>NC_136503.1:49809042-50141542 GCF_053919585.1 Euprymna scolopes | reverse complement strand
ACATGATTTATGAAATAAATAGAGCTACATCATAACGTAACAATGTTCATTATAAATTTTGAGCAGTTAGAATTTTACTACTAACTGTTAGTATCTTTATTTTTATTTAGACTTAAATCATTAGTATTTTTAATGATTATGTACTTGTCTTTGTGTTATTTTTTGTTCTTATGTTGGCCAATCTGTTTCATTAATTTGTTATAATTTTCTTTACGGCCCCTATTTTATATTTTATTATTATGTTCAGTAATTATAGTCTGTATCGCGTGAAAACTACTACTAATAATAAAACTAATAATACTAATACTACTAACAAGATTAACTATATTTAAAACAGTAGATTATGTATGTTCGTCCCTGTGTGAACATATTTAATGAATAAACTCTTAAACCACTGGTTACACAACACTGGCATTAGCAGGAAATAGTAGTCACGCACCAAGGATGGTTTATAAGAAGTAAAATTTTCGTTATGATAGATGAATAACTCGTGCAGAAATATGTCGGCAAGTTGAAACGCAAAATGTTAAACTTGCCGGCATATTTCTATTACGTTCGCGCATGCGCAAGTTCATTCATAACTTGAATTGGTTTAATTTCAAATGTTGCTTATCAATCTGTCAGTACTAAAACAGTGGGAACGCGGCTGGAGCGCTACATGTTTTGGTTTGTATTCTACCTTATGGCACCCAGGTCATTTTTTTACTTTTGAAAACAGTACAATATAATAGGTATAATATAATATTCAAAAGAAAATTGTTATAATGACACGCAATCTGCATGAATTAAAAAATGTTAAGCGTATTTTACGACATGAGAAAGCCGCTAATAATAATAATAATAATAATAATAATAATAATAATAATAATAATAATAATAAATAAATAAATAAATAAATAAACTAGTATAAAATAAAAATAAAAGCGAAAAACAGTCCGGTTAAAAGTATGCCACTTCCCAACACAAAGAAAAAAGAAACCCTACTTCGCCAAAAACGAATAAAAAAGAGGTGGATTGGAGGTGAATCGAACTTCTACTTGATAAACGCGCGTCTATTGGCTATAATAAAACTTTGATTGAATAACAAAGAATGTGATTGGCTGACTAGTAAACCCACTACCACGGGAATATATTAAAACACAAAGTAACATCGATTCCACTAATAGCTTGATGGATCCTGTCGATGATGAAATGCGTAAAATTCTGTGTAGCTTACTTGCCATGTATATTTTTTAAGTTTCCTACGTAACTCTATTTACGTATGTGGCACTGTCGAAGTATATACTGAAATAAATGCATATAATTTCATGGAGACATATAAAAAAAATATATATATATATACATATATATATATATATATATATATATATATAGTGAGATAGATAGAGAGTAAGAGGAAGACGGAGAGAGAAATAGGTACGTGTATGTGTTCATATGTACATGCAGGATGGAATTATATTATGAAAATAAGCTTCATGGGGCATTTTATATTTTTTTCACGGGGTAAATAATCAGGATAACTGTTTCAGTGTAGATTCCTTTGCCACGTATACTTTCATTCTACTAGTATGCTATATGCACGTCTTAACAATGTTGAAGTAAATACTATAAGTATTATTTAATATCACACACGAATACAAAAAGACCATCAGAAAATTAGTTTTAAAAATAAATAAACAGATACAGAAATTAGTAACAGATTGAATTACACCTTCCTTTCTTTTCTTTTTCTCGTTATAATAAAGCATCTTAAACAACAACAAAAACGAAAAGTCTCAATTCTTGAAGACAATTGTGAAGATCGAAAGCGCTTGAGATAGCTGACAAAAACTCTCTGATCAATGCTTCTCAAATTACTACCGGATACGCCGAGACTAGCTCGCCGAGTCAAGACAATGCTTAAAAATATGATGAAAAGAGAAAAACCCTTTGTCTTGATTTTACACACACACTCGCGCGCACACACACATACGCACACACGCACACACACATATATATACACACATACACATATACACGCACACATACAGACATATATATATATATATATATATATATATATATATATATATATATATATATATATATATATATTGATAAAGAAAACCCAAACAGAGTACCTGGCTATTTAAAATTATTTTTAAAAAGGGTCTTTAAGAGGGACTATAATTTTGTAGAATCTTTCGTAAGCGATGTCTTATTAGTATAGATCAAATTTAATGCAACTTTAAAATGTTAGCAATTTAAAATGCGTGTTAATATCTACATTATGTTTTCTATGAACCCTCCAGGGGAACTGACATTTGGGGAATATTTATTAATTGATTACTAAAATATATCGTAAAATTTCACAACATTCGATGGTATTTCATCCCTCAATGTCCCATTTGCAAAAAAACTAAATCAAACTAGGTATAGCTCACATTATCCACTGTTTCGTCTGGAAGCCCTGTTCGATAATTCATAATGATTGGTTAATTAGTTTAGGAGTGAATCATAAAATAGAAACATAAAACATGTACATGTACTATGTTTCGGATTTTTGCGAATCTGTGGCGTGAGGGATAAAGTATTAGGTCGGGTTCACTTCTAACTGATGGTCTTTTAGATGTGGAAGGTTCAATTTTCAATGTGTCGGTGCCAAGAATACTGTTGCGAATTGCTTCAGAGTTATATGCAGTTATGGTTGACAGGAGGAGAGCGTGCTAAATAAAGGGTCATCTTCCATATTCCGCACGGATTCTGAGTTCGACAGAAAGATTCCACAATTCGATAGAAAGATTTCAGAGTTCGATAGAAATATTCCAGATTTCGATAGAAACATTCCATAGTTCGACAGAGAGATTCCAGAGTTCGATAGAAATATTCCAGAGTTTGACAGAAAGATGTCATAGTTTGACAGGAAGATGTCATAGTTCGACAGAAAGATTCTAGAATTCAACAAGATATATTTAAAAAAAGGTCGGAGGTTAATAAGACTCAAGATGAGAACAGTAGTCCGAAGAATCCAAATATCTAACATTTTATAAATAAAGATATATTTTTGATGTTGAAGGTTCAATTTTCAGGCCGAGCGATGCCCAAAATACAGTTGCGAATTGCCTTCGAGTTATACGTGATTATCTTTGACAGAAAGAGAACGTACTAAATAAAGGGTTTTCTTCGAAATTCCGCACGAGTTCGACGGAAAGCATCCAAAGTTCGATAGAAAGATTTCATAGTTCGGCAGAAAGATTCTAGAGTTTGTCAGAAAGATTCTAGATTTCAACAAGATATATTTCTAGAAGATCGGAAGTTAATAACACTGAAAATGAGAACAGTAGTCCGAAGAATCCGAATACCTAACATTTTATAAATATATATATATATGTGTGTGTGTGTGTGTGTGTGTGTGTGTGTATACATCATATGCTACTCATGTCGAATAGTTTAATCATATCATATGCATATATATTTAATTCATTTAAAAAAATGGAAATATTACGTATGTTTGTTTTTGAAAAAAAACTTACGTAAAAATATGGTTTATACACTTTATAGATTGATAGCACACGGAAGAAGATGGGAATATCCGGTTCTTTTTTTTTTTTTTTTTTTTTTGACCGCTTAGCTTCTAGGAAAGAAAGTAAGGAAACTCAAATAGAATCAGTCCTATTTGAATATCAGATATGCAATCATCTCCAATTGTGTCCGAATTTAATGATTTGCCGTAGGATAGCGATTTCATCGTAAAAATTGTTAGGTGCACTTAATATTATCATGAGAATATATTTTTTAAATATCTACTTATATAAGAAGATATTTTAAAAAAGATGTTGATAAAATGAAAACGTTCATTTATATTTTTGTGACTGTGCCTTAGTTCGTTAATCAATTAATCCGTTAGTTCGTTAATCTGTTACTTCGTAAATCCTTTAGTTATATCTGTTAGTTAAATCATTTAATCCTCGTTCGTTAGTATGTTAATTTATTAATCCGTTAATCCGCTAATCTGTTAGTCCATCTTTAAGGCTGTTAGTCCATCAATCCGTTAGTCCGCTAGTTCGTCATTCAATTAATCCGTTAGTACATTAATCTGTTAGTCTGCTAATCTGTTACTGCGCTAATTTGTTAGTCTGTTAATCTGTTTATCTGTTATTTCGTCAGTCCGAAAATCCGCTGGTCTTAGTTTGCTAATCTTATTATCCGTTACTCCGTTAATCTATTAGTTCGGTAGTCCGTTCGTATGTTAGTCCCTTAATTAGTTAGTGGTGTTAATCCGTTAGCCCGTTAATTTGCTTGTCCATCCTGATTATTTCAAAATCGGTTCCTTAGTTTTTCATGATATCTGACATGAAGTAATCTTACCAGGACTGCAGAAGAAAGATGACGAATAAATTCCAGAGAGCACTCATTAGAAATACCCCTGAATGAGATATTTGAAACTTCTTTAATTAGTTGCTGTTTAAGAGAAACCAAAATTTATTATTCATGAAATAATTATTTAGGATCCTTAGCAAACGCTAGTTTGCACCTCTGGAGGATAGCGAAAAGCTCCTAAAACTTGTAAAGATATTTAAAAATACATTCATTGATTTTACTTTAAAATCAAAACAAACGTGTCGAAATTAACGATTGTTTATATAATTCAAATAGTAGAAATCGTAGGGAGAGATAATCCATGCTTTATTTGTTTTAACTTTTTCCCGACACACACGTTTTCAAATTGTATTCGCACAAAATTTTGTTGAGCTTATTTAATATACACTCATGAGCAAAAAAAATGGGCCAAGAATGGAAGAAGAAAGAAATCGATTTTTCAATATTTTTCAATGAATTTTTCTTAATTTTA
Organism: Euprymna scolopes; assembly: GCF_053919585.1. Taxonomy (NCBI): domain Eukaryota; kingdom Metazoa; phylum Mollusca; class Cephalopoda; order Sepiida; family Sepiolidae; genus Euprymna; species Euprymna scolopes. The sequence continues at coordinate 50,136,711 of NC_136503.1, read as the reverse complement.
ACTGAATATTTCTCTTTTGTAGATCATTATTATTATAGCGTATAATAATAAGTGGAAAAATTAATTAAAAAAAGTTAAGGCCGCATCTTGGCAAGGATATAAAAAAAACGAATTGCAGAATAAAGGCAGTCCAAAATGATTTACAAGCAGATTTTTTATATTTTAAGAAAAGAAAATATGAAACATCTCTTTCTATAGTGAAGCGCATTGGTAAAAGGTCCGAAGTCGAACGTTTGGTAAAAGGGTCATCTGAATCTGGTCGGCCTAGAGCATCCACTTTAAAAGACGGTCACATGCTTAAATTAACTATTTTGAAGGATCGAAAGAAAACTTATGTTGACCATACCAAAAAATTCAAAACAGGGGCTGGAAATTCTCTTCCTAGATATACAATATGTAGATGAATGAAAAAATGGTATTTTTCTCTGAAAAGTGTGAAAAGAAGCCACTTTTATCTAAGAAGAACATCAATAATAGAAAGAGATTTTTCTCATGCTATGGCAAGAAAGATACAGACTTGTTCAGGAATATTTTCTGGTTAGATGAATCAAGATTTTGTCTTGTTAGTGATGTTCCCGATGCACCCGAATGGTGCAATCGAAGAACTGGAGAAAGATTTTCGCCAAGTGGCATAAAATCGACAGTTAAACACGGGAATGGAGGGATAATGGTATGGGGAACTTTTACTGCAGCAGGAGTTGGAGAACTTATTAGATATGAGAAGTCAATCAATGCAAAGGTATACATTCGAATATTAGAAACAGGACTGTTCCTAAGTATCCAGAAGCTGGGAATATCTCAGAACATTATTTTTCAACATGATAATGCCCCTGCACACACTGTTTAAGTCACAAAAACTGGTTTTCTGATAATTCAATTGATGTGATATTTTGGCCAGGTCAAAGTCCTGATTTAAACCCAATCGAGAATATTTGGTCCATATCTCATGCATTGGCTGCAATAACTTTTGAGAACAATGACAAACTGTGGGAAGCTGTGCAAAGCGAATGGAATAGCATCTTCTTCAGTGTTCCACTTTGCTTGAGAGCATGTCCTAAAGGATTGGTCTTTTAAAGAAATCAGATGGGAATGGGATTCCATTCTAAGCATTAAGTAAATGTCTTGTTCTGTGTTATTAGTCTCGTTTAAGTTCCCTTGTTCAATTGTTCTTTACTCAATATAGCTTTTAGTGCGATAAAAGAATAAAATTTGTTTGGCCGATTTTTTTTTTTTTGCTCATGAGTATATATATATATATATATATATATATATATATATATATATATATATATATATATATATATATATATATATATATACTTAAGTCGGGACTTCTCTGTATTAGTTTTTCGGGTATACGAAAAATTAATTGGACATCATTTCAAGTAATGTTTGGTAGAAACATATATAAATTTAACTTTATATCGTTTTTATTAAGAAAAGAAATTGATAGTGACGTCATACTTCTGTAAACGTTTGAAATATGTTTTACCTTAGTCTATAGTTTTTAGAGTTTATGTTTCCAAATTATTCAGAGAAGGATTGATAATTTATATCATATAGATTATTCGGACTATTGTTTTCCTCTTGAGTATTATTTTCACAAAAGTTCGGCTGGTGCAAACTCTGGCTTTCTTCAGATAGATCTTGTTTACCTATAGAATCATTCTGTCGAACTCGACGGAAACCTTTATTAAATACATGGGTGTAACATAGACTTGTACCATCAGCTTTAAGCGGATACATGGTATGCTAGCCCCGTGGAATAAATAAAGAGTTCTGTTTGAAATTCCGTGCGGATGTCCGAGCTCGACAGAGAAATATGAGAGTTCGACAAGGTAGACCTGAAGAAAATCGGTTAACAAAAAAAAAGGGTACATGTGCGGAAACGTTGTGAAAATAACACTCAAAATAGAAAATGGCTTGAGTAATCCAAACAATACTTGCTGTTTATAAAATTATCACTCAAATAATGTCAATATCTTCTAAAATAAATTTAAATTAAATTTAAACCATTTTTGTGACTTTAACAGTGTATGCAGAGGCATTAAATTTTGTCTATGTATATAGATATTTCACATGTACATATATTGGATAGCATTACTCATAATACAACCTGATTTGATGTTTGTAATATATTGTATATTAGGGTAGTGGGACAGCACTACTGTCAAAGTAAGACCCCCCTTCCTTCGTCACTCTGTGAGAGATCCTTTGAACCCACTTAGCCCCCCGATCAGAGTAGCGTAGGTTCATGGAAAGCAGGTGACTGATGTAATACAGAAGCAAACAGAAATAATTCGTTCATGGTTTCGTATTTCGTTGTATTAAGTAGAAAATACCTCTGGGTACAATGTTCAGGACAATCGCCCATTATGGAAACTGCTCGGACAGAAAGAAACTGCAACCTACTGTCTGTACAACTGCAAATAAAGCTATGGCAACACATCACACTTTTTTTATTTGAGAAACAGCGTGTGTATTGTTTCTAAATGAGAACACCTCGTTCGGTAAATATTACCATGATAGATAGGCGGCACCTGACCGTCATCAAACTACTCTCCAACAACCAGCAAAGAATAACAGGAACGATCGTGGGTAGAAGAAGCAAAGGACGACAGCGAGAAACATACGGTGACAGTCTGAACACATGGGAAACGTTAAAAAGGATGAGCAACAATGAATTCATGAATGTCTCGAAGGCTAGAGATAGATGGAGATGAATGCATATACCAGATAGGACACCACTTTAATGATTGAATATTTTGTATTTTCTTTGACTTATGTTGTGTTTATACAGCCCACTCAAATAGTATAACATATATTTGCAATTAGTAATAAAAAAACAATTAGCATGTGTATGTTGTTAGTATTTTTCTACTCCATTTGTATTTCCATCGTAGACGCTCGGCTGAGCTCTAATCTAAGGTTAACCCTTTTCTATTCAAACTTCTTATCAAGCAAGATTTCGTCTCTCTGCAAAACGTGCACAGAGCATAAATTTACTTTTATGTACTTACAATCAAACAGAACTTCCGTAAACATCTCTGCGCGCAAAACACATTACTACAGGAATACATCCATAGAACTTAAAGTATGATAAGTATTACGTCAACAAATATTTGTCATGTCGTCCTGTGAATCAATCAGTTCTCAATTCTTTCGTAGTACTGTTCCGTTATACAATTGAATATCTCACTGACTCTTATCCTTGAGTAATTTTTTGCTTTGATAAGGTAAACTATTTGCATAAAAAGACTACTACTTCACAAAATAGATCACAATCGCTGCCTCCTCGCTAAACACCAACATCTTGTACTGTTTAATGTATGCGCTTGTATGCATTATAGAATCGATGAGCAAATTATTGGTTCCAAAATTGACTTTGCTGACACAAATCGATAAATTTGTTGCAACGAATGTTTAAGCAAAAAAATTTGAAGTGTAATTTCTTTTGAAGATCACATTTTTTCATAGCACAATTTTTCAGTTCATCTTAAAATTCATCTCACTATTGAGAACTGTTAATCCTAATTAAAAATTGTGCTGACTCATATTGTCATACTATCAGGTTGATAAGAAAGTTCTTGCGGTTTTTTACTTTTAAATTCAGATGAACATATTTTGGCTCTAAAAATTTCTTGATCGAAATAAGGATCATCAGAATCCACACACTTTTGTCAACGCAAAACAAGTGTATTTATTCAATAACGTAAGAATCTTGCGTTCTGGTGCCAATGAAGTTGCTGAAAGTGTTTTTGATATTGCTTAGCTTTTTTGAAGTATTGTTCACGCAGAGTTGTCGGTAGCTGAGATGTCTAGAGAGTGTGGCGGCTGGGGCAAAGTTCTGTAGCCCAATTCGTTCAGTTTCTGCAGGATCGGTTTAGCAACGTGCGGTAGGGCATTGTAGTGGAGAGGAATTGGACTTTTTCTGTTGACTAATACTGGGTGTTGTTGTCGAAGTTTCTCATGCATTTCATCCATATGTTGACAGTACTTCACCTCCGTAATTGTTTCAGCTGCATTAAAAAATTGTAATAGATGAGACCGGTCGCAGGCTACCAAACAGTCAGCATGAATTCCTTTTGGTGCAACGCTGGCTTCAGGTAATGTCGTGGAGCCTCGTCGGCGTCTAACCACTGAGCTTAGCGTCGCCAGTTGTAATAAAGAACTCACTTTTCATCGCAAGTCACAACCCGATAGGAAATGAGTTATTCTTTTTGCATAAAAGAAGCGAAGATGACACTTCATAACGGCGTTTCTTTTGGTTGCCGTTCAATTCGTGGGGCACATCTCTCTAAAGTGTTTGAAAATCACCGTATACTAATTCAGAAGCAAGCCTTCGAATAGTTGTGCGCGGATTGGCTTCCACTAAGACTCTTAATTGATCGTTGTCAGCATCCGATTTCCTATCACTACGCTCATCATCTTCAAGATTTTCGTTGGCGCCACAAAAATTTATAAAACCACCATTGCGCTATAAGTTTTTGTACCAAATGCTTCTTTGATATCGCGAGATATTTTAGAAGCTTTTCGACCTAGCTTGAATTGAAATAAGAATGCGAATTTGCTTTTTTCCATATTGTATTCAATGGCCTGAAAAGAAGACATTATTATTTAAACGATTAGATAGAGCGAAAAACTACAATTTCGCAAGGACTTTCTTCTTAACCTAATATCATTAAAATTTTGAGTTTTTTTTCTTTAGAGATAAGAGAGGAACTTTTTTACTGCAGCAGTAAACGAAAATATAGTTAGGAAAGAAAAATAAAACCTCTTTTTACACAAAAGTGAAAAGATTTTTTTTCAGTCGTAGCGAGTGGGACAGAGTTTGAGTGAGAAAAAAAGAAGACTTGAAGGCGTCGGTCAACAGTTATCTCCGGCGAAGATCGTGTATGCTGAACAGGAGAGGGAGAGCAAAGAGAAGTCTTTTGTCGATGTTTTTCTTTGCTGACCGATCGTGATTTCCGAAAGGTCTGAAGAAGTTCCTCGAGGCGGGGGACGTATATGGAATCCCGATGCCTCCGTTCAGTCTCGAAATAAACAAGGATACCAACAGTATGAACAACTGCGCGTGTCATTGTATGGCAAGTGTTGCGTAATCCCAACCACACCTCTCTTTAACCGGCACTGCTTAAGTCTAGTAGCAAGGAGAAGTCCATGACGACTGGACACAATGTCGAGATAAACGGAGATCACATACATCACCTGGAAGTCCCAAATGGTCAGCCATCTGATACTGGTCAGGTTCATCGTCACTTAGCTTCGGTGATCGGACGGCAACCGATCTATCAAACATGATTATTCCGTATGCATATGGAATCAATGTGTGGCCAAATCGTGTAGCAGGAATATTGATTCGCGAGAAAATATAAGTATTTATTTTATATAAGATAGCTAAATCTTTTATGGTGATTTTTAAAATTTACGATATAGAATCTTGACATTATCGATTGTCACATTTTAATTATCAGACGAAACATTATTGAGTGTGTTGATTCTAATCGTCTTATTCTTGTTCAGCGGTTGCGATCCAAAGTTATTATTGACGTTAATACCGTACATGTTTTCGTCTCAATCTTCTAGTAAATTTCAGAATACCGAGAAAGAAATTAGCAATGGTTCCTCACATTTATCTCGAGTTACATCCCTTTGTTGATAGCCTCAAGTAACCGATAACATGGCAGCCACGTTTGCGAAATGTAATAAAAGTTGGAAATCTAAAATAATAAAAAAAAAATAGATTGGTTTTCGTAACCCAAACTAGGATTAACGATTATTTATGTCTTTGCATTTGCACACCATAAACTAAGAATCTGATTTATATCTACTTAATGTCTTTAGTGAATGTTGCAAATAGAGACACGTTTTGTTTTAAAACCTTTTTTTTTCAAATAACATTTGAATATTATTATTTACTCGAACAAAATCAAAAAATATTTTTGCTAAATATTGTTACGCGGGTTTTAATAAAAAATAAAGCAACCATTGGAAACTTTTCCACTGATACAGTAATCTGCGAAAACAACCACATTTATACAACAGCCAAGCGTACGTTATGCATGTCTCTGGAAACTAAAGATTCCCTATACAGACTTTAAAATAAAGATAAATAAAATATACATATATAGCAACAAAGACAACAACGTTGAAGTAGCCATACACATAATACGTTCCTTGGAATCAAAGGTACAATAGCAAAATGGAAAGAAAGCTAATGAAACAAACGGTAAGAAGAGTTACCCAGATTCCGCATAGGTCACACAAGGATTACACATTCTTACTGTCTTGAAGACAATCACAAACAATGTAAGACTACATACACAATCAATACAATTCTTACTGAATACATTGACATGGCTTCTACAAGAGAAACAGTTCACACAGCAGTACAATGAAGGAAATATTCAAAAAATTAAATGCAGACGATAATGTATGGTTCATTCCAGTTGATCTATATGTAGAGATAAATATTTACAAAATATATAAATCTAATTTGATTCGGCAATAAAAATGACTTGAGAAAGTTTGATATGCTCTAAAACAAAACAAACAAAATGATACATTTAACTGCAATGTGTGTCTGATTTAATCTTGGCCTTAATTATAGCATATGCGTTTGGGAACAAAAATTCAATCACGACATACGAGAAAATGAACCATAATACAAATATTTACTAATATAAAAGGTCGCTTTGACTGCCTCTCCGTGAAAGCTGGATGTTACACAAAGTTGAGCTTAATTTAAGGCATGGTCATTGCTGAAGACCACAAGAGCATATATGGCTGGTAACAAATTAACATATTAAGTTATGCATATATATATATACATATATATACATATAGATATAGATAGATATAGATATATAGATAGTTAGATAGATAGATAGATAGATAGATAGATAGATAGATAGATAGATAGATAGATAGATAGACAGATAGATAGAAATACATATCTAAATATTGAGAATGATAGAATAAGACATGGACTCATAAAATATTTCCGTGTATGTAATATAACTTGATATACGCATTTTGATTTGATTACCCATGAAATTCAATATGTGTTTCCGTTATGTTTTTCTGATTTTAATTAAAATGAAATAATTATAAGTAGACGACTATAAAATAATCTCTCTAAATATATATTATATATTTATATATACGTATAAACTTGAGATTTTTGCTGTATTGACATCGATATCAAAAGCCTATTTTTCTCTATAAAATTTAATGAAATAAAGTTCTTAATATACTCAATCATAGTTATATCAGGTGTCATATAGAGCACTGCTTGGGGATGCCAGTAATCTGAACGCTTATTATTATATCGTTGTTGATGTCTAGGAAAAATGTATTAAGACGCAAGTAGTTTTTGGGATAAAATATTATAGTGGAATATTGACCTATGACTGTTAAAACGAACAGGAATATTAGATCATAAATAATGGAGATGATTTTAGTGATGGCATCACTTACAGGAGATAATGACGTAATGATATAGATTTCAAGAGTTTCATGCAGTTTAGTTTAGAGTTTGGAGTCAGACGTGAAAAAGTCGGACAAGTTAACATAAAAGATATTGTTTTCACATTTCAGTAATTGAAATAAACCTGGCCTTAGCATAATATAAAAAATTACAGCATCTCGTATTTCTTACGTGCATATTCTACATTGTGTGTTACAATTTAGAATAAAAATATGACATTGTCTCTGTGCATGCGGAACGATCTTTACCAAAATCCTCCTTCAATTTTTCGTCTACAGACTTTAAACTAGATATATAGGAGATTTGGACCAAATTCAACTCAGCTCTTAGCCGGTAAAAATTATTTCTAAGGGGTCAGAATTGAAAAAAATAAATAAATAAACATGTAAAACTTTTCATATTTATCTGTCGATAGTCCAAACAGTAACGACAACGATCAGAACAATAGTTTTAGTTTCGATTCTAGTTGATGGCACCCAAGTAATGTTTTTACTTTTGAAAGCATTATTATGTACAGAGTAAATATGCGTGCCCTCCACTCCTACATAAAAATATGACAACATAGTACCGCATTACATATATACAAACATTATATTTATTAGGCACAATGGAAAAACCATCCATGCATGTTGTTGATGATCATTTTCTGCTATGATAGACATAAGCGTATCTGCCTGTGTGTTAACACGCGTGTTTAGGCATAGTTCTTTAATGCCCATTAATGTTGTGAAATAATTCATGCTTGTAGAATTTGTTCAGTGTTTATGTTTATAATTAGACAAACAATGCTTTACCTCAATAAGTTTAGACTTGCATATACGAAGCATAATTCAATCAAATCATGTCGCTTTTATTCTCTGGGGCGGCGCATGTTGCACGCGTTAGTGGTTGTGTCAAGGTGAAAAGAGAGAGAAAAGAAAAAAGAAAGAAAAAACGGAAAGGAAAGGTCGAAAGGAAGTGACCTCGATGCCTGTCGTGTCAAAATGTCAGATCAACAGGGCAACGTTGTTTGTGTGCTGCACGTGGGTGGCTTGCTTTGTGTCTGTGTGTTCGCGTGACACGCGAACTTGATATAGCAGCTGTAATAATTGCTATAACTACATATTGGATACAATGCAGAATTGGCTCTATAATAATAAATACGCAATCAGCATGAATTAAAATATCACATTTAAGCGTATTTTACAGCCAGACACCGTAAAAATAGATGTTAATGGGTTTAAAGTAAAAACTTTGTACTAGGCAGGCGTAAGTCGACTCAACTTTCTGTTTTAACAATGCCCAAATATACATTCATACATTAAACTGCGTTTATTTTTTAACGTTTTGATATAAATGTGGACTTAGCTTGAGCGATAGCGAATAACGTAGATAGCTAAATATGTTGTTTCGTTTTTAGCTGATGGCACCCAAGTCTTACATTTTGTATCTTTTGAAATCACTATTATTTATAGGGTATATTATAATAATAACTAGCTAGTTGGCTCTACTTTAATAAACACGAACTCTGCATTAATTAAAATATCATGTTGAGACGTATTTTCGACCTAGCAACGCCGGACGGCGTGCTTGTACAAACTATTTTTATTAACAGATGAAATTCGGTGCAGTTGGATTTTCTTGACTGGAGAATTTTGTTCTTGCTAATTTTGATTTTGCTTGTCTCCGATTAACCATGTTTTGTATCTAATATAAATTAACTCTTTCAGCGCACTTATGTGTACAAGATATTTTTATATTATTTCAATATTAGACTTTATTCTTATTTATTTATTTATTTTAATCATGTTTCCATTGAAGGGAGAGAAAGAAACAAATAAGTAACGACTAAATTCCAGTAAGACAGGTTTTTTTTCCATATTTTTAATGAAATTTGTAACGACATAGCTGCACTCTATTTTACTCGATATTTTTTTTTCAAAACATCCTTTCTGATTAATCAATTATTTTTTTAACATTTCAAGAAATCATTTTGGCGCCAATAAATAATTTTCAGAAAACTCTACTTTAATAAAATGATGTTTATAACAAAAAATCCGTTTCAATCTTCTAACCTAATTATTAAAGTAACCTTAACTAACAGCCATTCGGATTTATGGTTAGTGAAAAAAATTGTCAACTAGCTTAAAATGCTAGATTGACCCGAAATTAGGGGATCAGTTTACATTGAATTTATACACGAAACTGACCCCCTCCTCAGCCGATAAGTAGAATCTTATTTATTTCATTTTGGATGACGGTTTGATTCAGCGTAGTGTGTTAATCTACAAATGTGCTTTATTTTTTTATTTAATAAAGTCACAGCGAAGTTACAAGCTATAGAAAAGCTAAAATTTACTGCAACGAATTTTCTTAAGTGCAGAAAATCGAAAAGTACCTGAATGTTAACGGACCTGTTAGTAGATATTATAGGGGAACAAATCTTGGCACGGTTAATGGTCCCGCCCTCTTAGTTTCGGAAGGAAGAATCCACGGTCATAATGACTGTTACGCAAGATGGTTTCTTTGATTGCAGGAGTTGTCAGACAATGGGTTCATTAATTTCACTCCCTTGATTGCCTAGAGAAGAACTGGCCAAAGCCAAACGAAGCAGTCAGAATTGGTTCATTGCATTATTATAAGGGGCACCTTGCAACCTAAATGATACTAACGCGAAAAGTATCATAAAATAATAACATCTTTTTTTCATTAGATTGTATTGATTGTTTACGTACGGCTTAATCACGTTGACACACGGGTTTCCTTTAGATCATCTATGTTAGGTTAGGCTGGGTTTGATCAGTACTAAAATGGGTGGCCATCTGAAAATACCAGGCGATGTATGTTGCAGAGCTCTCTGCTTATCCCGGCATCGGTTCTAATCCTTTTGAATTACTCTGTACCACTGAATTCAAGTAATGTCGAGTTAGGAGAGGTTTTGTTTGGTATTTTGAAACCCTCTTTCATACTAGACTTCCCTTGCAGGGATTGTCGATTGTCTCTCATAATCAAACGTTCTTAGTTTGATGATTTCATTTTAATTATATTCCTTTCAGTGGATTTCCGTAATGTGTTCAAAATGAAAACATTTTTTCTTATTCTTACTACGTGCCTAATCATAAACTGTTGGCTTATAAAAAGGAGGGAAGAAACCAGGTTTTTGTTTTATTTTATCCCTATTTCACTTTTTTACATTTTCTTTCAAGACCGGGATGAAGCATCCTACCAAATACTAGATAATCACCCGCTATTTCATTCATTCCTACCGATAGATCTTTTTAAAATTCTACCCGGCCCTTGAAGAGAAATTGTTTGAATCTCTCGTGCATTTGATGCAACGGGTGTATCTGCACGTAGTTTTTGCAACGGGTGTATCTGCACGTAGTTTTTGCAACGGGTGTATTTTCACGTAGTTTTTCGTTAATCCAATTGCTTCTGGAATGAGAGCTATTTCCCTAGGATTTCAGTTTCTGTTTATATTGTACACAAGACATTGGTATATCGTTATCTTTTCCCTCGTCACGCTTTTAAACCGAACATCATTCGGGAACACTAATTCTACTAAGGTTATTTCTTCCCCCCTCCTTGTCCTATACCACTATGTCAAGTTGAACTACTCTGTTTTCTAGGTATGTAATTGTAGAAATTATACAATCATACTGGATGGTGTATGACTTCTTTCTAACTGTTCTTTCTGGCATATGTTTCTAGGACTTCTAGGACTTGCTGCTGTATTCAGTATTGAACTTTTTACGTGTAGAGCTGTGGATATATTTACACATGTCATTGTGTCACATGTATAGTAATTGTTCCCCAGCACAACTTTACACTTGGATATCAGGTGGCTCACACTCTCTACTTCTGTGTGGCAGAACGTTAACGTTTTGTCATTGCCGAGACCAATCATTTTCATTGGTCATCAAGCCTTGATCTGGGCAGCCATTATAATCCTCTCCGGATCACAGTGGAGCAATCATCTTTTAAGCTAGTCGACAGAGACTTGCTCATCTATATAACCCTGGGTTAATTCACCCAGAAAATAAATGGCATACTATTGATTGCCGTATTCTTTCGTTTGTTTTTTGTTTGTTTATTTATTTATTTATTTATTTATTTATTTTTGTAATGGATGTTCTTGGTGTATTTTTGACGATTCTTTTGCGCTATTTCCATAGCAGACTTATTTTCTAATTCCGTCCCTTTTGCAAGACAGTGCTGTGCAAAAGGTTTGGCAAGTTTCGATATGGAGTTTGTTTTGCTGGCTCTTGTTTTGTGATGCTGATACACCATTTTGAGGTTTAGATTTCGCGAGCTCATCAGATATTGTCCGGTATGTGTATATGACCAGAATTCATTTCTGTACAAATTAGCTGTAATACAGGGGAGGTGTCGCTCAGAACACCCTTTTATGCCTTGAAAAAATACTAAACCTACCCCAAAATCTGATGGAGGAAGCATCATTATAAATGCTTAACTGAGTTCCAGTCTCTGGCTACCTCAAGTACAAACTCGTCTAGCTATAACCATTTTAAAAAAATCCCTTTCTGTCTCTGTGTATTTAAAAATAAACAGAGTTACCTTGAACAAAGTTTCTTTCCACGAATTTACCAACAGTGAAACACAAGGCCATGGGGCTAATTTCCAGCTGTCTACAACATCGTTGTTCTGAATGTTATAAAATTCTTGTCGAGCTGTTCGCTTAAATAATCAAATTCGTTTTGTTTAACGTTTGCAATTCTCTGAAGGTGTTGTTAATTACTAACCGATAATCTCATCAATCCTTATTCTCAAGTGGGCGTTTCGTCTTGATAAGCGGTAACACATTAAAAACAAACTTTCGTGCGTACGTGACAATCGTCTTAATGCGTTATATCATCAACGAACAAAATAATAACATTTCAATTAAGCATTAGGAAATTGCAAAAATGAGCAGCATGGAACCGTTTTAATAGCTTATGGTGACGTCAGGTCTTGCAGTATCGCTTTAGCTCTCGTACATGTACCACAGATCTTGTTGCCACTTTCAGAAACAAGGTAAGGCACGTTCTAAAGCATGCGCACACATACGCAAACGCACGAATCGTCAGGCTAAATTGAGCACTATTAAAGTAATTATAGGAAATCAATATATAAAATATAACCTGGGGCAATTCCATATCATCCTTTTTTCTTGTTGAATTCTGATTCTTGAATAAGGCATATCAGCGCTTGATATATACTTTTAAAAAATGCAAGGTTCAGTTTTTATGCAACAGACCAAGAACTAATAGTATTAACACAGAAAATGTGAAAAGTTGATTTTGAAAACATTATTGAAAGCATATGAAAATGAGGTAATTCTATACCCTTCGTTTGACAATTGCATTATGTGGAAAACATCAACATATTAAGATAGAAATAAAGCTAACCAGTAAACTGAGTATTTATTGATTTAATATCATAGTATATGATGACCTATAAAAGAGAAAAAAAAGCGAGCAGAGAATGTTCAACTGCCAATTGTATTTTATAAAAGATGAACTGCACAAACCTTATTTTATGGCAGAAGATAAACTTTTAAATATGTTTTCTCTGGCTTTGGAAGGAATCCATTCAGAGTCACCATCACTGTTTAGGTAATCGCTGTTACTTTGTAGCTCTGTGATGTCAGCATCTGGCTCTGGGGTGTCAACACCTTGCTGTTCCTCATAACTTTTTAGTTTCTCGTACCGGTATTCTTAGTCTTTCTCCCTCTCACTCGACCTCGCCCTTGAGATCCTGTCCTCCCTCCCCCCACTTTGTTTTGCTTTCTTTTCTTCGTCTTTTTGAAATCGCTACAGACATTCAGCTGGGTTCAGGCTCTCTCCGTACTGACTTTTGATGGCTATTTGTCTGTTGGACTGATTTTTTTCTTTCGGACCTAGTCAGCATGGGTGTAAATTTACACATGAGGAAATACTTTATAGCCTTCTTCATTGGACTTGGATTCATTATAGACATTTAAAAAAGCGAGGGTGGGTCATCTGTTGATCTGGAGGATACAGGTCCTGATGAGAAAGGCACATCTGCACTTCATGTTGAAGGTACAGATGGAACATTTGCGTTCGATGTTGAAAGACTAGACAGCTCATCTGCGCTTAATGTCTGACTGGATGTGGGTGCCACGTTTTATGCTAGTGGGGATGTAGGTTGATGAAACAGTTCTGCAGAGGCATACAAAGAGAATGGTATCTGTGTAGGATCCAACGAAATTAACCCAAACTTTTTTAACCTTACCTTGATGTTTTTCATTGAAAAGTACTTTGACTGCCATAAGGACTTGAATGGAATTGGGAAAAATTCTTTATTGAGGGGCAAACCAAACTAGAATGTCTCACACGTTGTCCTCACTAGTCCGTACACTTCTACATCGAGCAGCTGAAGAACATGCGTGCTGTTGGAAGGCAGTTTGAGGATTATCACATCATGTTTGATGGCTTCTTTTACTGTGATATACTTCAGGTGAGAGGCATGTTTATCAAAGATGAGAATCACAGGTGTTTCAGGGGGTAGGAATGGGATGAACATTTTTAAAACTAATCATAGAATCAATCAGTATCCATCCAACCGTAGTCAAATACTTTATATCTAGTTCTCTCTCTCTCTCTCTCTCTCTCTCTCTCTCTCTCTCTCTCTCTCTCTCTCTCTATCTATCTATCTATCTATCTCTTTCTGGACCGTTCTCTGTCCATTTGACACGCATATTTTTTTGCACGATACAGAACATATGGTGAAAGTATCACTCCATCTGCACGTGCACACCCTTGCACATTGATGGTCTCTCGCCAATCATTCTAAAGAGATTCTTGATCCTCTTCTCCGTCTTTTGTTCTTCTTGGGTCAACATTGTAGATTCGGTGCAATTGGTTCATCATGTTCTTTCCTTCGGGGTTGGATTCAACACGTAAAACCATTCGTGAATCATCACTTTATATTAATAAGTCATTTTCATTTGTTCTGGTTTTCTGATTTTCAGTGCTTTGTTCCGGTGCAGAAACCCATCCAGCCAATCTGGTCCTGGGTGACTGTTGATAAAAGGGTTGTCCGCTCCGATGACTTGTATAAACTTTCCAACCACTTCTCGGGTTTCTTGACAGGTCATGCAAAAACCCCATCTGGATAACAGTTTCAAGAAGGTTGCAAGTTCTTTCTCCTGCTCTCCAGTCAGAGTTGTGTTTCTCCCAGCACCTGTCAGTGAACAATGGACAGGAGATTCAAAAAGTTGCCAGATAAAAACAAAAAGTTTCCAGACAAAAACAAACAAGTTAAAAAGATCTTTCATAATATCACTAAGAAAAGCAAAAAAAAAGTTTTTAAAAATATATTTTTTAGAAAACAGGATTAAACTCTTAGTGATAGAAATAAGTTGGTTCTGATATTTTTTCACACACACATACACACGCACATGCACGCACGCGCAGAGGGGGCCTTGATTTCCATACACAGGTAAAGCAAACAGGATTAGCTACGCAACGATCAAAATAACCAATAAAATAGGGGAAATAATTTATTTTACTCAACCATTTTTTGGTAGCGTTTTCTTCACATGATCCCTGACAGTCTATCATTTCAGGTTGTAGAGCCTAGCAGCCTTCTTGTAACCTATTGTTCCACCACAAACAATACTGATAGCTTTTCCATGCCTTCTGAGCTGTACTTGGCAGTCTTCCTTGTGTAATTCCTCACCATTTTGTTGCTGTAAGATAAACGGACAACGCATACGTTATTTAAGCACGAAAAGTTCATAAAATTTTAGATTGTTGCGATTAAACATCCAAGCATAGTATTATGTTAGCATGGGGCAATTCCATACATTTGATTATGGAATTGCCCCATTGACAAAATACAGAATAATGGCAAATTCACTATTAAGAAATGGCGACAGAGGCTGAAATATGAAGAAGGAAACCCTATTTCATGTTAAACACCTATTAGTTTATGTGCTGGAATCATTTTAAAAAAATCATAACCCAGGGGTATTGAATTTCCCAAAGCATATTCTCATCTGACAAAGCATGAATTCCACAGCAGAGTACTCCTAGACTCTTTTTAGTTTTCTTTCTTTTATATATATATATATATATATATATATATATATATATATATATGTCGCAGTGGTACTTCTGCACTAGTAGGACGAAATGTCGGAAATCGTAATACTGGATTCCATACGAAAACAATGGTATCTACGTATTCCTTGTATTTTTAAATGATTATATCCAAAAATTACGAAAATCGATATAATAGAAAATTATTTATTAAACAAAATAAAAATAGAATTTGAAGAAAGCGATAGTAAGACACAAGAGATTTCAAAAGCGAGGTAATGTCTTGATTTAAACAAGATGGCCCACATTTTTCACCTGCTAACACGATTAAAGTTTTTATTTAATAATTCAATAATATTCAGGTAATTTCGACTGCATAACTTGGAAGCTACTATTGTAATTATTAGAACTGACTAAAACACAGTAGAAACCATTGTTTTTTTAATCTGAAAGCTCCATTTATCGACTACAAAATTTCGTCCTAATAGTGTAGAAGTGTCGTCTCAGTAAATAACAAACTTAGATCAGTAGAGAGGACATAACTATAAGTATGAGGAGGACTGAAAAATGGAATTGTTGTGCTTGCCTTAGAATAGCTCTGGATTGTGAGGATGAATCAATAAATGTTCACTGTAAATAGCAGAGGCAGCTGATGTAATTTGAGAGCAAGTTTGCTACAAACGCATTTCTTTCTTGAGAAGAGTTTTAACTGAACAGGTTTTCAGCTGAGTAGACATGGAATTACCCCAGGTATGGAATTGTCCTAGGTTACCCTATCTCCTTATTAAATGTTATGTATTATAATAATATATTTATATGAATGCGTCGAAAATTATAACTATATATATGTGCGTGTTACGTTGTCTGTCACTTTTATATGCGATGAACGATCTCTACCAGACTCCTCTATGAATATTAGGTCTACAAACTTAAAACATGCTATATGTAGGAGTTTGAACCCGTGGGACAAATTCAATTTCGTTTTTAATCGATAAAATAGTTGCTAAGGGATCAAAATTAAAAATAAAATTAACGTTGGCAGGCGCAAGTCGACTTAAAGTGCTCTCGTAAAAATGCGCAAATATACAGTTATATGTTAAAGTCAATTAAATCTTAACATTTCCTTATCCATCTGACCCAATAAAAATGTTGTCAAATAAACTTCTATTTTAATGCTTAGCTGTTTCATCCTCAGGAAACATACAATGGTACGAGGATTTACCCTTAGACTCCAAATGAATCCCCAGAGAAAAAAAGCATTTACAAATTTTAAAAAATCACAAAGTAATGCGAAAGGAACGTTCGCGGCATGTAAAGGTTTGTGAGAATGAATCAAGAAATGTTCATTGTAAAAAGCAATATGTCTATATACAACAAATACGCTATACAGAAACTTTTATATCTTATTCCTGAGGAAAATTACCATGCAAAAGGCAGTTAGTCTTGTAATTCTACCAGATAATAGAACACAAATGCTTCTGTGTAGCTTACTTCTTTACTATAATCATATATTGAACCATACATACACAAATAAATACATATATAATTAACAGTATCTATTTAAAAATATAATTCTTATATATATATATATATATATATATATATATATATATATATATACATGATAAAAAATAATAGACACGAAAATAGTTGTTAAAAATATGCTTATTTATATTTACAGATAAGAACAGTGCTGAAAAAACTTAGAGTATCTCATTAAAATTTCATCTAACAACATTGAAGCATGTTATGAACAAGGAGAGCATCAGACCTATCTGACTTTCTGCAAGCACGAACCGTGGGTCAACATGAAGACGATCTTAGTCAAAACAAAATGGCAGAGAATCTTTAAATAACCCTTTTTTACAGTTAATAGAGTGATTGTACAATTCACAAGAGAAGGAAAAGAGTGTAAAAAATCTCATCTAGGTTGTCCCGTGCCCTCTGAAAGAACCTTGCGTCCTGTGACAAAACATGTTAAAGAGGATCCTCGGTGTAAAACCTCTGACATTATAACATAAGCTGGTGTCAATCCCAGAACAGCTGTCAGGTATTTTCGTAAGCTTGGCTACTATGGTAGAGCTGCGAGAAAGAAACATCTTATTCATCCTGCCAATATCAAGCGCAGAAAAAATTGATCTCATGAAATGGTGGAGAGACCTATGACCGTTTGGATCAATTTCATTTTCACTGATGATTTGCATTGTTAACCGACAGTGGAAAGGTATGGGTATAGAGCCTGACTTTAAAAGACTGCAGCCAACGCTGAAACATGAAAGGTTTCTCGGTTATGGTATCAAGTGCAATTTAGAGTGATGGTCACTGGAGGAGTTCGAAAAAAAATCACTAATGCTGCTAAATTATGTTTCAATATTACATGAAGGGCTCCTTCCAATATTCTCAGATAGTAAAATGAACCAAGTCAACTTTATGCTTATAGAAGACGGAGTTCCTTGTCACTCTGCTAAAGCGACACAATATTGGTTGAGCCAAAATGGGATTAATTAAACTTCTCAGTCCACAGATATGAACCCAATTGAAAACCTTTGGAACATATAAGACCAAAACCTTTGCGAAAAGAAATGTAAGCCATCTCATAAGCCTGAACTTTTAGCATTATTGCGTCAGACATGACACAAAATTCAAGGTGATATTCGTTAACTGATCAATGCCATGCCTGAAAGGGTTCTAGCATTGAGAACAGCAAAAGGAATGACAACCAAATATTAGTAATTACATTTGTGGTCATTTGTTTTTATTTTGTTCTATAAATTATATATGTATTGAAACAAACTTTCTCTGGGAGTCTATTCTTTTCTGGCATGTCTGTACATAGCTTCGAAATGTCATGGCATAAATAGGTTTCTTTTTCTGTTAATTTTCCTCTTTTACTCGACCTTATTGTTCTGATGATACAATAAAGTTATATATAAACTTTTATTCCTCATCTTTCATTTTATATATATGTATATATACATATATATATGCGTGTGTGTGTGTTCGTGTGTGTATGTGTGTGTGCGTGTGTGTGCATGTATAGGGACAGAGAAAGATAGAGAGAGAGAGAGAGAAAGAAAACGAGAGAGAAAGAGAAATGGAGAGAACAGCATAAACATATATAACTTACAACTTTCTCTCCTGAACTCTAAATAGATTCATGTTTTGCGAAAGATATATGTTCTCATGATTCAAATAAATATTCATAACTATCGCACGCACCTTGTTAAATCTTGTCTCTTCTAATGAATTTCAATTGTAAATGACCGCTTGATTGATAATCTGTCTTCGACCGAGTCAGCTGTGAAACGGTATCTTTGTTAACATGCCAAACCTGATCTTTGTAACATTCATATTGTTTTGAAGCATTCGTTTGACAGCATTCACGAACGGAAGTAGAAATGAATCAATCTAACGAGACTCGTGCGAAAACAAAACAAAATTGCGAACATTTTTCTCTTTAATCTTTTGAAATGGAAAAAAAAATTCTCCACAAATTCTGCCGCGCCAAACATAAGATGATATATCGTTAAATATTCGTGGGGAATTAGATTTCTTTTTTAAAAATATTACAGGTGTTCGACATTATCAGACTGTTGAGTTTCTTTACATGTGTTTCATTCATCAGGAAGTTCTTATTAATTTTATAGTCTTTTTCTCTCGGAAGAGACGTCGCTAGCTTCTTCCTAAACTATCTTTACGTTCATAATAAGTGTTTGACTGAGTCTCAATCTCTTGTTTCTCCCCATAAAACATTTACAGCCAGAACTCGTCTGGCTCCTCTCTTTCCGTGTGAACGTAAAGCAATAAACGGAACAACCATGACCAAAGTTTCTTTCTATGATATTACAACTCATGGAAGACAATAGCACGGGACTGATTCCTAGCAGGCTTCAACATCGCCATTTTGAAAGCTAACAAATTCTTGTAAATCAGTTGACTTGAATATTGAAGTGTTCAGTAGTTTATTAATCGTTCCCAATGATCTGGATGTACTGTTCATCACAAACCGACAATCTAATTAACTCAATCTCTGGTATTCATTATAAAACATTCATATCAAGAACTTGTCTGGCCAAGATCAAAGTGTAGTATATGTTCTTCAGATCCTGCACTTCCATATCTCGATATCTTTCAGTGGACGAGAAGTCCTTCACGACTGAGACATTTTTTGTACCTTTTCTCCACGTTAAAAAACGACACTGCTGTCTAACTCCCGTGGGGAGGCATTGTAAATAGGTAAAATCATGCCAAAGAAATTTCCTCTCTCTCTCTCTCTCTCTCTTTCTCTCTCTCTCTCTCTCTCTCTGTACTAAAAACTAATCAAGACTTCCAGAAATAAAGCTTTTTTCTCAGAGAATATTCAAAGTTTGGAACCAAATACCATGTGTTGTTGTAGTATCGATAATAATAATATAGAAGACACTTATTATTTTACTATATTTTTCTCGCAGAACAAAAATCGCTAGCTTCTCCTTACACAATTGTTAAATTCACAATAGGTGCTCGACTGAACGCCAATCTCTTATTACCCATGTAAAACATTTACAGCAAGAACTCGTCTACCTACAGATGCAACACATTTCCTTTCTTGCTCTGTGAACTTAAAACAATAAACATTCAGTTTTGGGGACCAAATACCATGTCTTAGCTTCTTATCACGGTGGTCTTCACGTTTAATGCTAATAAATAAATTTTGAAACGTCGTCTTAAAGAATCAAATTCTACCCATTTCACACATCGTTTCAAACTCTCTCGTGGTGTTGATCATAATCCAACTGACAACCTCTTTAGCCCTCTTTAACCCTATTTTTAACTTCTTGTAATCGAACTGCTTACCTATCTGTCCCCTCAAATCTGTCCCGTATCATAGTAGCTTTTTACGCTTCTAAAACAATATGGAAACTCTATGTTTTTACAAGCTCTTGGCTCTGAATTTTACTGAAATGGAACACGTACACTTAATCCGTTGCCAAGGTCGCTGAAAAAAATAATGGGATTCTTCTATCGCTCCAATAGATATCTCACGGGTGATGCAATTCTCTACTTATATAAGAGTCGAGTACGTCCACATCTGGACAGAAGATGCTAGAACATATTATTTTGCATTTACAGAGTTCAAAATATACATCGTAGCTTAGTTGAAGATGCCCTTTTCTCTTCCCTGCAACCACTTTTCACAGAAAAGACGTTGCTAGTTTGTCTCTGCTTTATCATTATTTTCATGATAAATGCTTGTCTGAGCTCCAATGTATAGTCCACCCTCGCCAAACTTTCACGAAAAAAACCCTCGTTTATCTAAAACCACTATCAATAATTTCCCACACTCTTTATCTATGTCTAAGCCTAGATTCCATGAACAAGGCTTCTTTCTTAGAACTGCACGCCGGTGGAACTCTTTTCCGTTTGCCTGCTTTCCAACTGACTAAAATATGGTTGTCTTCAAGTTTAATGTAAACAAGTTCTTGATGAGCCGTTCTCCTTAAGTAATCCAATTTACCAAATTTCTACTACTAACTATTATTACAATATTTCCGATTGACTACTGTAAATTTATTAAACCCTACCCTCGAGTAGCCTCTGGGCTTTCATAAGAGGTGACCCATTTGTAAAAACATCTATGCCATACTTGGAGTGAATCAAATTTAAAAAAATGAATAGAAAAATATATTTGAGTTGGGTTTGTGGATTATGTCAGTCTCCGATTTGGGGAAAATTCATGGATTATATTGATTCTGACTTAGAAAATTTGAATGTAAGGAAACTACTTTTTGGAAATATTACGTGTGATCTTGGGGTTCTATTATAAAAAAGTTATGCATTTGATAGTGATTTCGCACCGTTAAAACTTTTTGTATCTTAGATATTTCTTATTAAGTTGGTTTTGTATACCAGTAAACTCGTTCAATCACTCTGACATCGTTTGCATCGATCTTATTTCATGTATAGAATACTATGCACGATAGTGAGCGCCTGTCTTGCAACTTGTGTTTTCTTTGCTTCTGCTAATTTTTGGCAGTCCAACTTTTAGAGCTGATTGAATGTTTTCGTGACAGGCTAAGTCTTCATTTAGATATTTTAATGTGTAATGCTAATACAATAAGAAGTGACTTTCCCTCTCACTTTCTCTCTGTCTCTCGCTCTTCACTCTCCCTATCTGTCTCCTTCTTTCTCTCTCTCTCTCTCCCTCTCTTTCTCTCTTTCTCTCTTTCATTGACGTTCTCCTCTCTTTCTATTTCTCTTTTCTTTTTTTTTTTTTTTTGCTTGGTTGTTTTGTTTTACGGCATATAAATCCTCTTCGGGTAATGTCATATCGATCTGGTAATTTTGGAAAAACATTTTGTGCTTCAAGTTGTTTATATCTCAAAATATTTATTCATGGTGTTTGGTCTGTGTTTGTAAGACATATCAACCCTTTTGGATTATTGCATACCGAATTCAGTAAGTAATTTTTTTCATACTTCTAGTTTCATCTATCTGCAAGTATGTATGTGCTAGCAGGACCCGTGGAAATTCTACGGAATGAGAAATATATTTAATCAACAAATATGTTTTGATAAAGCTGATATTTTTCTGAATAACGCAAAGAATTAGCTTTTCAGGTGCAGAAAACCCAATAACACAGCAAATATGAGTTTATTAACATTTCTATTAAAATAGTGTTCATTGTATTTTAAATATAGAACTGGCACAGATGAGATAACTTACTAACTAATAATAAATACCGAAAACAATATTGTGCTACATAGTTCAATACAAATAATAAAATCTCATTGTTTTTTTATTCAATTTTCACACCCCCCAAGACACAGTGCCACTTTGAAGTAGGGGCTCCTATCGGGTACATAAGTTGCTAGTACATTATGAAAGGAGACTAAAATAATCTTTAATTTACTCTTTCAGTTCAGAAACCTCTTAGCAGAAAATTGTATTCTTTACCAAGTTTCTTTTAAATGTTCGCTTTTTACGTAAGTTTTGACTAATTTCTTTCTTCAGTGACGAACCTCTGCATGTCGAAATTACTACAAGTTACTTTCTAACATGCACCATCACATACTATTATAATGATACTACATCAAAAGAAGATAACTCTGATATTCTTGCCAGAGTTGCTAGGTTTACCCTTTTAAAGCCAAATTTCGCTTATTGGCAATGTTTGAAACAGTTCGGTCCTCAAAATTTGTATTTGGCCTTTTATTTTGTACGGAACAAGCAGAATGTTATAGAGATGGTGTTTACTTTGGTTGTTTTGTTGATAAACATTTTTTCTATGTTAACTTTACAGAACATGATTGAGTTTTGCAAAGGGAGAGAAAAAAACATAAGACGAATGTGTGGTGCAATTCGGAAGCCAATATCTTCCGACAACCTGATCTGTTAGCATAAGTGCAATTCCCTTGTAAAAGACTGATTGTCGCTCTTGAATATTCAATATGTGCAGCCGTTTGTCTCGTCTAGATGTAAGCTCCTCCCATAGTACTACATCAATATGACGACATAGTATAGGTAAAAAAAATATGTAAATTTAAACATACATAAGTAGGTCTAAATCGGGCATCCGTATGTGCAGTAAATAGAATAATAGAGGGAAATGCGAGTATCCCTGTTTACTCGATACTCCACGAGGGCACAGTTAGATACGGAGCAAGTTTTTTTTTTATAGTAGAACAATGTTGATCTGGATAATATATTATAATGCTAACATAGAAAATCATGCACCTTTTCATCGACCGATGATAAAATAGATAATATGTAATACCAAATATATTAAGAAAATAATGGATAGTTAAAGATAGGGGGATCTAAAGAGAAAAGACTACGAATAGGAACGAATTAAAAATGCTAAATTAGGACATTCAGAATATGTTATATAATTGTTGTCACAATTAGTTTAGTATTAATATATATTTGGTCAGTATTCGCTAGAACTGGAGAAACCTACAGAATGATTTGTTACTAGCTGACATGTGTTCCGGCGTTGCCCGGGAAAGCATATTTAGAAAACCTTGAACGATTTGTCATCTTGGGTCGATGTTACCTATTAAGTATTTTCACAAATACCATGATTTTTTAAAGCAGAATAAACCAGTATTCTTGTAGATACATATATTCTTCGTGTAACTCCGTTTGTGGTGGTGACTTGAGTAGAATACAATCATTTTACTTTATTGAATAGTTTTTCTAATTAAATGTCGTCTAGTATCAACACATTGAACATTGTTAGAAGGATTACAGTTGAACATCGATCATTTTTAAATAAGTTTGTCTGGTTAGAGAAAAGCAACTGATTTTTGTATTTGTATATCTCGCTTAAATTAGGAACAACGGAACTTTGTTGCATATGTACAGTTATAGAGAAAGAAGATGCTTTTGTTTGTTTTTACTTCTGCAGGATACGGACAGTGCTATTTTTTTATTAGATGCAATTTTTACGGTATTTTTTTTATTTATGAAATTGTTAGGTGTAAGTACAGAATAGGTAACATGTTAAAAATATGTTTTTGAATAATTTTAAGGGCCAGATTTCCCTTACGCTAACAAATGGGGATCAGAATTATCGAAACCAATTTTAGCATCCTCCCTACAAATGAGAAAAAAATAAATTAAGATTATTTTTTAGTGAAGTTGCCGTCATGTGTATCTAAAGAAAACATATGAGGTTAGGCGTGCTGAAAAAATTCTAAGATACTTATGCAGCTTTTGGCCCGGATTTCCATGATGTTGGCTCGAACTCGACCGAGAGCTGACGGGAACCGCCGGAACATACTGAGCGGAATAATAGGCGCCGAGAAACATAATTGACAACATTATTTATCGCATACAAAAGACAAAAAAAAAATAAAAATAAAAACGAAAATGCAATAATTAACAAAAATAACAAACCTACCGTAAGTTTTATAAATATTTTTATTATTTTTTTTTAACTTTAAAGAATTTTCGACAAATATGAGAATACTTTTGCTAAAGTTTATATTGTCTTTTTTATTAATTTTCAAGAATAGTTTCAATATTTTTTTTGTTTTTATGCTCTTTGTTTTATTTTTGTTGTTGAAAACCCGTTTGCTTGGTTTTCTGGTAAAAAGTTGACAGCCTTTATTTTTAAAGAAAAGTTGATATATATTTATATTTTTTCACAAAAAACAACAACAAATAAATCGACATTTTTTCTAAGCGTTTTAACATTTGATCAACGCTAGGCTTGTTCTTGCGGTTCTCGTCAGCTACCGGTCGAGCCCGAGTCAACCTTACGAAAATCGGAGTCAAACGATGTATAAATAATCCCATATATATGGTCTATTATTTCTCGTAAGAAGAAAAACTTGTATACTAAGGCATTTTCTATATGTAATGTATTAAATAAGTAAAAATGCAGTCTTAAAATGAGGAATTGTCACGTAATTAATCGAAGGCGTGTCACTAAATAAAATTTGCCTTTGTTATTAGGTGTTATTGTTATTAGTTTAATAATAATTCTGTAAGAAGTATGACAAATTATCTTGGTAAAATGTATTTCCAATTTCGTGTGGTAACGCAGTCCGAGAACCAACACGTTGTAGCCTCAGTCGCAAAGCAGATGAAGAATATAAAAGAAATGCAACTCGCTTTTTTTGTACAACGAAATTTGTTTCCTGGTTCTCTTGTTAACACTGTAGCGTCTCTCACGTAATCGTGTTTTCGAACGTCATCCACGCCTCTAAGAATTTTGAACGTTATCGCCGTTTCTAACGTGATCTCCCCTGTAAAGTTTTTTTTTCCCCCGTCGTTTCGTAATCATTTGCACACGCACGTCAGCGTTTATATTTCACTGTAACAAAAAAAAAAAAAACAAAGGAAAATGTTGAATTTGGGATTAGTTGAAGAGGATTCTGTCGTTAATAAGTATTAGCTTTGATAGTAGACGTTGTTTTGTACTTTTATAAATAAAAAGGAATAGAAACATTCGTAGGAAGATAGTAATCGTCTCTACATTTGTTTTAGTTTAAAAATAAGTTTTGAAACGCTGTTAATTGAATATCTGCTTATCAAATCTAAATATTTCTTGTTTATTTTTTAATTAAAAAGTGAAAACGCTTTTTTGTTTTTAATTGAAGTATCTTGACACATTATTCTCTAATATAAAATATAACGATTGCGTGCTTATATAAATGTCCGGGAGAAAAACGCTCGAATTTCATAATTATTATTTACTAGCAAAAATATACACGCGCTTTGCGCAAGACTTTGATGTACGCTTAGGTACCCGTTTCGCGCGCATCTTTGCAGTAAGTGGTTGTTGTAAGAGCTGCACCAACTATGACTTTAATCCTTGACCTTGAAAATTAGTGTGCACCATACCTTGGTGAAAGATCATCATCATGTCAGGTTTGGCCATGATCGGTCAAGTAGTGTGGACGGAGAGTCTATATATATATATATATATATATATATATATATATATATATATATATATATATATATATATATATATATACAGGGGATTAGAACTAGAGTCTAAAGAGCAGAGTATATTTCAATGCATTAGTAAATTCATTAATACAATTAAAATAAAAGAGAAGAAAAGAGTGCTCGTTGTAATGTAGATATATAATAAGCTGTACTATCAAAGCTAATACTTATTAACGACGGAATCCTCTGCAATATATTCAATATATATATATATATATATATATATATATATATATATATATATATAATTGTACAGAAGTTCAGAAAAGCATTAGTACCGTCGGTTTCAAGCCCAACATACAGGGGGCAAGTTAATGGTAAAACGTAAATGATGTTAGGCTCTCGTCAGCTATGTTGTTTCTCTTTACATTTTACCATTAACTGGTCCACTTTATGTTTGGCTTGAAACTGACGGTACCAATGTTTTTCTGTACTTCTGTACAATTAAATAAATAAATATGAAGCTCGTATATCGAAAAAGTTTTTCTTTGTAATCGAGCACTTTGTTGGAATTTTTCCCCAAAAACAGTAAACATATATATATATATATATATATATATATATATATATATATATATATATATATATATATATATATATATATATAGGCTATGATCTTGACCTTTGACCATTAGCTTGGGAAATGGTGTGCTATCCCTAGGTGGGGGACCATCATGATGCCAGATTTGGTCATGATCGGTCCAGTGATGTAGGCTTTAAGAGAGTTGTATACACAGAAACATACACACACAAACACACGCACGAATGCTACTACGTATATAGATTATTACGATAATCAAGTAGAATATAGAAACGGAAAACACGAAATATTACGCATAGTATAGCACTCAGGTGAAGACGCCATTTTGAATATGATGTGAGATTTCCGTTTATTTATTCAAGCATTCTGAAGAATGAATAGAAATATTATTAATAAGTAAGGATCATCGTGAAAATGAAGCATTTCTATATTCATTTATTCGTTGAATACATCTAGAACGTCATTTAGAATGTAAGTGAAGATGAATTATTTTTTGTAGTACAGTATGTAGTTACTAGTATGAGTTAAACATATTATAATAGTTAGTTTTGAAATAATTATAAAGGATGTTAAACAGGAATGTAAGGCGAGTGAGAAAATAATGGATAGAGAGTTAAACTCTTTGTTACCTTCTTGGTGAGACCAAGTATCTCAGAGAACAGTTTCTTCGGAATATACGTAACAGTTTCAAAACGGGGATGAAATGTGCAGATTGAAAAATCACTTTTCTGGAGACTGGGTTTTTGATTAAGCTGATGTGTGAATAAAGCTGCGTAATGGTAGGAAGCTTACGTGACAAATAAGCTAGATAGATCTTATTGCTTGGTGACGAATCTCGAAATGAACGAGCCAATTTTTCTGCTGTTCTAACGCACCAGTATACGGTATAATCATGTTGACACACCGGTTCCTACTAGATGATCGAAGTTAAGCGATGTTGATCCTGGTTGGTACTTAAATGGGTGACTATTTGGTAATATCAGGTCCAGTATGTTTTCTTAAGAGATGAGAGGGATAGGCACCGTCAGATTTGATTATACTCTAATGTCGTTCATTAACTGCGAGACTGACACACGCAAATGTTACCAGGACGACGAAAAGAACCACTATGCCTTCCAAGGAGACGCAACATTGGTTGCGCAAACTTTAGATTTCAAGAGCTTCTGTCGACATGTTCGTATAGAGGAATAAACATATAACTGATACTATATTGCTGTGCGTTGAATTATCTTCACAGACGTCCGAGGAGAGTACTAGGACTATTAAGCAATCCATAGGAACCATAATAAAAAGGCATTTATCTGCATTTATCTAGGTGCTTTCGTGACGATTGCTATGCTACTCATCAGTTGATTGTAGAGATGTTGTGATGCCCCGATGACGAATGAGACCAACTTCTTCATTGTATATTTCAAACACCGAAATATAAGATATAGTGCCGGGCAATATAATGAGAAAAGGAAAATACTTTGAATATAATTAAATGACATGTCCCTCCAACTTGGATGTGCAGCGCAACCGGTTCGTATTCTCTACGTCTCTATACACTATTACGCCAACGGCTCGGTATACGTCGACGAAGAATCGCCATATTCCATATCCCTTAACATCAAACGGCCTTACCATTGTTTAACTAATGAAAAAAAGTATTTACAAACGAAAAAGGAAATAAACTTTAAAAAAAATTAAAACAGAAATTTCACAATTTTCCGAATCGAATAAAATGTTAGAATGAGCACAACCTTATCAATTATTCTTTAGATTTTAACAAAAATAAAAGAAAAAGAAAATTTCGTATAAATTTTAATTTGCTCTTCAAAGATATTCCACTTCTTGTCGGAGAATTGATTGGATAGAAATCTCATGTTAGGATTCTTATGAATAACTAAAGTCTAGAAAGGCAAAAAAAAAGTTCGAAAAGTTGTTTACACGTTGTGAAAAAAAGCAATCTTTAACATTGATAATCTCTGAGATGAAACTTGTCCCAAAAGTCGCCAAATTATGAGATTTTAATACATGTCTTAATGATCTCATGTCGTAAACACTAACAGAAACTGGTGCTACTAGATCAGACCTTCGGAAAATACTGGCTTCTTCACTTAAAATGCACCAAACATTGATCTTATCGTTTTTTTTTTTGTTTTTTTTTTTGTTGTTTTTTTTACTTTCTCCGTACAAGACGTTCAATCGTATTCTGCAAAGTAAAACAAGTGAAGCATGCATAGTCGTCTGTGAGTGCAAAGTGAACGAAGCATAACAAAATGACTAAGTTCAGCAGTTAGCCCCCAAAGTTCCCAGGGGACCTCAAATCCTAGTGAAAATAAACAAACGGTGCAGTTTTAGACCATAACATATGTAAACGAGTTCTGCACTATGCAAAAAAAGAAAATGACTAAGTCCATCATTCCTTTTCCATTTAATCCCAAAAGTCCTCAAGGTCTTAACATATTTAAATTTGAGTTTGGCACCATACAAAACTGCAAAATAGACATACACAGAAGATTTTGCACAAATGTGATGAAATAGTCCCAAAAATGGAATGTTTTTATTAGCCCTAAAAAAGCCCCTGGGGGCACACCCAAGAGTTATCGCGAAGTATAGACAAACAAAATTATATGGAAATCAGTTAGCTACAACTTTTCAGAAAGTTTTATAAAAATCAAAGACATCAATCTTTTTAATAAGCATAAAAGTGTCAATTTTAGCCATTTTAACACGAAAAACACCCCTAGAGTTTTTCAGGAAAATCCGTTCTGTTGCTTTTTTTTTACTCATAATATGTTTAATGTTTGTGCAAAATTTCAAAAAGTTCCAAGGCGTAATTTTAGAGAAAAGTGCGGACAAATGAACGGATGAACAGACGAACGGACAATCTCTTTTTATGAAAATATAAAGAACTTGAAGTATCATTTTTTTTTTCCAAAATTACTTTTGATTTAGTATTAAATTAACAATAAATAGTTGATATACCATAAAAAAACAACCTAACAAAACTCTAGGAATAATTAATGGACGATATAAAAAACATAAAAATAAAACTTTGTTCAAAACACTGGATTGAGGATTAAATAACTCGAAAAAAACGTAGATATACCCTAAAACGAAACAACCAAACCAAACTTCAGAAGACGGCAAACAAAGTGGATGACGTAACAACAAATACGTAATATGCGTCCATCCGATCTGTGCGTTTACTGACCAAAATTCTATTTCAAACTAGTAAACGAACCTACATATATGTATTATTACACCAAAGTTTATCTCATCAACATCGCTTTTCTTAATTTATTTCAAGCGACAGGATTTGTCTTACTTGCTAAAAACTTTTTCTTGATATTTTTTCTTTTTCCATTTCAATAGAATAGGACTGAACTATAACGAGTTGAAAATAAAACACAATTTTTTTTTTAATGAATAACTAGTTTCTTTTTTTTTCTTTTTTACTACGAATACTTTCATTTTCAAATCCTCCAAATACATTCATTTTCCAATACTCCTAATACTTTCATTTTCCGATGCTCCTAATACTTTCGTTTTCCAATACTCTTAATACTTTTATTTCCGTATAGCCCTAATACTTTCATTGCCCAATACTCCTTATACTATTATTTTCCTTTACTCCTAATACTTTCATTGTTCAATACTTCTAATAGTTTCGTTTTCCAATGTTCCTAATATTTTCATTACCCTATACTTCTAATACTTTCATTGTTCAATACTCCTTACACTTTCATTTTCCAATACTCCTAATACTTTCATTCTCCAATACTCCTTATACTTTCATTTTCCAATACTCCAGTTTATGCTAGTCTGCATGTGGGAAATACAGTTTTGCGCACAGTTCCTATTGGACTATATTTTTAATCCAGCTATGTTTTTTTAGATCTATTTTTGGTTACTTTATTGCATTCAATTATGGATTGCTTTAATGAATCGTCTCTTTGTCCACAGAGTCTTCAATTACTGTTTTCCCGGATCTTATTTATGTTAGCTTATATGTAGTTTATCCTTATCGCATTATGTAGTGACTTTGTCAATAGCGATTTAATTTCCCTGATCGTGTGTATTTTTTTGCAGTAATGTCTACTTCTCTTTTCACTCTTATAAATCTTACATGTATCTGCTTCCGTTCTTATTTTTGTGCGTTTGTTTTTGTTTTTGTTTGTTTTTCTACCCGTTTCGCTGCTCTCTATATTGTTTATTTTTGACAATGTTTTTTTATGGTTGAAATCAGATCCTGTGTTCTGTGTCGTATATTTTTCTGGCTTTTTTTATCGCATCATAAAAATAGTTTTACAATAATCTCTAGTCCTCTTCCCTCTCCTTTCTTTTTTATATAGAATACGGTAATGTGTTATGCATAGTCATTAATTTCTTTGTTTTGTTTCCACCCATGCACCTGAGGCGTATGCTTTTGCTCTGCTTTTCTCTTTAATCACTGGGTAAACTGCTGAGGCGGCAAAATCTACTATTTGGAAATTTTCTTATATACTATTATACTATTATCACTTTTGGTCTTCTTGATTGAAGTAATTTGTGCGTTTGCATACTCATAGCATAGATGATTTGGTCCCTTTTATTTTCCAGCACTGGTTTTTCATTTGACCATTTATAAATGGTGATAAATATATTGTAGATAAAGAGGATAAACATTACCACCAGATCAGTAGCAGAAACTCGCCATGAAGCAAGTGAACAACAGAAGATATTGTTTTGAAAGAAACAGCTTACCTTATAGGCTTGTATATAATGATGTTTATCAGCTGTTTTCACTTTTGAAATAATCCTTTTCGGATAAAGTTTTCGGATTCTGCATATCAGTACAGGTTAGGAAACAGGTAGCAGGAAGGGAATTCCAAATTCTAGCCGGGAAGAAGATGTGTGGCATCGGCCGAGTCAGGCATTTATATTTTGGAGGTGGGGATTAGGGTAATAATATGAAACTTCCAACCGTTTCAGTTTCTTTAGGTCAATGTGGTGTTCTTTTTATGTTTTCATTTCAATTTTAACTTACGTGTTGCTTGTTAACTTTTATTTATGCGTTTGTTCTTGCATTAAAGGAGTCTCCCTATGATTTTGGCGGTTTTCATCATCGTCGTAAGGTGTATTGTCTCAATCGTTTCTTGGATTCCAATCTCTCTTATTTGTTTTTACAGTCCATAGTGGTCCGACTATTAGAAGTATTAGATTGATTTTCTTCAAGTTTCATATCCATTTCCATTCTCTGGCAAGTTCCATGTGTTTGTTTCTATTTTGGCCACCTCAGCCTTCACCCTCTTTACTAGAAAAGCAAAATCTACAATTCTGCAGTTCTTTCCCATCATTTGCTGATTTTATTATTATTATTATTATTATTATTATTAATTATTATTATTATTATTAATAATAATAATAATAATAATAATAATATCAGGAGTATTAGTAAAGTAATTTTTACAACGTATTTGTTATTTTTATTTGTTTATGTTGTATGTATGTAAATTTGTAATTATGCCCATGCGGCATATTCTTCGAAAACCTGTCATATCATTTAAAAGTCTAACAATCATGGGGAATATATTAGGTGAAATTTGTATGGCTCCAGTGTGAAAATGTCTTTAGTGGTCAATGAGCAGAATTTTGAATTATGCATACGTGACATGCCGCCCTGAAACATACTCTGTCTAATCAGCATAGGCGATCGACAGTTTAGTTATTCTAACTAATAATTTAATCGTTTGTTGAGAAATGCACAGAATGCAACATAATGGAAAATATGCATCCATCTGTCTGTAACTGAAACTACGCCGCAAATGTCACATTATTTAACATGTTTACGTTATTTTATATAAACTAGCAAGATTACTCGGCGTTTTCTGGGGCAAAAATGTAATGTATTTCTATTAAAACTTTCCCCTTCCTCTATTTATCCACTCACCCAACTCTCTCTCTCTTTCTTTATCTCTCTCCCTCTTTCTCTCTCCCTCGCTCTCTCTCTTTCCACCTCCCTATTTCTTTTTTGGCCAACCATTCTTCTCTGTGGACAAACTCACGCATACAAACATACTTTAAAGAATGCTTTATTACTTGAGAAATAATGCGGTATAAAGGAAGTAATACATTAAAAACAAAATAATTTCCATTTAGTTAGTATACCAAATGGCTGGAAAGCAGTATCCTCTCACAATTTGATATAAATCTTGGCCAGTTTAGTGTTGAGGGATACAAATATGTAGATCATATTCATCCGACGCAACGCAAATGAAGAAAATATCAAATTTGTGGGTAACTATTGTGCAGTTTTAACTGGACATACACCCAAACAATTATCCTTTAAATAATAGATAATTTATAGAACGGGAATTCAATGTGGATGTATGTTAGATATAAGCGGATTGAAAGCAAGTTGAGAGGGATACGAAAGTAACGAGTGGTTTTCTTTTCTTTTTTTTACTTTTTATTGTTTTGTGCTTATTCGGAGCTCTCGTACAGATTATCATCACTCATGATCTTCTCTGGAGTCTGTGTAAGAATCAGTATCCCAAGATTTTACAATTTTTCGATAAGCATTGAAGATATATTTGTATTATCGCAACAGATATATATTTTTTGCTGTCCACGACCATTTAACTTTCTCTGGGATTTGAGTGAAAATATAATTACTAAGGCCTACACTCTTTTAGTGGAGGTCTTGCTAGTGCTCTCACTCCTTTGTCTTTTATCATTCTTGGCTCTTCAGGATTATTTCATGTAATATTAGCTGATGCTAGTGCCAGCATACTGTGTATGTTTTATTTTGTCTGTTTTTTTGTGGGGGAGCAGTAATGATTATTATTATTATTATTATTATTATTATTATTGTTGTTGTTGTTGTTGTTATTATTGTTTTTGATTTGGTTTATTGCAAATCTTACTTACTTAAAATGGCATTATATGACGGTGTCTGTGTAACAATATTTCGGGTAAAATACCTTTTTCAGGCTACTTTAATTAAAAAAATTAAGAATTATTGTTTAACTATTATCTACTGCTACATAACGCTATGGATGATTACCATAATATGCATATCATTTCTATGCAGTATTATTAATTTATAATGTTTCTCATAAACACAGAGTTGTTCTAAACTCAGTAAATGAGGTGGTTAGCTGGTATTAAAATGGTATAATGATATTACAAAATAAATAGAAACTGAGAGATAATGAAGATTCTCATAGATCTACTAGCAGCTCATCCCGGCTTTGTTCGGGCCCTATGTACTGTTCAGAACGTTATGTGCATATGTATATATATATATATATATATATATATATATATATATATATATATATATATTAAACAGTTTGACTCATGTCCAAGTAACATACATCTAAAGTTTCAAGTGTTTAGACCCAAAATTGGCGGAGGAGTTTGGTAGAGTCTGCAAAGATCAACTTTTTCAACTTTGACATCTTGGCAACAAAATTTTCGCCCACAAACGTATTAAGAACCTTGCTGTAGATCTGAGTACCCTTTATGTAAAATTTCAAATGTTTAGACCCAAAATTGGCGTAATAGTTTGATAGAGACGGCAAAGGTCAACTCTTTCGACACTGACCCATTGGCAGCCACATTTTCGGCCAAAACCCGATTAAGAAGCTTGCCCTATGTCTGAATATATTTTATGTAAAATTGCAAATGTTTAGACACAAAACTTGTCTGAGTATTTTTTTTTTTTTTTTTTTTTGCGCTCGAAATATTACTCGATGCTATTTTAATTTTTTTACAGAGGGTTGCTTAATGTTTTTATATTTTTTCTGGGGGCTCGCGCGGGTAATAACCATAATTATATATTTGGTTTCTATTTTTAAATGCAAAAATCGATTGTAATTTGCTTTTATGGAACTTATTGAAGGCACTTTGTATTGTTAACAATTAATAACTATTAAGAGTATCTGAATTTTCCTGGAGGACGTCGACCCCTCTTTGCAGGAAACGAAATTAAACTGAATAGAGCTAACATTAAGATCTCTAACGCGTAAACAATGTGTTTAAAAATTAATAATTATTCATGATTAGTTTAGGAATGGATCCTGTACATACAAATATATAAGCACATAGACGTACCTAACTCCATATTCTGCATACTTATTATGTTGTTTTTCTTCTCGTTCTAACATTGAAGTATATATTTTTTATTTCGTTAAAAATTACAAAACAAAAAATTGGGCACAGGGCCACTCAAAAATTTTAGAAGGTGTCTATGGTTATCGTCGTCACTGTATCTTTGCTTATCAATATTAGTCCTAGCTAAAGTTTTCATTCACCATAATATCGCAAACACACCGGGGGTCGCTCTACTTAAGATTCCCAAATCATATCGTGTTTTTATAAAATACTAGCAGTTCAGACCGGCTTTGCTCATGTCCTATGTAATGTTCATAACTTGCCTTACGTGTGAATACACTTTATGTAAGATTTCAAATGTTTAGACCAAAATTTGTCTGAGTAATTTGGTAGAGACCGCTAATTTGGACTCCTTAACATTTATTTTTGGGGATCAAATCAAATTAAAAAGTTTGATCCATGTCCAAGTAACCTACATCTAAGATTTAAAGTGTTTAAATCCAAAATTGGTGGTGGAGTTTGGTAGAGTTTTCAAAGGAAAAATCGTTGAACTTTAACCCGTTGACAGCCAAATTTCTGGCCGAAAACCGATTAAAAAGATTTTCCCAAATCTCAATACTCCTGATGTCAAATCTCGAGTATCTAGAAAGAAAATTGACAGAGTTATTTAGTAGGGAAATGTATATAGACACACACACACACACACACACACAAACACACAAACACACATTTTCACTTTTATAAATAGATAGATAGATAGATAGATAGATTTATTCACTATTAATCTCCAACCCAAAATTATTTGCTATTAATTTACTATTAATCTAAACTCCAAACTTATTTACTATCAATTCACTATTAATCTCAAACCCAAAATCATGTGCTACTAATTTACTATTGTTCTTAACTCCAAACTTATTTACTAATAATTCACTATTAATCTCAAACCCAAAATTATTTCCTATTAATTTACTATTATTCTCAACAAGAAGCTTATTTAGTACTTGCATTTCTGCCAGGCTTCGCTCACGCCTTTGTACTGTTCATAACTTGCCCTATGTGTTTATAGTTTTCTATGTAAAATTTCAAATGTTTAGACCAAAGATTGTCTGAGTAATTTGCTTGAGACCACGGAAGTAAAAATGTTTTTAACTTTGACCCAAATTCGGACCCCTTAACATCTATTGTTTTTTGTGTCAAATAATAATAAAATGCTTGACCCATGTCCAAGTTACCTACATCTAAAATTTCAAGTCTTAAACCAAGTTTGGCGGAGGAGTTTGCTAGAATCTGCAAATGTCAAATTTTTTAAACTTTGACCTTTCGGCAGCCAAATTCTCGCCCATAAACTTATTAAAATGTTTGCTGCATGTCTGAATACCCATTATCTATAAATGTCGAATGTGTGGACCAAAAATTGGCTGAGTAGTATGCTAGACACCGCAAAGGTAAAATCTTTGGAACTTTGACCCCTTGGCAGCTCAGATTTTCGACCGAACCGATTAAAAACTTGACCTATCTCTGAATACCCTTTATGTAAAATTCCAAATATTTAGACCAGAAACTGGCTGAGTATTTTGGTAGAGACGGCAGAGGTCAAATTTTCTTTAACATTGACCCAATTTTGACCCCTTAACATTTATGATTTTGGGTTCAAATGGAATTAAAAGTTTGATCCATGTTCAGGTAATTTACATTTAAAATTTCAATTATATAGACCTAAAATTGTTGGAGGAGTATGGTAGAGTTTTCAAATGTAAAATCATTGAACTTTGACCTCTTGACAGCCAAATTTCTAGCCCAAAACGGATTAGAAAGATTTTCCAAAATCTCAATACCCCTTATGTCAAATCTCGAGCCTCTAGACAGAAAATATACAGAGTTATTTAGTAGGGAAATAAATACAGACACACTCAGACGGGCATTTTCACTTTTATAAATAGGTAAATAGATAAATTGATAGATTAATTCACTATTAATCTAAAACCCAAAGTTATTAATTTACTATTTATCTCAACTCCAAACTTATTTACTATCAATTCACTATTAATCTCAAACCCAAAACTAGTTTCTATTAATTTACTATTACTTTAAACTTCAAACTTATTTATCCTTAATTCACTATTAATCTCAAACCCAAAATTATTTCCTATTAATTTACTATTACTCTCAAAACCAACCTTATTTACTACTTGAATTTCTTCCCGGCTTCGCTCACGCCCTTTGTACTGTTCATAACTTTACCCATGTGTGAATAGTCTTTTATGTAAAATTTCAAATGTTTGAGTAATTTGCTAGAGACCGCAGAGGTAAAAATATTTTAAACTTTGTCCCTAATCTTGACTCCTTAACATTTATTGTTTGGATTTCAAATCAAAATAAAATGTTTGACCCATGTCCAAGTTATCTACATCTAAAATTCCAAGTCTTTAGGCCCAAGTTTGGATGGGGAGTTTGCTAGTTTTTAAACTTTGACCTTTTGGCAGCCAAATTCTTGCCCCAAAACTGATTAAAATGCTTGGTGCAGGTCTGAATACTCTTTATGTAAAATTTCAAATGTTTCGACCCTAAATTGGCTGAATAGTTTGCTAGAGCCAAATTTTCAGCAAAAAACGATTAAAAATCCTGCCCTATGTCTCCATACTCTACATGTAAAATTTCAAATTTGTAGACCAAAGATTGGCTGAGTAATTTGGTGGAGACCGCAAAGGTAATTTTTGTTTTCAATTTTGCCCCAATTATGACCCCCTAACATTTATTGTTTTAGACTCAACTAAAATTATAAAGTTAGATCAATATCCAAGTAACATACATCTAAAATTTCAAGTGTGTCGACCCAAAATTTTCGGAGGAGTTTGGTAGAGTTCTCAAAGGTCAAATCGTTGAACTTTGACTCCTTAACAGCCAACTTCTGTCTGAAAACTGTTTAAAATATTTTTTCCAAATCTTAATATCCGTTATCTTAAATCCCGAGTGTGTAGACTTAAAATTGACAGAGTTATTTGGTAGGAAAGAGTACACTGACAGACAGACAGGCACACACACAGACATTTTCACTTTTATAGATATATAGAAATTGAAAAGTACTTTTGTGTACTTTAAATACTTTAAAATAAATTTAAACGCAAATAAGTCACAAACCTATTTAACTTGCTGCGAACAATATTTGTTCAAAAATAAATAAAATTTCTGTTTTTGTTGTCTAAAATTACAATTGAAAAAGGATTACATTGTTTAAAATTATAAACTGTTCTATTTATATTATTTATAATAAAAACACAATTTTGCATATATTGTTGAAAATAAATAATAATTGTTTTTGATTTAAAGAAAAGATTCTATTTATAGTGTTCTTTTTTTTTCAATGCCTTTGACATGTTTATGTATTAACGTGCAGGTTCTACAGGAATTTACTTTGTTTTGAGTGATAGGAGATTCTAGAGCATTTTGCCACCAAAACTCCACTCTTGCCAACATAAATACTATACCCTGACCCATACCTTGCTCTCCAGATAAGTACGCACATGCTGACCGACACTGCAACCACCCAATTTTTTTGTTCGATTATAGTATTTGCGCGTGGAAATACTGACAGCGATTATCAAAGTTACATTTCGGGCAAATTTTTGACAATCACACCCCCGTTCACAAAATGGGGTATCTATTCCGAAAGCCGTTCTTTAAAATAGGAACGTTGGGGATATCCATTCTGAAGGCCGTTCTTGATATAAGAAGGTTGGTGGTTGCGGTACAACAACAACAACAACAACAGCCGTATTTTGATTTGTAACTGAAGTGAGAGGCGTGCTACCACCAGGCAACGCCGGTTATCGGGTCCTGCTAGCTAATAAATAAATTTCGTCTCTATGTGACTTACACGTTATTATTCTTATTTAATATCAATAAATTGTTCATTGAATTAAACATGCAGCAGCATATAATAAAAGCAATTTATTTTTTAATAATTTAATTACGAAATTAAATTAACCAAAATGCATCCTCCTACCTTTATAAACAAGTCAGCCGTAAAACAATTGCTTTCAATAGCTGACACAATTGTTTGTTCCGGCAATGCAATTGAAGTTTTTTTTTGTTTGTTTTGCTTTATTTTTTTTGTTTTTGTTTTTGTTTTTTGGTTTTACATTTAAAATAGAATTGCATACAAATTTTTTTTAATATACAGAAAAAGGAATACTATTTTTTTAAGAGAGACAACTGTGTTTATATTCACCAATAAAAACAGTTATTCTCGTTTATGCTTTCAGGTTTTGCGATCAAAATTGAAATTTCTTTCTCGGTTCTGGAAGCTACATGATATTATTGTGTTGATGCCACAGTATAACAATATTACTTGAAAATTGGCTAGTCGGAATCGAATTTTGATTTGTCAACTTAAATGGTACTTGGGCATAACTCTTCAAAATATCACAAGGTAACTTTTTGTGATACATAAATACTTTTGTGTATGTAGTTTTAAAGATAAAAAAGTGTCGTCTCCGACAAACAGGAGCAGTTTTAGTAAGTTATGACGTCATTAAGATGGCAGCAATTTTTAAAGTGTTCAAATATAAGTGATTTTATGGAGTGGAACGCCAAAGAGAAAAGTGTATCTATACGCCGCATATGCATGCGAAGACACTGATAGCAGACGTTCATATTTATTAGAGTAAAAAAAGTGGGAAAATGTATGAACACATAATAAAGAAACAATACGAACCGCCTCGAAATAGTATTATTCATGAAAGCTACATAGATAAAGTCGACAAGGGAAAATGAAAAATGGTGAGATAAAAATGCACAACAGCATTCCTTCTACACTTGTGCCCGTTGATTAGGGAAAGCAATCGGTAATGTTGTAAAGAGGCACAGGTTTACCCAGACAGTATTAACACAAGGATGTGTAAATTAGAGCTAGATAAAAAGAGGTAGAAAGAGAGAGAGGGGGAGGGGAGGGTAAGTATAGTGATAGATAGAACAAGCATTAAAGGAATAAAATATAAGCTCGAATAAAATGAAAGAATGAGAGGGGGGGATGAAAAAGATAGAGAGACAGAGAAGGCTGGATTGAGGGCTAGAAAGAGAGGGGTGTAAAACGAGTATTCAACAGAGAAAGGGAGATAACACAGGTTAGAGAAAGCGAGAGAGGGTGTAAGAGAAAATATATAGATAAGGATAGAAAGAGAGAGGGGTTGAGCAAGAGTTACAGCGAGTAAGAGAGATTTTAGAGAGGGGGGATAAAATAAAAGTTAGACAGAGTGCGAGGGTTAGAAAATAGTTAAAGAGGTAGAGGGGTACAGAAATAAGAGTTAAAGAGGAATACAGAGAGTTGGAGAGATAGACAAGGAAAATGAGAGAAATGGTAGGAGGAGAGTTAAAGAAGGGTAAGATAGAAAGAAAGTTAGAGAAAGAAAATAGGAAACAAAAAAAAAGTGTTAGAGAGAAAGATTGGTGAGAAAATGAGAGTTAGAGATAGAAAGAGACAAAGAGAGAGAAGGTGAAAGACATAGAGAGAGAGGACAATCGTGAGAGATAAATCATACGATTTGCAGCGGTAGTCATACAGCAATAATGAAAGAGGCGATTGTTTATCTCGAAGCTGGAGTCTCCAGTCTGCGCGTTGGGGAAACGTAAAACACGACTTTTCAGACGCCGTAAAGAAGGAAACAAATCAGTAACCTCTCCATCACCCCCACACTCCCACACAGCAACAGAGCAGCATAAACTGTAATAATATCACTGTGGTAAAATAGATTGATGTGTTGTCATGGCGACATCCATGGTCATTAATTCTGAGGCTAGATTTTACTACCGTGAGATTTAAGGTCATGGTTTTTCGTCAGTACATTCGGCGGTGGTCGTGGGTGATTTAGACTTTCCGAGTTCTTGTTTTGCGTCGAATAATCTTTGCAAAAAGAATTAAAATTTCCTCCTGAATTCAAATAAAGATTCAGCCCGTTTCGTCTATTTTACGACAAACGATAAAATTAAATGAAGTACACAGAAGTTTA
Source organism: Euprymna scolopes (assembly GCF_053919585.1). NCBI lineage: Eukaryota > Metazoa > Mollusca > Cephalopoda > Sepiida > Sepiolidae > Euprymna > Euprymna scolopes. Next base: position 50,096,100 of record NC_136503.1, on the reverse strand, counting down.
CAACCCCTAAGCTTGTGTTTGCGCCGTAATCTTAAAAATAAAATTCCTTAAATTTCTTTATAAACTTTTTCTAAAGTTGGCTGTTCCGAAGTCGCAGTCATAAACATTGATATCTGTTTTATCTGTCGGAGAGCAGAATGACCATTCAGACTATATGGCGTAATAATTTCAAGCGGCCTTTTTAGGAAGTAATCTTGAGACCTTTTAAGATTCGTAGAGCAACCAACGATCTTCCAAACAGTTATGAAGAAAGAGGTATACATTCTCTGGCCACCATCTTATTAAGCATACCGAACACGGCTATCAGTTTTTGAAGATATCGCTATTTTCTTAATAAGTGTTCGACTTAACTCTAATCTATGGTCTCTCCTTGCCAAACAAACACTCGAATAGCTACAGCCACAATACATGATTTTCTAACTCTCTATTTACGCATAAATCTAAACGCAGATTCCATGAACAAAGCTTCTTTCCTGAAATTATCTGGCTTTGGAACACTGCATACTACCCGGCTGAATACAACATGGTAGCCTTCAAATCCAATGTAAACAAGTTCTTGTTGAGTCGTCTCCATAAATAATCAAATTCTACCCAATTTCCATCATTAGTGATTACTACACTACTACATTATATTCATTAACTCTTATCCTCGAGTGGCGCTCGGTCATTGATAAATAGTAACCTACAAGTAAAAAAAAAAGCCCGGAAGAGAGAACTATCGGCAATCTATACATACTAGCCTTATCTAATTTCTTTCAACTAAAGGACACAATCAAGGTCGTAACTTCTGACCACATACACTTAATTGTGTATGCAACATAAAATCAATTTTTATCAAAAGTTTGTTTATAAATAACACCGTTTTCCCCTCTTGTTAACAATTCGTTTATTTCACACATTATTATAGGAGATAGTCTTGTAATTCACCGTAAAATCTGCCTATATATCAGAATCCCTTACGCGTATTATATGCTCCTTATACATGGTCACAAAAACTCCATCGTCGACCACAGCACTGTTTTTCTTCTAGTCATCTTCATTTTTTCTTGTTCTTCTTGTTCTCGCTGTGTCGTTATCTCACTAGCATAGCTAAAGGGGGCGGGGGTTGGCGATCCGCTTCGGGTGATAGCCATAGAGGGGGTGACAACTTACCCCCCCCCCCCAGAAATATTTTGCAGCCAGACTAAGGTGCGAAAATAGTCAAAAATAGAATTTATCTATTTTTATATATTATTTAATTTTTAAGTTTGAATTTTAAAAAAATATTTTTTATACAAACATTGCTCATGCATACACATACACAGAATATAAAAATATAAAAATTTAAGAATACAAAATATAACATTTAACACTATAGTATTTACATGCATAGATGTATACACCCGCATACATTTGCGTAAATGTATGCATAGGTATACACACATTTATACATTTACACGTAGTCATCCATATATTTACACTAAACGTAAACACATATCCACACAATATATATACACCTATACACATACATACACCTACTTACATATCTCTACATATATAAACATATACATACACGCACAACATATACGTATACATAAAAAACATATACATATACAAATACGCATACATATATAATACACTTACACATACACACACACACACACACACACACATATATATATATATATATATATATATATATATATATATATATATATATATATATATATATATATACAGAAGAAGCTATTTGGACACAAAACATCAACAAAGCTATGATTTCTTTATCTGGATAATTAAGTTATTTTGCATGAAATATTCACTATATGGCAGAAAAAACACATACCTTCTCACATAAAGGTCCATGCACGCGTTGAGTACTTACAAACACTCCCAATACATAAAACTTACATATAAATCTACATATACACCGACATACATATAGACATACATATAATAGATATACATACTAATACACACATAGACATGCATACATCTACAAATACATAAACACACATATATATATACACATACACACATACATACACAAACATATCTACATATACTCACCCACATGCACACATATATATACAAACATATAAATAATTATCTTCGACATACATACAGACCTAACTGTGATTAATCAATAGTTAGTATTAAAAAATATTGGCGCATTTTCAACATTATGGCGCACTACGTAAGCATGCGAGATATAGTTACTGTAAGAATAAAGAAATCAGAAAGATAGCATTTTATACATATACAAAAACATATATAAATATATATATATACACAAATATATCACTGTGATTATATCAATACTAATAAATTATACATTAAAAATTTTAAAATATCTAAAGACAAACTTAAAAACCTATAGATTATAATCCTATTTACCTTTCGATATATATATATATATATATATATATGTATATATACATACATTATATATACACATACACATAGATACACACATACATATAGATATATATGAATTCGAAGACACGCACATATATATACACACAATACTCACATAACACACATATACATGATGATTGCAAAGTCTTGTCAGGCGAGTGCCACTCCCTCAGACATTTAAAATCCATGAGCCCAAATGCCTGAGGGAGTATCTATACAAATATGATGTTACAGAGTCTTAGCCTTGTACGACAGCTATATGTTTTATACTTGTTTGTATGAAATATTAAATATATTTTGTTCGATGCTGTTGTTGATGCTTTTGTTTTGTGTACTTTTGCTCATAGTTTTTTTTTATCTTTTATGTATCTGTGTTCGTGTGTTAAGAAGGTAATTCGGGCTTATTCTTTTATGCATTTATGTTTTTGATTTGTTTTATTTTGTAGCTATAATACTCTGTCTTTGTTTACGTATATTGAAATATGCAGTACCGGATAATTCTAGTGTAAGGGAAATAATTCTGTTTAACTTTATTACTTGTATCTTTTCTTTTCTTTTTTATCTTGCTTAAGTTTAGTAACTATATACATAATATATATACCTACTATAAATAACATAATATATATACCTACTATCATTTTTTTCTTTATATAAATACAACTACAAAACAGAATGAAAATGGAAGAAACGAAAATTTCTTTTGTTACACATGTCTATTTCAAATAGGATATGATGCATCAAAACTGTAAACTAGCTTAAAAGTTTTTACGTTACATATGCAGTTTTATTAATACGATTTTTTCGAATTTTGGGGCGCTTCTGAGCAGATATCGTGAAGAATCGGTATATGATGATGTAGACACGCGATGAAGACCAAAACTCAAAATAGTTACTAATATATATTAAGGGCCAATGTTTTTTGGGGGTTTTTTTTCGATGGAAGATATTGTGATGCTTTTTTCTTGTTAGTTATTAATTTTTTGCCGATTGTTATTGGTCATGTTTATGTTTTTTATTTGGTTGAATTTTATTTTTTAATGTAGAGAGTAGAGTGGTTGGTAAATTTTCTGTTGCTGCAAAAGCAGACGATAACTGCAAAGTTAGAAAAGAGGACGTCGAGAAAGTGGAAGGAAGCTGAGGACTATATTAACCTACCTGGTTCATTATGCAGGCGAAAGGATCTTTGAATTTCTATCTCCACATGAACTCTGTCAGGTAGCTTTCTGATAGTTCCTCGTTGTTCCCACATTCAATTTAGTTACTTTGCTTTGCTGCCCTCCAAATTCTTTCGGCATCGTTCGGTATCGCGGGTGTAGTATCAACAAGGTTTATAGATTCATTATCTTAATTATATTTTCTATTTGACTGCGTTTCTAATGCCCTTTTTACATCTTCATAACAGCAATTAATTTATTTTTTCATCCATTTACTAAGTGACACGTCATCGTATACACTTATGTTGTCCTTCGTAAAAAGGTTTTCATACCCAGTTTTCTTACTAGTAAATAAGTTTATTAATATTGTGATATTATAAGCTGTTGCATTTGAACTGATTGTTTTTTCGTATTTCATTTTCTCTTTGATTGTACATGTAAGACGTAACGTACGGTCACGAAGTAAGTAGAGCAATTATGAAAATTTAAGATAATTAACCATTCAGCATAGGGTGAAGTAGAGGCAATGGGGTGACATTTGAGTGCCCGCCCTGGGTGACGTTTAGTCTAGCTACGTCAGTGCGTTATATCTCAGGTTAACAATTGGCGATGGCGCTAACACTGGTTTTCAAGTATAAAAAATAAAACAACACAAACTCACAAGAAAAAAACAAATTCCAAACATTCTCTAGAGATCAGTTTTTGTGCTCAGAGCGTGTATGCCATCACGGAACATACCCCGAAACACTAACGTCTGCATCTTAGTTAAGTTTCGATGTATCAACTAAGACTCAATCGAGATAATCTGGCTGTTGAGGTCATCACTGTCATTTAGTTGAGGTCATCTCATCTCTGATCTGCTAAAGATTTATTCCGTCTCTCCGAGCTGCCAACTATCTTCAACTGTCATAAACTAAAAACTGTGATAAAAGTAAGTCTGACTCTTAAGTTTATTGACACGAAAAAGTAAATCCTATGTCCAATCTTTTAGTCAGAGGGTTACCAGTAAGCTGAAAATGACTAATCCCTTCGGCCACTTCCAGCTGACCACACGTCCCATTTCCGACCACCTTTGTGCATCTTGATAAATCATTTTCTAATCTTTGTCCGGGATTATTTACTTTCAACAACTTTTCCTCTTTTTTTTATTAGAACCTTCCTTACTCAATCAGATTGTAGTATCTCATCGCCATTTTGGATTCCTTTTTTTTTTGTAGCTGGAAGCTATATTAGGATGAATACATGATGGCGGAAAAAATAAATATAATAAAATAAATGTAATAGTTATAAATAAATATAATAAAATAAATGTAATAGTTATAAAGCCTTCCTCACTACTGGAAAGTTGATCTAATGTAATTGACGGTTAAAAGTTCCTAGATTTTAGCTGAATGTCGGAAAATAGTTGTTTTTCGCATCCTCGCTTCCTGGGTAGCTCTACATGGGGACCATCTTCGAGTTATCCAAATTCACGACTCCTTTTCTCTATATAAAAAATTATATGTGATTGTTTTCCATTAAGAAATGAAGATTGTGTGGCATTGTATTCTAATAGTTCTTGATTCCATTAATTATTTTCAATACTCTCATAATATTCTTCATCATTCAAGAATAACTGAATCCATTTCATTAAACCTTGTCCTCGAGCAGTTTTCGCTTTAATAACGTAATTTTTGTCGCAAGAGTTACGCAATCTCCAACCACACTTCTTCTGTTTAATTCCAGGGGCAAGTAGAAATTTAGGACGGCTGGAAATAAATGGCGAGATAAGCCGAGAGCACATCGTTTTGATATCTGAGGAAACATTAGTCAAAGGCCCCCCCAAAAAAAAAAGAAAAAGATGAACTTAATTCTGAAAGTAATAGTATAAGATTAGGCTTCACATATACTTAAACGTAAGGAGAGTCGTTATTTAAATGGAAAGGTTTCTCAGTGACATTTGGATGTAAGGGGTAACCGCAATAAAACGGAAGTTAGTAAAGACAGGTGATTCCCAGCAGAGGGATTCTTTCTCTTCTTGGTGATAGTTCAAGCAAAACGGACGCGGAGAAATGGCGCACACTATGTAACTAGGTGTAACGAAACAAGCTATCTCTCTTTTTATCACTCTGGATGTTTTATCTCTCTTGCGCTACACATCCAAGGCAGTAAGTTGAATGGGGGTTCCTATGGTGATCCCAGACATGGATATCGACAAAATCACTTGACTTCCGGACAGGAAAAATTCTGCTTCCTCCTGTGGACACTTCAAGTAAAGGGTAAAACATGCTCACAGTGTTGGTAAGTGCCACGATAAAGCAATCTATCCGTCTATTAATCTGTATTTCTCCACCACCCCATCTGTCTTTATCTTTTAGATGCGAACGCAAGTAACCCTTCACTTTAAAGTGTTAATTTCTCTCTCTAATTTCTTTTGTGATTGTTCCTTTTTCATTAAAAAAAAATTATATATTAACATCAGCATCTGGGTTGTTTTATCTTATAACAACCCAGGATCAAGTTTCCAACAAGTAAATCGGATGTATTATAATTTTTAAGTACCACAATGTGCTCAATCCAAGATAGGGAGCATCATAGTCATCCACAGACAGTACTGTTTCGCTGTTTCACAGCTCATCAGTGCGACTAGACAGGCAACCGTTTCAAGCCAGGATCGAAACTGACCGTCCAAAGGACAGTCATGGTTGGTTGGTTTTGTTTTACGGCATATCAACCCTTTTCAGGTTATTTAATGCCGAATCCAAAGATTAAGAAGAAAAATTTTTTAATAGAATATATTTGTTGTTTTCAAGTAGGTTTCTATTTAACCCATAGTTGGGATCCTAACAGGTACTACCACTCCGGGTCAGAGTGGACCTGGGAGCAATGGCAAGTAAAGGATTGCTTCACACTCCCCAAAGCCCGCAAGCTATGGCTTCACCACTGGATATAGTTTAATGTCATACCCACGACCTATATATATATATATATATATATATATATATATATATATATATATATATATATATATATATATATATATGTATATCCGAAATATCCTAAATTTTCATCGGATGTGCTGCTGACCCGACAAGCCGAGAGCAGGCTCACATTGTTTCCTCTTATAATAACACCTTATAGTTACAATCAAACAAAACAAATTAATTAAAATATGGGACGACATTTTTTCTTTGTTTTTTTTTTTTTACAAAAGCTTTATTATTACTTTTACTCCCGTATTTCAACTCAAAAAAGTCTCTCGTTGCCACATGTCCATCTAGCCTGACGATCGTTACTCCTTTGTCTGAGAACATGCCGGCCAGAACCAGCTCATTCTAGTCTTCAATTTTACACGCCCATTTTTTTCCGGCGCACACCTTGCTTCTGCCACTACGCTGTGCATTTTTCTCATTTTTTCCTTCTTTTTCGCGCGCACCCTTCATAATCTGCATGTGCTCTTTTTTCGGCTACGATAGTTGTTGCTGCTGCTAATCTCTTCGCAAGTCAGCCATCCTTCGATGCTGCTGACATTTTCGCACACGCTAATATGCACTATGTTTCACGATCACAAAGATTTAAACGATCATATTGATAGGCAAGTGATAAGACCGAATCAATCACGTATCAGAATTGATGCATAAAACCTACTTCTCTGAACGTATATAGTGTTCACTGGACAAAGCGGTGGAGGGTAGAGCGGTAGCTCTAGATATATCTCAGGCTTTTGACAGGGTATGGCATGAGGGTCTCCTCAGGAAGATTAGATCATAATGTATCACTGGTAGAATACTCAACATAATTAAATCCTTCTTATATGAGAGAAAAATCCAGGTTGTCCTGTACATCTAAACAATATGATATAAATGCGGGAGTGCTCCAGAGGTCTATCCTTGGACCTCTACTGTTCCTGATATTCATAAATGACCTCTCCGACAAAATTGCTTTTGAGATGGGTATATATGCTCATGACACCACACTCTATAACAGGCACGACAGGAAAACAACTGAACACATATCTAAATAAATGGCAGAAACACTAGAGGATGACTTCCAATCTGTAATGGAATGGGTACAAAAATGGATGATCACGTTCAATGCCGCCAAGACTAAACTAGTTTCATTCAATAATTACAAGAAACCTTCTCATCTACCTATAGCAATGGCCAACGACTCTTTATCTGAGAGTACATCTTTCAAACTCCTTGGCCTAATGTTCACAGGAGACATGAGTTGGAACAATTACATTGAAGGTATTTCCAGGGCCGCTGCAAGGAAGGTAGTCTCTCTCTACCGTGCTAGAAAACTACTAAAGCCCGAAAGTATCCTGTATCTCCATGTATGGAGTATTGCTCTCATGGTTGGGCTGGTGCATCTGCTACTAGTATCTCGCTCCTTGACAAGGTTCAAAAGAGAGTCGCAAATCTGATAGGCCCTGAACTGGCATCTAAGCTTCAGCCTCTGTCCCATCGACGAAATGTTGCATCCTTCTGCCTGTTCTACAAGTATTTTAATGGTGAATGCTCTCACGAACTGCAAGCACTTGTGCCCCCACGACGTGAACACTCTCGACAAACCCGACAGGCTGCTAAATCCCACCCACACACTGTGGAGATCCCTAGAGTTAAAAGATCTGTCTACTCCAGTAGTTTCTTCCTCAGAACCGCAAGACTTTGAAATTCCATTCCAGGTCCCTGCTTCCCCAACTGTACTGACGTGCAGAAGTTCAAGTGCGGCGTGAACTGGCATCTTGCTGCCTAAATCCCTACATAGTACTCCAGTAATTGTTGCCCCTGATAGTAGGTCCCTACGCCAAAGTGACAGTGTGCCTTGTTTGGGGTGAAAATGTAATAAAAAAAAAATTCATAACTTGCTATGAGGAGAAAACTATGCTCTACTGATCCTGACTGGACTGATGCTATTATCATTTAGCTGGAATTATTTACAATTTAAATTCCAAATTTGTCTCATTGGGTTGATGCTAGCAATTTTTGAACGGGGCAACTCTATTTGATATTCCCAACTGGATAATTCTCCTTTCTCTATGAAAGTTATTTATTTTGCTGTTTTGGTCGTTTCCTATTGCAAGGGCTCTCCACTCCAATTATATCTAAAAAAAAAAAACTAGTCAAGGCATGTCAAAAAGACAAATGGAATCGTTTTATATCCACATACAGTCTGAACGCTTGTTCAAGAGCATTTAAAACCGGGACATGGTAGTCATTGGCACGACCTCTTTTATCGGAGTGTTCGATAGAGAATCGTGTATTTTTTCCATTAAGCTAAACGCGGCTGTAGTACACGATTTGGAACTGGACTGAAACACTAATCAAAAACGTAGATTTACATTTTTGTTGATTATACACGTCATCTCATCTGTCGTCAATCAGTAAATGTAAATTTTGCATATAGTTTGATGGAATGTGCTCTGATGTACTCATAGTAGCTGTACCTCCTAGACGTACATACTCGAGGTAAACCTGTACTGCAGCAAAATTCCACCCCTTTCACCGTTGAAGTCTTTAAATGTCAGAAACTCTCATAACCAAGTAGCTTCTTCTATCGGAATGCTAGACTTTGGAATTCCTTCCCTGTTTCTTGCTTTCCCGACTGTGCAAACATAAGAATAAATGTAATGCGGAGAGACATCTCGCTGCTCAACTCCTCACATAGTTTATTTGTAGACATGACTCCAAATAGTAGCCCATTACTAGCAATGTTAATATGCATTGTTTGGAGCGAATAAGAGTAAAAAATATATAATATCGATGAAGAATAACTGGTAGACTAAAGTCAGTTAGTTAAGTGAGTTTGGTTGAAGTTTGAAACACGTCTTTGCATTCTCTGTGTAAAGATATATAAAACGTTTTTAGGGTTGTTTAATACCGGAAAGCAATGACTGATATTGATTTTACGCCATATCAACCTTTTGGGAGTTATTGTAACGTAGGAAGACATTATTGACAGTGAATGCACTGAACTGTTCCTTACTAATGATTGTTGTATTTGATTCTATTTCTTGTTTTGTCCTTTCTACGCCATATCTAGCCTTTCAGTGATTACGTAGTGCAGGTACATAATGTAAATGATTAAATTTTATCAAACTAAATTTATTTTAGGCAAACTATTCAAGCATTTAGGTAAATGATAATAATGGATTGGTATATTTTGTCTGTTTTATGTCTCTGCATATTTGTCTCTTAAGAAGAGTAGAGTTAAACACTGAATCGTTTATGTGCAAGGTTTAGAAGAATGATTAATTTCTACAAGCAGGAAGGATTTTCCTTGACTGATTGAGGAGAGAATAGATGAAGTGTAGTATCAAAACATGTTTCGCTTTGCTCCTAGCCAAGAGATCAAGGAGTCACTATTTACTTGCCTTCTCGCGATCGCAGTGTTAGAAAAAATGGCTGATGTGTAATGTGTATGGAAGATCCAGATCGTCAAATAAATGATCTCTTTTTGGGGGTAAAAGTATACCTTGTCTTTATCTCGAAGGATTTCTCCCTTACTGACCGAGGACAGAAAAGATTAATTAAAGAGATAAGTGGGCATTTAGCCCATTAAGCTGATGGACCTGTTTATGTTCGATTTAGTGATATATTTGTCCATTTTTGAAAGTCTGTTGTTCGATGGAGAAGCTGTGTGTAATTGTAATCTCAAAACAAAACATTGTAGTTCTATTTAAATGAGTTTGTAAAGCAAATACGAACGATAAATGAGAGCGCACACAGAATACCAGCTCTCATCATATTCGTCGCTTCTTTATGGTGCCGGTCTTAGTTTTCTCCGCCGCAAAAGAGTTCGTTCTGATTATCAACAGCAGGAAGGTATTGTGGTTAAGTGGTCAGCAACAACGAATTAAAACCAGGAGGTTCTAAGTTCGTGACACAGAAACTTTCACGTAGGGATGTTAGTAATTATTACCGTAAACACTCAGTGTCTTTCTTGAAAGAATTCTAACTAGAAACATATTAAAGAAACAAACAGCAACAATAGGAGTTTTGATCATTCAAAATGCTTAACAACAACAATAACAACATCAACAACAGCAATGTTCGTTTCGATTCAACTGAGTGGTGGTGTGAGTCTTCACATAAATACAGTGGCAGCCTAAAGCAAAATAATATTCACCAACGATCTTTCCAACACGCTTATAACGTTAGAAGCATGGCGCCCACAACAGAGACAAAAATTTTACTCTTTTTTTATTGAGCTCTTATGGACTACCAAACACGGCTATTTTGCATAATAACGTGTGTTATCTTGAAAGCAAATAGTTCCTGGTTCAGACAGCTCCAGTGACTGCTCGCTTTCTTTGCAGTGATCGCATGCAAGCCATGACTACTTGTTTCTCTGTCTCTCGTTAATATCACCACAGGTTGTGATCTTATTTAAAAGAAAACCCTTTTTATTAGGCCAACTACGGATAACGCATGGTTCACAGTGCCGAAATCAAGACATGAATTCGGACAAAAAAAATAACGAGCGGACGATTATGACCTGTGCACTGAACTGTTCCTTACTAATGATCGTTGTATTTGATTCTATTTCTTGTTTTGTCATTTCTATGCCATATCTAGCCTTTCAGTGATTACGTAATGCAGGTACATAATGTAAATGATTACATTTTATCAAACTAAATTTATTCTAGACAAATTATTCAAGCATTTAGATAATGGCGTAGTAATTTGGAAGCATAATGTGTATTATAAAAGATTTGTGTTTTATTTCTTTCTTTTTATGTAATATCTAGCCGAAACATGTCACATATGCAGGATTGGTCAGTTTTTTTTTTACAAGGAAGTCACCACTTATCAAGGCCCGGAAGCCACTCGGGGATAAGAGTTATTGTGTGTACGGTACGTTAGTGTTGGAGATTTGATACAGTGTCTTACTTAAGGAGGCGGTTCATCAGGAATTTGTTTACATTGGACTTGAAGACATCCAGGTCGTAGCCAGGTGGGAAACAGGCAACCGGAACAGAGTTCCACAGGCGTGCACTTCTAACTATTTATCAGTTCTACGATATGTAAAATTGTGGATATATAATGCCAAAACAAAATGTTTATAATAGGCGTGTCGTCTACGATCGTTCACTTTCGGTCCGCAATTTAATTATTATTCACTACTTTAAATTAACGAATCGCAACTAACTAATAAGAAAATATAGAAAAATTATTGTGATTGCCATCTCAGATTTAATCTCCTTCTATATTTTTCTCACTCACTCTATCTGTCTATCTCGCACTGACAGAGACACAAATACACACAACTAAAGAAGTGCTACATTCTTCAAGCCTTGAAGAAAAGCTTATTCTGAGAACTAAATAAAATCTTAAACAACTTTTCAAAAGCAAATGAAATATTAATTCGTTTACAAAATGACATTGCTATTTCAAACTTATGCCCAAATTCTCCCTTCCCTCCTGTCTCTCTCTCGCTCTCTCTCTCTCTCTCTCCCTCGCTCTCGCTCTCTCTCTCATGAACTTTTTATAAAATACACAGAAGGTTTATTTGGTAAATATGAGTGTACGACACGTTTCCTTAAAAATGAGAATCAAAGCTCAAACACATGGTATTATCTCTGATATATTTTCAGCATTCACTTTGCCTTAAACATATATCTCTTTTACTTCAATATAATTCTTACAGGACCGTATTTGTTAAGATATGATATTACTTAATAAAACTACAAAAATATATTCCTACTTAATTCCTAATATATTGCATACCAGTGAAATCTAAATTAACAGAAAAGAACATTGACAAAATAATACGGTTAAATACGAGTACACATTTATTACACTGGCCAACACATTTTTCGGTGCCCAAGGTTTCTAAGTTTATTTAGACTAATTTGGCGGTGCTGATTCCGAAAATCATATTAATTTATTTCTCATCAGGTCAAAGTCATTAATATGTTTGCTATTTTATACTTTTTTACCTTACAATTAGGTGTCCTACCTCCATGTTTTGATCCCATTATCTCTCTTGACTAAAAACTTTCTTCCAAATTTTCTTTTCCTGTTGGTCTTTACTTCTTTTGCCCATCCACTAGCGACACAGCACGCTTCTTTTTTTCTTTATCCGCTCCCAACTCCGGCATCAATGTAATGTTTTACTCATGTCTTCTTCTGGATCATGTTTGTTTGCTTTGTCATGCTTTGTGACATGTTCGCTTTCTTTACGAACTCATTCAGTCTTTCGATTTCTTTAACTTCTTCATTTATCTACCCTCCTTTTTTGTTACTGTTTTTACTTTCTCACAACCGTCATTTTTCGCTTGCAGTTTTTTCTCTATAAATAAATATACTTGTGGATTACACTGGATAAAAATAAATCCCATGGTGCCTTAGATGTTTCAACTTTTTTTTCTAATTTGAGGACGCTGATTCTAGAAATGCTCTTACTTTTTTCTATCAGGTCTAATTTTTCTGCTATGTATACCCCCCTCTGTAAGAGGCCGATAGCTACAATGACAACAGGCAAATCGAAGAAACAATATGTTTATGTGACTTTAAAACACATATTCATGAAAGCACGCAAAAATATTCATAATTAAAGCTTGAAGTAACAAAATTCCAAGCAGTGACATCATCATCTATAAATTGACGTTTTGCTCGTTTTCTAAGATGTACGCCTCCGGTACCATCGCGCTTGATAGATCATGCAAGCATGGTAGCATCCCAACGATTTTGATAGCAATTTATCGCTAATGTCTTGATGGAAGTGCTGATCTTGCCTGTCGCTCACATCACTTAGATTTTCTGGAAAACTAACAAGATGGCTGTGCAAAACAATGTAACTCGACGCTTATATTTGCATCCAGTTGATGGAGACTTATGAGTAATGTTTCAAGAAGGTCTTTGTAGTTGGGCGCATTTATTTTTCTCAAAGAAGAATTTTCCTACATTCGTAGACGCCGTCCAGGCACTCAATTCTGCTCGATTCATAAAATTACAGAAATTTGTGTCATTTATGAAATTTCGAATCTGGAAGGCCATAAAAAATTCCAGCTTTTATTTTTTCTATGGTTAATTCTGGAAATTTCATGCAAATATATTTAAAACAGTCGCTATCTTTCTTAAGAGACTTCACAAACTGTTTCATAAAGACAAGCTCTATGTGAAGAGGAGAAAACACAATTTTGGAATGTTCCACCAAAGAGGAGGACAGAATATTGAGATCAGTAAACATACCAATTTTTTTATCAAGTGCTCTGTTCTTGCCAAGATAAATTCTTGTCCTGGAACAAAGTAAGCCAAAGATGCCACAAGAAAGGTATACTATAACCTATTGAAATGGTCAGTTGGGGAGATAGAAAATTATGTTCTCAGCATCAGTGACTAACTCAGTCTTTTAAAGGTAAAGAGAACATAAATTGAATATTCGAATATCTATGTATCTCATATAAAGTTCTAGTATTAGCCCAATGAAGGGGTCCCGCTTGATTTCTGAGTGAAGTAAAATGAATCAAGAGTTCAGTACTTCTGGTTCAGGATTTAATGTCATCCACGTAGACGGACCCTGGCCAGTCAAGGATATTCACCCATTTTTCTCTTTGCAGCAAAAGATCATGTTTTACTTTGTAGCTAAAAAAAACTTACATTTTCTCTTTTAGATAACAAAAAACAATCATTTCAGATTGAAAATAACATTCATCCTCTTATCCTCTTGTTGCTATCTGCGTGTTCGTCTGGTGTAAACGCGCATAAAGAATATTTTGTTTTTATCGGCTAAAATCTTAAGCAGGTGCAATATAGCATCACATTATTGATGTGTAATCCCTTTTCAATTTATACGTGATCTCTTATTTAGCAATAAGTTGGGATCCACTTGGCCAAACATCTATGTTAAACTTATGTTAGAAATACACCAAACGAAACTACAGTTTGTTTGTTTGTTTGTTTGTTTGTTTGTTTGCATGCTCAGCTTTCATTCGCCTAGTTCGATGTTTGTTTGTAAAATGATCAGTTCGAGTAAAGACTCCATCGTGAATAGACATAAGTCTGACTCACCTCTTGCCAGCACTTCAACAATGGAATATTTGAAATATTTAGATTCAATTAAATTTATACAGTTACACGTTAGCCGAACTTATTTGCTTACATTTTGGTCTCCTGGTGAAAATAAAACTGTTAAACAAAGTTGATTTAAATATAGAAAAGATGTTGATATTTTATATGGAACTCTGGTGGTCTTTTATGATTCTTGCTCAACAATAGGGAACTTAGTTAGATACATACAGACTCCTTAACGAAATGGTTCTCTCCAATCTCGACATTTAACTTAAATCAACTACTGTACAGAAGTAAACAATACATAGTTGCCCCGTCAGCAAAAAGAAAACGCAAAAATGCCGGAACAATTGTTTCCAATGTTATTTTTATAACGTGCCTTTAATTTTTAAATAATGAGTTTAAGAATTATCTCCCAAAACTTCTAATATCGATTATGACATCGACTCAAAGGTGTTCCTTCCAAATCTTCTGTTTGCTTGTGCTTTTGATAAAGCGTTTAACTGTGATGCCACTTAAAACTAATTGCCTCTACCTAATGGCACAAAGATAATTCTAGACTGGATGTCAAATAAATTTATAAAAGTCACCATAGGCAAGAGATGATGCCACTTGATGTAAGAAGCTTAAAATATATATTACTCAGAGTCAAAAACTAGTAAACAATAAGTCTTTGATTCCGACCCAGAAAACAGCAATTTTCCCCTTTGTTAGGAACATCCGCTCATAGAATGTGAGGACTAAAGCACGAAATAAGAGAAACGAAAGTTATGAGGCTGCCGAAAGTAAACTCAAGATCCATTTTTTATCCTCGTTATTATTATATTAATAGTTCTTTTTTTATTTTCATTTTGCTTTTATCTACTTAAGACTCGACGCTTGCGGCATTTCTAAAAAACGCATCTAATGTAAACATACAACTTAGTTTATTACCCTTGGGTCGGTTATAGCCTACGGGGAGAGAACGGTTCATTCAATATACTTACACTTGTTAAAAATACCTTAATACAAGATTTCCAAGTTCATAAAGTTCAAGCTTGATTCAATAAAGATTCTGGTCAGATATTCATTCGTTGATTATTTTCTCTTTTTTTGTGGTTTTAAGTTAACTTTAAAGCAATGTACATCATCATCATCATCATCATCATCATCATCGTCTTCATCATCATCATCATCATCATCATCATCATCATCATCATCATCATCCAGTTGGCGAGGTAACAAATTCGCTGACTGCAGTCCCATGTAGAGGGGTAAAACTATCTTCTAAATGGGGTCACTATTAGGCCGCGGCTGAGAGATTCTTCCTTATGGGAGATCGGAGAAGCCGGATCAAATCAATCGATTTATCAGGGCATGCGCTAATATCTATAAATTCATCACTCACTGTATTATTCAACCTGATTTTTTTCTAAATATCAAAACCTGACTTTTACTTTTTTTTTTTCATCCAAAATAGATACCAAAATTCGGTGGCTGGGAGCAACTCATGTTGGAAACAAAGACGATTACAAATACCAAGAAGTATTTTTCAAAGGTTAATATTAGTATTTTTTCAAATATTTTCTAGAAGCAGTGTCACTAATATAATATTTCGTTGGGGTTCTCTTTTTTCCTGGTCTTGAGTTATGATATTAATTTCTATGAAATTTCCTTTAAGAAGGAATGTTTTCCAACAGTAATGCAATGTTTTTTTAAAGTTAATGCAATGTATTCCAAGAGTAATCCAATATTTCACAAGTGTAATGTATTTTCAAGAGTAATCAACATTTTTTCAGGAGTAATGCAATATTTTCCAAGAGCACTGCTATGTTTTCCAAGAGCAATCCAATGTTTCGCAAGTGTAATGTAATGGTTTCAAGTGTAATGCAATGTTTCACAAGATTAATGCAATGTTTTCCAACAGTAATCCACTATTTAGCAAGTGTAATACAATGTTTTTTCAAGAGCTAATCACCATTTTCCAAGAGTAATTCAATGTTTTCCAAGAGTAATTCAATGTTTTCCAAGAGTAATTCAATGTTTTCCAAGAGTAATCCAATATTTGCCAAGAGTAATGCAGTGTTATGTAAGAGTAATGCAGTATTTTCCAAGCGCAATGTAATATTTTCCAACTATAATACAATGTTGTCCAAAGGTAATCTAATGTTTTCCAAGAGTAGTTCAGTGTTTTCAAAGAGTAATATCATAATTATCAAGAGTAGTGCAATGGTTTACGAGAGAAGTGCAATGTGTTTAAGGAGTAATGTAGTATAAGTGCAGCGTATTCTAGGAATATAAATAATCATCTTACTTATAGAATTATATTTGACAACTTCATTGAGAATTAAATATGCCATAGATTGTTAGCATGCTGTAAACCAACCCAAACCAAACCAATCATCATCACTGTCATCATTATCATCATCATCTTCATCAACAAGAACGGCAATAACAATAGCTTTTTTGATCACTTTTCTTCTATGTATGACCCAATACCGTGTCAATGAAAATCCTTCACAGTTTTTTTTAGGTGAAGGGGGGGGGGCTTTCCAATTGTTATCGCTTTCGATTTTTACTTGTTGTTTGCACATCTTCAAAAATGACCTCCTTGTCTATGTTTA
Source organism: Euprymna scolopes (assembly GCF_053919585.1). Taxonomy (NCBI): domain Eukaryota; kingdom Metazoa; phylum Mollusca; class Cephalopoda; order Sepiida; family Sepiolidae; genus Euprymna; species Euprymna scolopes. The sequence continues at coordinate 50,078,949 of NC_136503.1, read as the reverse complement.
GCCGATTGCATGATGGTGATGTCATTTAGTTCTGTTTGCTGCCATATCAATGTTTTTCTTTTTTGTCACGTTGACTGAGGTCAAGGTATCAAACACAAATTACTGAGTAAATTTGTTGGTTTATACTTGTTCCAAAATTATTAGTGCATAGATGAATACAATTGGTTTTCGAAGATTGGAATTCTTCATAACATATTCCATAGTCAACGGAGATATCTATTAGACTAATCAAGTACTTATAGATAAACATATATCGAATAATCTTAAAAAGAGTCCGTAATCCTTCATGACGACTGTTCCTATCTTTTTGCCTCTTCACTAGAGCAGAAGGTGGGTTTAGAAAAAGGGGCACTATATTGTATATAAAATATAAAACTATATACGGCTAACTGGTGTATCCGGCGTAGCCCGGTATTAAACGTAGTGTTAAATTCCTTTAAAAACTTAAGTAAAAAAAAAAAACGGAAAGAAACTGAAACATGTGCATGCGATTATTTTTCTAAATAGTCCACTTCTTGCTAGTAAAAAAAATATTCAAGCTGAGATTGAAATCCAAATCGAAAGACAGTGACTCCAGTACAAAAAGCATAGATCAGCTTGACACGATCTTTAAAAAAAATTTCAAGACTACTTATTCTTAACATAAGGAAGTTTTCATGTGAATGATTCACGTATGCGCAATCGTGAAACAGTTGACAAACCGATAAAAATACGATGACCCCCAAGTACTAATATTTTCAATTTTGACCCTTTTGCAGTCTTTTTTCCGTATGCAAACCGATTAAAAAGTTTTTCACATGTCTGAATACTCTATATACCAAATTTTAAATCTGTAAATCAAAAATTCGTCGAGTATATAGGTTGAGAGTTGTCCTCACACACGCGTTTTTTACTTTTATAGATATATAATATAGATGTACCAAGAACCTGTTAAATGATAAAACTACTTTCACGCCTACTTTTTTTTAATATATAATTTGATTTAATTTGCAAATTTATAAACTGTGCATATTTGTTAGATATGTTTCTTTACTGAAGTATTTTTACTTCTATGTTCTTATTATATGTACTCACTAGGAGTTCCCACACAGATCATTATCAGATATTACTCATTGATAATAACCAGAAGTGTTCCTTGTTTGTTTGTTGTTTTGTTATGTTTTATTTTTCTTCCTGCCAATTTTAGGAGTGCCCGCATAAAATCGTCTAAAAACTCATTATTTTTAAAAGGAGGCGGGGTTTAAGGTGATCGTATTAATTCATAAAGATCCCTTTTTACTATCTAAAATCAGTACGTTGCTTTTTTTAGGGGTATACTTTGTTTTAGGAAATTAAGTATTGTTTCATGAACTTGCCAGTCGGACTTAGGGTTAGTGGTAATTTGTTTTAGTTAACTTCCTTTAAACAGTTAAAATGGCTCCCAAATGGTGGATCATTTTATGTTCTATCGATGTTCAAAAATTTTAAATAATTGTATTTTTCGTTCCGTCAAGTGTTCATATGTAATCGCCTTAAAAAGTAGAATCTAAATTTTTATTAAGGAGGGTGGAGGTAGATGAGAGTTATAATCTAGAAATTAATCGACAATTCTATTTAAAACTTAATAAGCGTGGTAAATCAATTGGCCAACCGTTCAACAAATGGGCCATCGTTAGGGGTAGGGATAGGTTTAGAGATGGGCATTTGCATTTACAGATGAACCTCACTTATTACATTTGAGGAAAATGTTACCATCGTAACAGTCATTAAAATATATCAAAAAACATGGCGTCATTTCATTTTGTTAAAACGATTCACGAATAACGAATGAGAATACTTTCAGTAAGCTTAAATATATTTCTAAATATTTAATGAACGACCCAATAAACAAAGGCGAAATACGCGGATTCGGCAATTTATATTTCTAATTTAGATTCCAAATAGACTGAAATATAATCGATAAGTTCGACACAGGTCAAAAACCTGGAAGTTAGGGGGATTTAATGATTTGCCTTGTATTATTTATGATTGATGAGTTCATCAGTAATTCTGACAGCGTATTTAATTATATCTGAAAAATTGCTCATAGGTTGAGGTGTGGTCATATTCAAGCTCTCAGAGTTGCACTTCATTCTATTAGACCATCGATATAACAATACACTAAAAGCCCTACATGTCTGTACGTACGTTATCACATTCTACTTATATATATTTAAATAAAAAAGATTATGCGATATGTTTGGCTATTAATCTGGTTTCGCTAAGGTTGAAAAAGATTCCGATTTTATACATTTTAAAATGCATTGTTTCAAAACCATCTGATGCTGTCGTGTCTTCTGAAACAGTTTAATCTTACATGAATATATCCCTAAAAATGGCATTAAAAGTTTTATTGATTTAGATTATATTTAATTGATTTAGATTATATTTAATTGATTTAGATTATATTTAATTGATTTAGATTATATTTAATTGATTTAGATTATATTTAATTGATTTAGATTATATTTAATTGATTTAGATTATATTTAATTGATTTAGATTATATTTAATTGATTTAGATTATATTTAATTGATTTAGATTATATTTAATTGATTTAGATTATATTTAATTGATTTAGAATATATTTAATTGATTTAGATTATATTTAATTGATTTAGATTATATTTAATTGATTTAGATTATATTTAATTGATTTAGATTATATTTAATTGATTTAGATTATATTTAATTGATTTAGAATATATTTAATTGATTTAGATTATATTTAATTGATTTAGATTATATTTAATTGATTTAGATTATATTTAATTGATTTAGATTATATTTAATTGATTTAGATTATATTTAATTGATTTAGATTATATTTAATTGATTTAGATTATATTTAATTGATTTAGATTATATTTAATCGACAATTATTTTTATGGTTAGAATACAGAGAATATTAGAAAAGAAAACAATTAGCTTCTACAGTTTTTAAAAAATAAATAAGATATTCAGGGCGCTGTTTGCACGAAATCGCTTAATTAACGGTAGGAGAGATAATTTAGAGAATGGGTACATCAACGATTATACCTTTGTTACAAGTTACCGACAGGACAGACAATTTTGACATAGATTCGTCACTTTATGTACATAGTCTTGGAAGTTTTACAATCTCTAAAACTATAATGTAAAGTATTTCGCTTACAAGAACTTGAGATGAAAGAACTTTAATTAAAAGTAAACTAATCTCTTGCAATGCCTGCATTAGTTTGCTTTCAAGAACTTACGCCAGCTTTTATATTATTTAAGAGTCACTAACTGTTTTTTATACACGCACACACACACACACACACACACACACACACACACACACACACACATATATATATATATATACATATATATATATATATATATATATATATATATATATATATATTGAGAGAGAGAGAGAGAGAGAGAGATTTGATTGTTGGAGAGCTATTGGCTACACATTAGCAAACGTGTTTCAATGAACCCCTAGCAGGGAAAATCACCTCATCAGGCCAAAAGCCATCCACGAAACTTTCAATAAAGACCATCCCGGTATATTAAAGTCAACTTTACAGGATTGAACCATTCTAAAAAGAAAGAGGGGTACTAACAACCTATATCAAAACAAATATAACCTATTCACAAAATAATGTTAGGTTTTTCAAGGTATAATTCTGAAGCAGATTTATTATAAGTTTGCATTAATTTTCTAGCTCCAACCATTATAATTATAATTGTTTTTCGTTTGTTTTGTTAATACGGATTTTTAGAACTATTACTCCAATATCCGAGCAATTCATAAATTTAACTAAGGTTTGTTTTCACTTAAAATCGAGATATAAATATATACATATATTACTAAACTATAAATTTAGCGCTATTTCTCTATATAATACAAAAGTACCGACATATATACAAACAAACGTGAAAATTTATATATATACAAATTACTCTTATAATATGGTTAAGTATATTAGTAACTAAGTCTAATTATATTATTCACGGTAAAAATTTCACTAAAAATTATTTTTATAAAATTTAATCGATTCTTCGTTAAAAATTTAGCGTTTAAAATAGATTTGGCGTTTAAAATAAATAAGTAAGTAAATAAGATTTAGCGTTTAAAATCCTGAAATAAATAATAAAGCATATTACAATATATAAGACGATTGTATGATTAATTCGTTAATATTCTTATAATTTTTTCAGTGAATGTATTTGGAAATGTTTACAGGAAATTGCTATTTCCTGTTTAATGTTCAATAGTTTCTCCCGGTCTTAAAAATTCGTTATTTCTAATTTTTCATGAAGGCATAAAAAGCACGGTGCATGTAATGAATTACATACTTTCGATCTTCTTATGATCCGCCATTCTAACTTTGGAGTATTATATCTATTTTAAACGCTAAATTTTTAACGAAGAATCGATTAAATTTTATAAAAATAATTTTTAGTGAAATTTTTACCGTGAATAATATAATTAGACTTAGTTACTAATATACTTAACCATATTATAAGAGTAATTTGTATATATATAAATTTTCACGTTTGTTTGTATATATGTCGGTACTTTTGTATTATATAGAGAAATAGCGCTAAATTTATAGTTTAGTAATATATGTATATATTTATATCTCGATTTTAAGTGAAAACAAACCTTAGTTAAATTTATGAATTGCTCGGATATTGGAGTAATAGTTCTAAAAATCCGTATTAACAAAACAAACGAAAAACAATTATAATTATAATGGTTGGAGCTAGAAAATTAATGCAAACTTATAATAAATCTGCTTCAGAATTATACCTTGAAAAACCTAACATTATTTTGTGAATAGGTTATATTTGTTTTGATATAGGTTGTTAGTACCCCTCTTTCTTTTTAGAATGGTTCAACCCTGTAAAGTTGACTTTAATATACCGGGATGGTCTTTATTGAAAGTTTCGTGGATGGCTTTTGGCCTGATGAGGTGATTTTCACTGCTAGGGGGTCATTGAAACACGTTTGCTAATGTGTAGCCAATAGCTCTCCAACAATCAATATATTGCTCTGTTTCATGCATTGAGCACTCTTTGGAATGACATATTGTGTTGTTGTTATGAGTTACTGAAAAATTCTACCAACAGTATAATAATATATATATATATATATATATATAAACTTTTTGTGGGCTTCAAAAGCAAAACAATATTTAACCGTATGACTCCCCAGTAGCTATGATCAAACAACACCTCCCCAATAAACTTAAAACGTTCAGGATATCAGATCTTGTTTTTGCTCTAAATGTTCACTAAAATGTTTAGGTTATTAAAAATGTTCTCTTTATCTTTCTTGGTCATCATTAGAAAAGTAAATGTATATATATATATAATTATAAAACTCAAATGAGCTTGTAACGAGTGATGTAACCCACTTTCCGGTTTACGACATGCGGTTGCGCATGCGCGCATAAATATTAACTCATAACAGCGTAAACAAATAAACACACATCGCTTCTTTTGCAGATTTTTACCTGCGCACCTAAATATTTACGTTATTATTTCTAAATTATTATTTAACATATGAGTGGGGTTGTTTTGCAACTATTCTTTATTACAACTATACTGTCGCTATTTTCTTATAACTAAGCAACTTCAACCCGTTGACAAACATAAGAACAATTGTAGTAAAGCCCAGACTACTACTACTACTACTACTACTACTACTACTACTACTCTTTATCCGTCCCTTTTCCTTCCTTCTTTCTTTTTTATTTTTTGTTTACATTTCTAGATACAAAATCGTTGTGTGAGAATGGTGAATTTGTTGACACATTTACTAATCTGTTACAATATTAGTTTTATCTTATTTTATTTATTTAGGTTTTATTTTTTTTTCTCAGGCTTTATTATTTTTTGTTAGATTTTAAGTTTCTATAACTTGCCTGAAGGATTCCAATATGGGTTTTTCATTCGTATATTTCTCATCGGTAGGTTCACGTGCGTTTTTGCTGCTAAATGACTCTCGTCGGCGTTCGATTCGTAGGAAAATTATGTTTAATTTTCGATTTTTTAGCGATTACCTGGAAAAATAGGTAACTTTACACGACAAGGCAGGATTTTTTTTTTTTCATGTTTGAGTGATCCGTGCGTGATTTTTCATTTTAATATACTTTCATAGAAATGTTTTTGTTATGTAAAAAGAAAAACTATTTTCTTTGCGTCACAAGTGTCACGCTCATATATGAATTCCATAGCTAATATCACATACTGACCCAACGGGTCACGGGCAGTCTAGTATATATATATATATATATATATATATATATATATATATATATATATATATATATATATAATATTTGTGATAGTGTCATACCTACAGACACTAATGTTTCATGTTTACGCAATTATCAGTGCAAAAAGTGATAATAACTTGGTTCCGCGACTTGAACCAAGTCATCAAAGTCAACAGTGACTTTGCATTCTTTCACTCGGCCATCAGGAATTATCATTTAAATGGGAATAAAATTAATTTATTATGAAGCTATATAATCGACCTTATCATAATTTAGACAGCAATAGCAGTTTCAACAATGATGAATGATGCAAGCAGCTAATTCGCAGCCTTGTTTTTAGTGCGAATTAAGAAACAAAAACACGGCAGCTATATAAATAAATATTTTTTTAATAAATAAACTTTGTTTGAACGATATATGTTGTTATTCCTGAAAAATATATTTCGTTGAAACTAAGCTGATTTTCAATAAATGAATATCTATTTCAACTATCACCGATGTTTTGACTTTTAAACTTGCAAATTTTAAATAACACAACTCTACACACATACACACACATGCATACATACATACATACATACAGGCAGACATATATATATATATATATATATATATATATATATATATATACGTACTTTTTGTTGTTGATTTTTAAACGATACTTGAGATACCCGGTGTTTTCTTCGAAAGTCGCTCTCTTTTTATTTTGACGTATTTATTTATTTATGTATTTATTATTATTTAAAAAAAAAACAGTAATCTATGTACGTCAAGCTACGCTGAAGAGGGGTAGGACCCCGAAACACGCGTGTACGTAGATTTCCGTTTTAAAAAAAGTAATAATAAATGAATAAATAAATAAATACGTCTAAATAAAAAGAGGGCGACTTTGTAAGAAAACACCGGATCTCCAAGGTGGTGACGATAACCTTAATATCGTTTAAAAAATCAACAACAAAAAAACTACGTAAGTAGATAAACGATAAAAACTAAGTAGTAAACTGTCTATGGCATACTAGCGTAATGGATTAAGACGCTGGGCTGAAATACATAAGGTTCGAATCCTAACAACAGTCAAACTACGCTGGAGAGGGGTAGGACCCCGAAACACGCGTGTACGTAAATTACTGTTTTTTTTTAATAATAATAATAATAATAATAATAATAATAATAATATATATATATATATATATAATACACTAATTCCCCGAATGATTCGAATCATGACATCAGTTGTTCATACGCATCAATATATTTAAATGTGGTGCTTTTTAACATTTTAATAGATAACTGATTTGAGGATTTCACAAGAATTTACTGCACCTTCATAATTGGACATTCATGCGAAACATGTGAGATGAAAATTAAGTCTGAGGCATTCAAAGAGAAATATCAAAAAATATTTCCGATTAATAGATAATATGATAATATATGTTCATGAAACTTCTGTAGTGTTCAGATAAGTTGAAATTAATAATTATATTATTTTCCTCTCCGATGCAAGATGAAAAGTATCTTTCCTTCTAGAGAACCGCTCGTGTTAAAAGTCTGAAAAGCTGCATGCGTTGTATAATTGCATTTCCTGCTGAACATCTAATAACCTAGAAAGAACTCAATAACTAAATTCTAATTTATCTGAACTCTATTTCAAAAGGAGAAAATAAACTACTTTACAACTCTATGACTTACTGCATCGATCCTTGGTTATGAAAACAGTTTAAAAACGGAAAATTTGACTCGGATTATCATTGGTCATCTTAGGCCTTAAACACAGACGTAAAAAAGAACAAGTACTCCTATGATTTGCCCTTCATCAATATTGACTTAAAAAATAACAAGTACTCCTTTTATTTGCCCATCTTTAATATACATTTTAAAAAAGAACAAGTACTCCTATGATTTGCCCTTCTTCAATATTGACTTACAAAAATAACAAGTACTCCTTTTATTTGCCCATCTTTAATATACATTTTAAAAAAGAACAAGTACTCCTATGATTTGCCCTTCTTCAATATTGACTTACAAAATAACAAGTGCTCCTTTTATTTGCCCATCTTTAATATACATTAAAAAAAAGAACAAGTACTCCTATGATTTGCCCTTCTTCAATATTGACTTACAAAAATAACAAGTACTCTTTTTATTTGCCCATCTTTAATATACATTTTAAAAAAAAGAACAAGTACTCCTATGATTTGCCCATCTTCAATATTGACTTAAGAAATAACAAGTACTCCTTTTATTTGCCCATCTTTAATATACATTTTAAAAAAGAACAAATACCCGTATGATTTACCTATCTTCAATATTGACTTTAAAAATAACAAGTACTCTTTTTATTTGCCCATCTTTAATATGCATTTGAAAAACAGAATAAGTACTCCTATGATTTGCCCTTCTTCAATATTGACTTAAAAATAGTAAGTACTCTTTTTATTTGCCCATCTTTAATATACATTTAAAAAAAGAACAAGTACTCCTATGATTTGCCCTTCTTCAATATTGACTTAAAAAATAACAAGTACTCTATTTATTTGCCCATCTTTGATATACATTGAAAAAAAAGAACAAGTACTCCTATGATTTGCCCATCTTCAATATTGACTTAAAATATAACAAGTACTCCTTTTATTTGCCCATCTTTAATATACATTTAAAAAAAGAACAAGTACTCCTATGATTTGCCCTTCTTCAATATTGACTTAAAATATAACAAGTACTCCTTTTATTTGCCCATCTTTAATATACATTTAAAAAAAGAACAAGTACTCCTATGATTTGCCCTTCTTCAATATTGACTTAAAATATAACAAGTACTTCTTTTTATTTGCCCATCTTTAATATACATTTTAAAAAAGAACAAGTACTCCTATGATTTGCCTATCTTCAATATTGACTTAAACATAACAAGTACTCCTTTTTTTGCCCATCTTTAATATGCATTTAAAAAAAAAGAACAAGTACTCCTATGATTTGCCCATCTTCAATATTGACTTAAAATATAACAAGTACTCCTTTTATTTGCCCATCTTTAATATACATTTAAAAAAAGAACAAGTACTCCTATGATTTGCCCTTCTTCAATATTGACTTAAAATATAACAAGTACTCTTTTTATTTGCCCATCTTTAATATACATTTAAAAAAAGAACAAGTACTCCTATGATTTGCCCATCTTCAATATTGACTTAAAAAATAACAAGTACTCCTTTTATTTGCCCATCTTTAATATACATTTAAAAAAAAGAACATTTACTCCTATGATTTGCCCTTCTTCAATATTGACTTAAAATATAACAAGTACTCTTTTTATTTGCCCATCTTTAATATACATTTAAAAAAAAGAACAAGTACTCCTATGATTTGACCTTCTTCAATATTGACTTAAAATATGACAAGTACTCTATTTATTTGCCCATCTTTAATATACATTGAAAAAAAAGAACAAGTACTCCTATGATTTGCCCATCTTCAATATTGACTTAAAATATAACAAGTACTCCTTTTATTTGCCCATCTTTAATATACATTTAAAAAAAAGAACAAGTACTCCTATGATTTGCCCTTCTTCAATATTGACTTAAAATATAACAAGTACTCTTTTTATTTGCCCATCTTTAATATACATTTAAAAAAAAGAACAAGTACTCCTATGATTTGCCCATCTTCAATACTGACTTAAAAAATAACAAGTACTCCTTTTATTTGCCCATCTTTAATATACATTGAAAAAAAAGAACAAGTACTCCTATGATTTGCCCTTCTTCAATATTGACTTAAAATATAACAAGTACTCCTTTTATTTGCCCATCTTTAATATACATTTAAAAAAAAGAACAAGTACTCCTATGATTTGCCCTTCTTCAATATTGACTTAAAATATAACAAGTACTCCTTTTATTTGCCCATCTTTAATATACATTTAAAAAAAAGAACAAGTACTCCTATGATTTTCCCTTCTTCAATATTGACTTAAAATATAACAAGTACGCTTTTTAATTGCCCATCTTTAATATACATTAAAAAAAAGAACAAGTACTCCTATGATTTGCCTATCTTCAAAAACGACTTGAAAAAATGCATAGTCCTATGATTTGCCCATCTTTACCATTGAATTAAAAAAGAACAAGCTCGCCTATGATTTGCCCGTCTTTAACAACTACCTAAAAGAACAAATATTCATATTATTTTCCCATCTTTAACATTGACTAAAAAACAAGTACTCTGATGATTTTCCCATCTTTACTATTCACTTTAAAAAAACCAAGCACTCCTATGATTTGTCCATCTTTAATATTGACTTAAAACAGAACAAGTATTCCTATGATTTGCTTATTATCAACAACGACCTTAAAAAGAACAAGTAATCTTATGATTTTCCCATCTTTACTATTTACTTTAAAAAGACCAAGCACTCCTGTGAATTTCCCATCTTTACTATTTACTATAAAAAGATCAAGCACTCCTATTATTGGTTCATCTTTAATATTAACTTAAAAAAGATCAAGTACTATTATTTTCTACCCGTCTTCAACACTACACTTCTACATCTTTTTGTTTATTAATTTACACTGAATCTAAATTATATTAGTTTCTACCGGATTTATTTTTTTCAAATTGGGCATATGTGTATTTTATTAACCTTTTCTTAAGATGGTTAGACACAAGCTCGTATGTGAGTTCGATGAAATGATTTCTGTGAGACTCAAATTTTCTCGTCCGGTCAGGATTACTTTTAACGTGAATTATCTTTATGTCAGGTTGAACTGACAAGTGCGTGTATAGAGAGATAGAAGGTACTCGAGGATGATGTCTAGTAGGTAATTAAAACTATTGAATGCATGTGCATGTTTATGTATTTATATGTGTCTGTTTAATGTGCTTGTTGTATTTGATGAAGAGCGTACAATTACTACATTTTGCAGTACGTCGATTACTAATATATACTGTTATTTTCGTCTCATATATTCTGTTATTTTAAGTTTTACTTATTCTTATAAGTAATAAATAGATTAGAACTTGTAAGTCCCCAATGCTGTTAACATCTGTGTATTTGTTATAATTTATTAATACACTTTGTAAAACACGTTTATTATCAATTTATATCGACGTCCGAGTGATCATGTCTGCAGACAAATACTAATTGAGTTTCCATCTATAACACGGCTGTATTATGGTTTATACACACAGCGGTAAGTAAAAATATAACACAAGAATTTAAGAAGAGGTTTGATTATGGTTTATCTCTGGGGGTTGCTCAGTCATTTTTTGCATGCCAGAGTACTCCTTCTCTAGGGGCCTGGCTCTTGTATTGCACCTTCCGATCCTTGTGTCAAATCTTCTTGCTGTAATAGGAAGATTAATATCTCATATACACACATAAAATGTAATTCCGAAGTTATACCATCGATTTTTCAAGCTCTCTGTATGTACGTAAACCCGACTGTTGTATTTTTATAATGGTTTTATGTTCATTTTTAGAGCCTACTTCTGTCGGATGTTATAGCGCATTTCTTTTATTCCTACCAGCCAACCTTTTTTGTTAGACACATGTCAACACTCCTTTTGTTTGAATTATTCCAGGCACAAGTTCACTCAAGGTTACCTTTGTATAAGACTAAAAAAAGACTTGACTTCTTTTCGCTTAGTCACTCCCCAGTAATGGAATCTTTTTGTCTCGATACTGCTACTTAAAATTATGTATTTGAAGTCACTTCGCTCTCTAGATACTATTTTTCACTTCTGACAATGTAGACTTGATTCATCGATCTTTAAGTATTAGCTGACAACACTTATCTTAACTCTATCTACTCAGACGACAATAAAACACCCAGGGAGAGATTAAGCTTCATATGAGCCCTAGGCGCTACACACCTTAGTTTTATTATATATATATATATATATATATATATATATGCGTCTGTATATACAAAAAATCGTTTTGTAAAGTATATATATGCGTGTGCGTATGTGTGTACATATATATGTCTATATATATATATATATATATATATATATATATATATATATAAAGTAATGTGATTAATAATTTAAAAATTTTAAAAAATTTTAAAATTTAAAAATCAAAATTTAATTAAATTAAAAATCAGTTTCATAAGAAGGAACAACAACAAAGTCAATTATCTGTACGATCGTTTCGGAAATCCGTGCTTTTTATTTGTGGTATACATGAAGTCACGTAGAACAATTATACATAGTTTTTTTGGTAAGCACGGTCTCCTCATCAGCAAATTAGGAGGATTTCTATTAAATTGAAAAGACACCAAAAATAAATAAATAATTTGTGTCTTTTCAATTCAATAGAAATCCTCCTAAATTTGCTGATGAGGAGACCGTGCTTACCAAAAAGACTATGTATAATTGTTCTACGTGACTTCATGTATACCACAAATAAAAAGCACGGATTTCCGAAACGATCGTACAGATAATTGACTTTGTTGTTGTTCCTTCTTATGAAACTGATTTTTAATTTAATTAAATTTTGATTTTTAAATTTTAAAATTTTTTTACATTTTTAAATTATAAATCACATTACTTAATATTGAATTAGCTCTAGGACATTTAACTATCGAGCTTATTATATATCTAAATTACAACGAGCATTTCCTGTATTTTAATTAAACTAGTAATTTCACTATTACATTAAAATACACTTAGCTCTTTAGACTATTATTCTAATCTCCTTTAAATTATATATATATATATATATGTCTACATATATATAAGAAATCATTTAAAAATTATATATATGATATTTCTCTTTGTTTTCTGTCTGTCCGTTCCTCTTTTTTCTAAGAAACTACTGGGTCGATCTGGCTGGCATTTAGCGTGGTCTTTTGTTATAATAAGGTGCAGCGAACCAAGTATTCTGGTATCCGCGAATGCACGGTTATGGATTTATAGAGAATAATCATCGTAGTACCACATTTTTTCTAGAAGTGTGGCAGAAAGTACTCATTCTCAGTCAACGGGCTATAACTTTTCCGCCTGTTTAACCGGCTAAAATGGCTAATAGATGTATGATACAATAAAGCGTGCATAATTTACTTTCACGCGCATAGAAAACATGAGATTGGTGCTTGGCGGTTTAAAGTAAAGTAAAAATTCCGATTTTATACCTATTTTATAATGAAATTTTCCAACATCAAATTATGTCATCGTCAACTATAACAGTACAATATTAAATAAATACCTTACACTCGTTTCACAGATTTGTAGAATTATTAGCTGACAATTAATTTTAGAAAAAATAATTTATTGTTTTTAAATAGGATTTAATTCTTGCAATATTTTATAAATCAATCAAGGGCGGGTGTATTAGTTGTTTTTTTTGTTTTGTTTTTTTGTATAAGTAATATTTATCAGACGATGACAGTTAATTTTACGAAAAAGACAGAGTCATTTGCTGTTAATAGTATTGAACCTAACAGACGTTTATTTTTCCAAGTAAAATATTATTTCACTGTCACCATAATTATATAAAAAAAACTGTGTGGTGGGGAGGTCAGTTAGTTAGTGTGTGTGAGAGTTCGCTATGAACTCGAAAACAGCTGAGGCAATTTTTATGAAATTTCACACGAAGGCACTTTATGTGCCTGGCAGTTATCTTAGGTAGGTTTTGTATCAAAATGTCTTTGATAAACATTAATATAATCGAATATTAATCGAAATAATCCGATGAAAGAAGGAACAGGTGAACCCTACACAACCTAATATCACAAGTGCATTTGAGATGTGTTATTACCACACAAAATGAAAGGCCCGACATATAAAACCAACAGCAGGTACTTTGTAAGCACGAGGGTGCATTCAAAATGAATGATTCTGTTTAATGCACAACTGCACCATGATACTTCACCTTTTCATTTTAAACTTAAATTCAAGCCATTATCAACCTATAAGCAGTAAGACCATGCATATAAATAAGAAACATGTTCTTTGGTATAATAGGAGCGCGTTCGAAATACATACTCCTGTTTAGAGCAAAATTTAAACATTATACTTGATATTTTAATCTTTAATTCAAACCATCAATCTGCATATGTAAAAGCGAAAATGTGTGTTAGTGTGTGTGTGTGTGTGTGCGTGTGTGTGCATTTTTGTGTATGTCCGCCAAAGGTTTTTTTTCGCCGGGCTTCTCGGTCGGCTCACTCCTTCTTGAAACTTTTTATATGCTATCTAAATCATAATATCTACGACTTAAGAACGGGGGTCGCGGCTATCTTTAATTTGCCCGACTTTTACGCGCTATTTTCGTCTTTGTTACGCTTTTCAGTATAAAAAACACGAATGATGGGGCGGGGGAAACAGAAACTGGTATGTAGCGCAAAACTAGGTCAAACACATTTCTCGCACCTGTCACTTTCACTTATAAACGTTAACTTAAGACACTTACCACTTCCTCTCCTCTCGTGGCCGAGATGATTAGATCTCAGGGTTATGTCCATTTCGTTTCGCCTTTCACGCCAATGGATCGGAGTTCAAGCCTACCTTCCTACTAAAACTTTTCTTTATTTTACACCTCCAAACACCCGGCCAACGTTTTTTTAACAGGGTTGTTTTGATCTACCCTCCTTACACACCTCCAAACACCCAGGCAACGCCGGGTAACACCTGCTAGTAGATATATATAAAAGGCAAAATCTGTATTAGTGTGTGCACTTTTTCTGTATGTCCGCAAAAGGCTTTTTTTCCGGGGAAGGCGATCAGTCGGCTCACTCCATCTTGAAACTGTTTATATACTGTCTAAATCATAATATCTACAACTTAAGAACGGGGGTCAAGTCTATCTTTAATTTGCCCGACTTTTACGCACTATTTTGGAGATTTTTTTGATCGCCGCGTGTTGATTCTGATTTTTCGTATAAAAGCGAAACTAATTCGAAGCTTACGGCATTGTTCACGTCCAGAAAGCAATCAGCTTTGATCAATGCGGAGCTTCCTCTTATATCAGACAATTGCTATTCAATTTGGACAATCCCCTTTTTATGGGGTGCTGGTTTCCCACCTAACATCTTGGGGAAACAAACTCAAAAACCTGCCCACAGTAACTTCTATTTGACCTCATTAAAAAACTGCCCCGCAGTAAAAGTTAACTCCGCTACTAATATTTGACTTCATTAAGTGCGGGCACCTGTCAATTCTTAATACTTAAATAAATTCGAACGAGCTTGCTGGCCGAGCGGTTAATCTGCCATTTTTTTTTCACAATTTATATGCCAACTTCGCCTCAAGGCTTCGGGTTCGATCCTATCTACCTACCAAAGCTTTTTGTTTAAACTCCCCCTCCCCGACACAAACACACAGGCAACAATTTTTAAGAAGTTTTAATATTGTTTTTTTTGTTTATAATATTTAAACAGTGTCATTACTTCGCTTATTCTTTTGTTTTGATTTACCCACCCCACCCAACATACACTCCAATAAACACCCGGGCAACGCCGGATACCCCCCTCGCTAGATATATATAAAAATAATTCATAAAATCAACAGTAGAATTTCTACAGTGCAATGTAGACTACAATATATTGTGGACTAAGTCACTGTAGAGAGGCATATGAAGTTTCCTCACGATGCGTCATAATGTTTCCCAACTAGAGTAGGAAATCAATCGATTTGATTGAAAAATGGACGATTTCACCGAATTCCATGACAATAAAAATATAGGACTGTGAAATATTCGTTGATCATTCAATCCTGGACAAGTCGAGTCTCCCTGCTAGTTGTATATTAAGTTAGTTATGAGTATATGTTTATATTTTTATGAATAATATTTAATCTAAACTGATTATTCGATCATTGGGAATATTCGAACACAGTAGGTGTAAGGGTGCGTAATGTGGACTATATTTACTTATATACAACGGAAGCAATGTGGGAGGGGGTGAAAGATCATCGTAAATTTCAGATACTTTTGATCTTCGTGAAATTTTCATAATAGATATGGGTATCAGTAAATGAATATTCGATAAATTTTAGTATATTTGGTGAATTTTAAAGCAATCTTAGGAGACACAACCTCCATTATGAAAATTCAAATATTCGATTTACACTAAATTTGATGTATGGTCATTAGGTACTAATTAAGGGGAATTTCATCACTTGAAATTTCTTCTTAAGATCCCTTCAGCTTCAGCGTTAAATTTTGAATTAAACATTCTGAGGAACGTGGAAGATCTCTTAGAATCTGAAGTTTTGGAGAATATTTATTAATTAATGTTTAATGCCTATAGTTAAACTTGCAGTATCTGAAATAGCTAAAGGCTTTACTACTTTTTTAAACACTTTTTGGTAAAATTAGATTTGAACTAAGCATAGCCGATTTCATAATCGTTCACAGTGCTAATTTTTCCAACCACACACTTGCCAAGTAAATATAAACTTTTCAATCAGAATAATATAATGTTAGAAATGTTAAAACACCTTTGTTGAATACAGAGCTCCTAACATCGAACAATATTTTACACCGGGGAGAAAATTGTTGCAAAATCGGCCAGGCTATATTACTGTTGCTGGGATTTCTATCTTTGGAATGGCTATTCCCAGACATTATAACCATTCGCTCAGCAGACAGTCGATATAAACCAGTCATCCATGACATCGACCGTTTTCTGAGAAAAGAAAACTTTGCGTGTTGAATACATACATAAAGGTTCTAATACAACTATAGCGATGTGTATGCTGGTTTGTTCGGGTGTGTATGTGTGTTTACACATAGGCTATTATTTTTTTAGCGTCTTCATAAAAGAAAGCCCATATAAATGATTACAGATAGACGTAAAGTTTGAGAAAGATGAAGTATTATAAAAAAAGAAATAAAATATAAACCTGGGACGATGCACTGAACAGTACAAAGTAAGTGAGGCAGCGATTTACAAAATAGAATGTAACAGCTGTCTTTTATTTTAATTCTGAGATGTTGGTCGTGGGCAGTCTGCCAGGAAAGGTGAAGACAGCCTCATAGACGAGAGGGTCGAGGAGTGTGCTGCTGTATGGGAGTTGAATAAACTACGTCAACCGGTATGTAACGGTATCATTTGATGTCGACAGTACCCATCTCAGAAACTGTGTTTTCAAACATGACTGGTGAACTGCTTTTTGTCACGGAATATGTTGCAATAAGTTCATCAAATAAACGACATTAACATCCAAAATGCTTAACAAAAAAGTTTATTAGCTTTTACACAGAAAACTTGGGGAAATAAGAAATCTTCAGAAAACTAATAAATATCTAACTATAAAAAATTTTAGATTCCATATAATAATAACTTATCCAACACTCTAGTAACTTATATAAACAGTCTAGATCACAAATTTAATTTTTAAAACTCTTTAAGAAAGATTATAACTAAGTAAGACATAAATATATCGCAAACAGATTATTAGCCGAAACCACAACAGTAACTATTCAGAAATGTAAACAGTTGCAAATAATGCCGACAAACACTAATTTATAAAATATAATTATATATTAGGTATATTTTTATGTCAATTTAGGCAAGCGAACAGGATGAGTGAGAGATGTTGAGTAAACATAGGAATTGTCGGAAGTTGATCTCTCAAACTTGGTAGCTAGTTTATCCCCTCCAACATAATTTGGGCTAGTTTATATAAAGATTTTGGACGCTCACGTATCTACCTGTAAACGCTTATTCTGATTTTCATTTAAGAACGATTAATGAATGTGTATTATTGTAACAGAGCGCGTATGAGCGCGGTGGAAAATATCTGCAGCAGCGAACAATGTCCAGCATGTAAAGAGATTAGCAGCACCAACAGTAGTAAAATAAACTGCATATGCAAATTAGGAAGTGTGCGCGTAGAGAAGGAAAAAAGGAGAAAAAATGCAATTCGTGCTCGGGAAGAAACAAAGGGACGTCGAAGGAAATAGACGTGTGAAGTCGCAAGTGAGAATTGGCCAACTGTGTCTGGCGTGCGGTGGGAAAAAGGAGAAACGCTAACCAAACTAAAATGGACATGTGGCAATGAGAGACATTTTAATTGGTGCCGAAAATAACCCCAATAAAAACTTTTGTTGGAAAAAATGAAAAAAATTGATATTTTAATTTTTTTTTTGTTTTATCCGTTTGTCGACATAACGACCACGTTACATTATATCTTATATATTATTGATTTGTTTGCTTATATATTTCTAGCTCACATCGTTTGATTATTCAAATAAACGTAGCAATTAATTACAAAGTCATTATCATGAAAACTGACAAACCCATAAGAAATGTATACGTGCAAAAACATAATTATTGACCATTCACTGTTACGGCCAAAGACTAATGAAGACATATATACGTGTATGCTGAACAAATGATGAGTGGAAAATAAATCATTTCAATATAGTGTGTGTGTTTCTTTATCTATTGTTTTATAAATAAATGTATACTAGCTGTCCCAACTCGGTGTTACCCGAAGGCTTTTTAACTTTGATTTCTGTTCCGATAATTGTTTTCTTCTAGCATTTTCTCTTTTTTCCCCGATAAATCACTTGTAATAATAATGTAATAAAATATTTACATTTTTAAAGGATAATTTAAAGGAGGAATGCACTATTTCGGAATAAAATCGATCAGACATCTTACGATAATATCTACGTTTTTTTTTTTTAACTCTAAAATTTAGAAATAATATCCCCAGCAGGCGTTGAACGAGAGGCTTAAGTCTCGTGTCGTGTCCTTTATCTTTAACTTTTGAAAAGATAATCTATATGTTATTTAAAATCGATTCAACATTAAAACTGAATCGGTTGAAATGCTAAACGAAATCCCAAATATTATAAAATCTATTTCGTCGTTGCTTAATTCGTTTTCAAACAGACAAAACAAACATTCATTCTCATAAAAAAATAAGAAAATAAAAATGCTTTTCCTTTTTCTTGTATATAAACAGACGGAACAAACTAATATACTTTTACTAAAAATAATAAACTATTTGTTGAAATATGCTTGAAACCAGGATGGATTTGTTGAGCACCACCATAACCACTATGCCTCGCTTAATCTCCAAATCGTAAAAAATATGCGAGAGTTGTATGAAGCACATATGTAGAAATTATGTTGGCCAGATGTTTTTTAAAGACTTAAATAACATTTCTGCTAACAAATCAAACTTGGATTTTGACAAACCAATTTTTATTCGTTATTGTTGTACCATGTTATTAACAATAAACTAATTTACCTTCAATTTATTTTGTTTTAATTACTTAATCTAGTTCTGTAGTTTTCTAATATGGAGATATTTTTAAATCTTCTTTATTTGCAAATAACAACGATTAAGGTGGGTGATAGAAAAAACGTTTAAATCTTGCAAGGAAATGGCGTCGTTGTTTAAAAGCAATCATTTCTTGAAACGGTAACAAATTAGTAACATGGACGAATTTACCACACATGTCTTCCGTCTGACAACCTACCGACTTATCGTTCCGCGAGATTTGACGAGACTTGAGACTGTCTAGATAATATGTTAAATCTGTGTCCCGGTTTCACGCAACAGAAAAGTGGCCTAACCTTGTCCATAGAGAAAAGAGTTATTTTACTTCTCCATCCGACCCATCATCGGTCTTAATTCAATAATTCCAAGTTATCACTAGGGCTAGGACAACAGCATATTCTTTTTATTGTTTTGACTCTCGAGTGTGTATCTGTTGATACCTTATATGCTTTTATATAGAGTGATGCAGTTCTCGGTTGATTAACTGTGTCTATCTGTGTCGGATATATACTCGAGAGTAAAGACAATAGAAAGAATATTCTGTTGTCATAGCCATAGTCATCACACATAGTGATAGTAGCGGAAGCACTTTACTTTACTCGCTCGTTGATAAGTTATTAATCACGCACGTGCTACGGACCTCTTATAAGAGTATCAATTTGTAATTTTTAATAGAACAGGATGCCCGCTTATGTAATTGGCGCTCCCATCCTCCATGTTGTAAGGTTAGTGAGAGAGGGAAAAGTTGCGTAATGAAGACACGAATTACAACGACATACGATAACGAATAAATGTAGATTTATTTACATTTAATTACAAATAAAGGTTGTAAGAATTTGTAGCGAAAGATGAATGAGTAACGTTACTTGCTTTTATTTGCGTTTAGGCCTCAATATTCTTTGAGAGTTCGAATGCGGCCTGGCTATCGCCAGAACCGGGAAATTGTTTCGGTCGGATCTGAAATGTTCTGTGGTCCTGCGAAAAAGAGAATGAAATATATAAAACGGAAATGAACGTGGCTGGATCGCTCCCCCCCCTGGTGGCAAGGCATGGTGTTACCAGAGTTGAGGAGCGATACTCGTTTTTACCTTAAGGTTCTCCGTTTGTGTCTGTGTGTCCGCGTGTGGAGAACTAAGCTCCCATAGAACTAATCTGGATGTTTTAAATAAAATAAAACAAAATAGAACGACGTATTTATTTTTAATGGATAACCAGTTCAAGCAAATACTTCATGACGCCGCTATTTCTTTTTTAATCAAAGTAATATACAAATATCCAATTAACCTGAATTCAATTTGTTTAATGTTTTTAACTTTGTTAAAAGTACAATTCGAATATCAGTTCATTTACTTGCAATTAAGCATTTATGTAAAAATTCAGTATTTTTTTTTTAATTGATACGCTGTTTCTTCGCCAGTCGGGAAGATGATTCATATTAAGTAACCGAATTTTCTTAAATCGTTTTGTTTTTATTTCACAGAATAACATTTCCAAAATTGTTAACAAATTTTTAAACTGAAGTCAGCCGTGTGATATGCTACGTTGTGGTGATTCTGGAAGTTGTATCGAATCAAATTCAATAACCGGTGTATTTTTTGCTAGGAAGAAAACTTCCAAGGGAGAGAATGGATTATTTCCTCTTCTCGGAAAAATAACTACGAGCAAGAATTAAATATTAAGATACTAAAGTCAATCAGAAGTATAATTTTAATTTCCCGATGACACAGGCTAATGTTTGTTTCATAAAACTGTTCTTGTGACGTTAACAAGCTGGTTATGTAGACGAATTTAACGCACGTGTCCTCTGTCTAAAACTGCCGACTACGAGACGTCTCAGAATAACTGAAATAAAGCGAGTAAAAATAAATTTTTAACCGTAAACAGACAGTTCATGGCTTTAACTAACAATGCGCCAAATGCAGGCAAAAAACTTACTTTACTTTATATAGTAAATTAATAATAGCAAAAATAAAACAATAGTAATAAAGGTTAAAAAAAATAATAATTGCTGACAGTGACATATTTATCGTCCTTTTTACGCAAATTTCCCATCTTATTTGTTCATTAGTTTTCTACTATTGTTTAATCGTCAGCGACAAACTTAAATGACCGTTACAAAATGCTTGACTTACCTATTTCCTTTATTTTTCCTCGATCCTCTTCCTTACGGACTTGATGATTCCTTCCATCACTGCTTTCTCATTCACTGCCGCCAACGACGTATTGATTATTCGTTCATTTTTCACTATCTCATTGATTCTTTGCCTTTGGTATGGCCGTAATCCGTCACTGTGGTTCTAGATAAATGAAACTTCTTTTCATACATTGTTGTAAGCTGGTTATAGCGTAGTTTAATTATTAATTTCGGATTTGTTATGGTATATGCTAGTCTAGCCATTCGTTTCAAATAACCTAAAAACGGAGCTAAACTTTCCTGTCTTTAAAATAAATGTTTTCACTGAACTCAAATGATCTGTATCTTTGTAGAAATTTAATATTTGTTAAGATTTTTAGGTGAAGTTTATCAAATATCGATAATATTGTTCTTGTGAGCATAGGTTCTAGTGAAATTATAGGATTCGCATTCAGAACTATTGTAGTAATTAAGTTTCACTTCAATCTGATTTTCTTTACAGTCGCTTATACTTATATACGCAAAGTTCGCCTTGACCATTATAACTTGGCTGGTACGGAGCGGCTGGGTCATAATAAATTAAATTTTTGCAGAAATTTGTAAATTTCATACCAGTAAATCAGTTTGATTATCACAAAAAAGTATCAGCAGTATTAAATCTTACAATAACTTTTTTGCTAAAATTATATAATGTTCAAGCACTTGGGCTTCCTGCCAGTTTTCTTGTGAAACTACATCGCACAATAATGTAGTTAATCCCATTCATTTGTCTTGCACATGCAATAGGTAGTTAAAGTCATGAACTGTCTGTTTTCACGATTTTATTTTTACCAATTTTATTTCAGTTATTCTAAGATGTCTTGTATAAAAATCTTTAAATGTTTTTATTAGATGATGCCACTATCACTACGCATTTAACCTTATAACCAAATATAATAACAAGGAGAAAATACGTTTACGTGATTTTAATTTTTACTATTTCAAACCAGTCCATTTCTTTTTTTCAGTTATTTTTTAAACACATTTTGGGCTAAATGTTGTACATTGTTTTATTCAAGTTTCGCGGATTAATTCTGTGGCAGAAAAGTGGACCACGTTTGGAAGTGTTGTCATTTTTCGCCTCGCTGTTTCCAAAAGTTACGCACGTGTAACTAATTAAAACTGTTTAAAAACCTTATTGCAGAAAGTCATAACGTCATAAACAATCGTGACCGTGTCGAT
Organism: Euprymna scolopes; assembly: GCF_053919585.1. Lineage (NCBI taxonomy): Eukaryota > Metazoa > Mollusca > Cephalopoda > Sepiida > Sepiolidae > Euprymna > Euprymna scolopes. The sequence continues at coordinate 50,056,076 of NC_136503.1, read as the reverse complement.
AAAATTGTTTGCCAATAACATTTTCCTTCTTTTCCTATTCAGCGTTTCATGTTCGAGCCCGTCTGTCGAGGCTCATTTTTTTTTCGGTCGCACAACCGGTGAAGAAAGAGAGAATGGTAGAAATATGGATAAAGAAACAGATGTATAAATAGAAATAGATTACACTTTTGCTCCGGGCAATACCGAGTAGCCCTGCTAGTTTCTATGTAAATGTCTTTGACTGCGTCCATACGGAAGATCGAGTTTTACCTTTTTCCTTTGTTTTAAATAAGTGCACGCTTGAAATATCTATTTTGCAAAGTATTACAATGTCAACGCGTAGATGTGTTACTAGTTGACATTCATCTGCTGTATTTTGTAATGATAGATTTAGACGTGATCTTAGTTCAGTGTCGCTTGCGAATATAAGACCTTGTACGAATATTAAATATTTAAACATAAATACCATGTCTTGAGTAAGTTGCTTACTGAGATTGACTTATTCATATTTCTTCATTTAACACGTTTGCAAATGTAGTATCATCTTCTGTAATTTTTTCGATTAGATTACGACATTGCCAAAGTATCTTAAAAGTGAACTCCTTTCGACAAAAATATGTTACGAGCAAATTTTTCATGGAACAAAATATTTTCTGAATTTTCTTTGGTAGTATATAATTAATATAGTTGTGACAACAGCATGTTCTTTTTATTCTTTTGACTCCCGAGTATATATCCGATACAGTTAGACACAATTAATCAACTGAGAACCGCATCAGTCTGTATAAAAACATATAAGATATTAACGGATATATACGTAAGTGTCAAAACAATGAAAAGAGCAGTCTGTTGTCACAGCTCTAATAATTAGCATACCTTATGTTTAATAGCTCCAAAATTTCCCAGAAATACTTTGTAAATAGCCCGGCATCGTAAAATACATTTAAATATGATATTTTGATTAATGCAGAATTCGTATTCAATATTACTTTGTATTGAACCCATTATATAGTAATAATTTTAAAAGTTAAAAAATGACTCGTGCGACACCACCGAGAATCGAAATCAAAACGTTCAGCTTACGCTTTATTTTTCCTTCTGCCGCTAATGATTGAGCTACGAAGACATGTTTGTTGCAAGGCTAAAAATTAAAATATAGACTACTACGTTATGAATGCATATTCGTAATACCGGCGCTCGACCATCACCTGGCAAATTTCATTTTTTTTTATTTTCACACTTTTCTATCGATTTTTCTAGGCTAAAACCAAAATATAAAGTTTCACATTGGTTCAAGTAGCTTATATGCGAAGTTTTATGCCTGTAGACACAGAAAATTTTAAACAAATATACATACGCATGCATAAATATATATAGAAAGAGGTTTGGGTTTGCTATATCTCTTTCACGCAAATATTATGCTAAGTATAAATCATGTAGAACATCTGCATGAATATAATTACACGTAAGTAAACTAAAGATAATCATCCCGTAAGAAAACGAAAAAAACTAATAGGGAATTAATTAAAGTGAATGTTTAAAATAATATGCAAATTATTTTACATCTGTTGCTAGTGAATGCAATTCCACGATCCATATATAAGACAGTTGTATATTCTATTTAAATTTAAAAAAGACAGTATAAATATCAATGCACACACAACAAAAAAATTATAGGAGTATAGATTGTTCTTTTGTAAAACAATCTATTTAAAAAAAAAACAAGCAAGGATACCTTACGTTGTCTAGGATTGAAATGAGGACTAACAAATCTTCTACCGTCTTATATTTTTATTGTGGTGAAATAATCCATTTTTAATCTAATGGATTCATTGCCTGCTCTAGTTAGAAATCCCGTGTAGTGTATCGGGAGAAAGCTTCGCATGCCTCACAGCAGCGACTTAATCCAGAATACATTGCACTGTAGAGAATCAACTGCTGATTTTATAAAATTATTTGTAAAACATGACTTCACTTAAAGTTTAAATGCAAATGTCAAGTACCATGGTTCAATTGTGCTCTCAACAGAAACATCCATTTCGAATACGCCCATGTCTTATCAAAAAATAAATCGTTGATTTTAAGGAATTATTTTTGCATAATCACTTGATTTAAAGTTAAATGTAGTTCAATTCTTTTCTAAACAGAAACATTCATTTTGAACGCGGCCTAGTCAAATACGTATATACCGTTCATTGGACAAAACAGGGGAGCGTGGAGCGGTAGCGCTCGATATATCTAAGGCTTTTGACAGGGTATGGCACTATGGTCTTCTTAGGAAAATTAGATCATGTGGTATCACTGGAAGAATACATAATGTAATTAAATCCTTCTTAAATAAGAGAAAAATCCAAGTTGTCCTAGACAGTCGTATATCTAAACAATATTATATAAATGCAGGAGTACCTCAGGGGTCTATCCTTAGGCCGTTATTATTCCTGATATTCATAAATCAACTCCCTGATAAAATTGTTTCTTAGATGGGTATATTTGCTGACGGCACCACGCTCTATAACAAGCACTAGGGGAAAACAAATGAAAACATATCTAAGGAAATGACAGAAACACTAGCGGATGACCTCAAATTTATAGTGGAATGGGGACGAAAATGGATAGACACATTCAATGCTGCCAAGACTAAGCTTGTTTCCTTCAATTATTACAAGAAACCTACTCTACCACGAATAGGAATGTCCAAAAACACATTACCCGAAATTACTTCCTTTAAACTCCTCGGCCTAACGTTTACAGGGAACATGAACTGGAATAGATACATTGAGAGCATTGCCAAGGCTGCTGCGAAGAATGGGGCTTTCTCTACCGTGCTAGAAGACTACTTATGCCTGAAAGTATCCTGTACCTCTATGGGACCACCATTCGCCCATGTATGGAGTACTATTGTTACGTTTGGGCTGGTGCATCTGCTACTTGTTTCTCATTCCTGGACAGGGTTTTAAAAAAAAAAAAGAGTTGCCAACCTGATAGGTCCTGAACTGTTATCTAGGTCCCATCGACGAAATGTTGCATTCCTTTGCCTGTTCTGCAAGTACTTTAATGGTGAATGCTCTGACGAACTACAAGCACTTGTACCCCCTCGACGTGACAACCCTCGACAAACCCGACACGCAGCTAAATCCCACCCTTTTCACAGTAGATATCCCTAGGTGTAAGAAAGCCTTTTACTCCAACAGTTTCTTCCCCAGAACTGCTAGACTTTGGAACTTCCTTCCGGGATTCTGCTTTCCCAACTGTACTGACATGCAGAAGTTCAAGTGTAATGTGAACAGATATATTGCTATTCATCACCCTTCATAATGTCCCTGCAACTTATGTCCCCGATAGTAGCCCCCTACTTAAAATGGCACTGTGCCTTGTTTGGGGGGAAAATTGAATTAAAAAAAATCTACAGTCGATTTTATAGGCTGGACCATTCTGCTTATGCGGTGATAACACTTCTCAAAGGCACTTGTGTTTTTAGGTTGTATAAAATTAACTTTACTCAATATCGGACTTCTTTCTTTTATCGGAGTTTTGTCGATTATCGATTTTCGATACTTATCAAACGCATTTCGATACAAAACCTACGTAAGAACGCTCACCGTGACATCAAATACCTCTGTGTGAAAATTAAAAAAAATAAGCTTGGCCGTTTCCGAGTCACTAGAAAACAAATTCACATACACACATACACATACACACAGATATACACACAATGTTCCTTTTACAAAATAGTAAGGATTCCTCGTACGATCACGGTTATTCTAGGCATGTGCCATCTCTATCGTGCGTGTATCTAACTCGTCTTGTTCAGTTAATTACAGAATCCTGACAAAATAGACTTCTTATTTTAGGGTTTTTATTGGTCTACTTCCTACAACGTGAGAATTAGACACAAGGGCAGAGAAAATAGGTTTTACAAATCCAGTGAAAATGCCTTGGTAGCCCCGTCGGAATTCCCTGGTGGAGGCGCCTCGAGCAATTAACAATAAACTAACATATTCTCAAATGGCGTGACCCTAGAACGACAGAGAACAATACATCCTCAGCAGTGGCATAGACAATGGAATTCGGATATTTATCTTGGTCACATATTCTCGAGAACATTTCTCCGTGACTTGAGAAAAGTGTACCCTGTCACATGATATCGTTGTTTCGAGTGTTTCTTCGAGTCTTCACTTATCTTCGCTACACGTTTTTGAAATTTTCCATATTTTTACCTGGATGTTTTCTTTTCCTTTCCATATATTGACTACATTGTTTGTTTGTTTTTTTTTTTGTTTTTTTGTTTTTTTTTTGTTTTTTGTTTGTTTAAAACTGTCAACATAAAAATGTTTAAGTCCTGCATAATTACAGCAAAAAAAACTTGGTTGAATTCCAATCATTTTCTTTTGAAATTTTTCCTTTTTTTTTTTCGTCTTCCCCAGCTTTACCCTTTTCCTCTGCCCACTCTTATCTTCTTTATTCTTTCTTCCTCTCTTCTGTCCATTTTCACAAGAATAACACATATTTTATTCATTTCACTCTTATACGCCTTGACTTTTTTATTTAAAAAAAAAACATCCTATTTCCATTGGGATGCTTTGTCATTCTCCATTTCTCATTTAAATATGCTGTCAGCTATTCTTCGTAGAGTATCTGTGCACGCGGAGGTAATTTTTAATATTGACCTGAAGCGTTGCAAGTGCTATGCTCCGCACTTCAAAAACGTGTCACTTCCTGCCTTCGAGCATCTTCCCCCCTCCCCCTCCCTCATTACCATTCTCTTTCAATCTCATTTTCTCTCACTATCTTCTTCTCTATCCATATAATACATGCTTTCTCACTCTAATTTTCCTATCATCCTCCAATATATACCTCAGCACTCGTCTTTTTTCTTCTATTATTTTTATACGTGCTTTATCATTCAATTAATCTCTCTCTATCTCTCTCTCTCTCTCTCACACACACACACACACACACACTTTTCTTATTATCTATCTTACTATTGCTGTCACTTCTAATTAATATCACTGGAATAAATTGCACATTTATAAGCCGGCATATTTAAGATTAGATAAATATATATTTATATATTTTTAAATTAAACTATGGTGCACAATGAGGTTATCTTTAATGTCCAATTAATCCTCATTTACTTACCAATAAAAATATATGAGTTTAAAGGCATAATTTTACGCAAGGTAAGTTTTAATGTGGATCAAACCTTACTACCATCAAATGGAGAGCTCTCTATTAGGACAAAAGTCTCGAAAGATTTCTTTATCACGGACTAAAGGCAGAAGAAAATTGTGTAGTATCGGAATAGATAGTACATTTTTCTCCAAGCCAAAAGATCGAATATAAGCCTATGTTATTAGATTGTTTAATTACGAAACTGAATTTTCTATTTCTCCAGTTTCCTCTTTAAGGCCGTTTACTAATATTAATAACGCGCTCATTTATTTATGACGAGCGCCATTTTGTTTTTATCTTAATATAAAATCAAAACAATTATCCTTTAAATCAGCAGATTGCAGTTGTGACCAAAGGATTGTAAAATCGAGTTGAGCTTTTGTATGATGGCATTGTCTAGAAATACGACAAAAAATGCTCAATGATACTAAACACATCAAACTTTGTAAATAAAAGAAAATACATTTTCTTCAAAAGTCAAAGTGTGGTAAATTTAACTATTCACTAACTAATCCTAACTTCTCGAAACAAAAATCGTACACATTTATCATAAATAATTACACTTTTATTTCCAAGAGGGTACTTCTCCATTAGTTATAGCGAGAAGAGGATAAAAAGTTTACATATCAAACGGCATTTAAAATGAAAAATATCTTGAACTCGTTTTCTTTATTGACAGGAATTATTGGCGACAATTATTCTCTCTTTGACCGTTACATGTTTTTTTAAGTTTCAAACAACGGCGTGTGATTTTCAAAGGATTTTAATTCCACATTCTAATCTTTCTCTCTTCGAGTTTACATATACATAGTAATAAATTAAAAAGCCTTGAATGTTGGACTGAAATATTTTAAAATATGCTAAATAATACTGTAACAGATGCTGATTAAAAATCATGAATTATAATAAAAACTTAGAGTTCATAAACATACACATAAATACTTTTAACAAAGATTAGTAATGGAAACGAGTGCATGTTCTGTCGCACATGAATAGAGTGTATGAGCTGTTTGACATCCAGCTATAAGGTTCTGCTTAGGGACTGCTACTATACGATGCGATGCAATAGAGTGTGTAAATATCTCAACTGGACGACTGTAAAAGTTGAATATCGAATGCGAAAGCAAGTCCTAGGAACATATGCCAGAAAGAACAGTTGGAAATAAGTCATGCACAATCCTCTATGACTATACAATTCCTACAGCCACGTAACTTGACAACGGAGATATTAAACCTGATATGGCGGTATGGGATAATGAGAAAGAAGCAACCTTAATAGAATTGAGTGCCTCCAATTATGCCGGATAAAACAGAGCTGAGAGAAAAGATTAACAAAATACCAAGGTCATATGTATGACATGAAAAGAAACTGGAATCTTAGGAAGATCTCTATCATTCCAGTAATTACAGGAGCAATTGAACTCAGGAAAAGAATTTCAAAAACTACCAAGCAAATATACCCGGTGAACTAAGGGCAAGAGAGATACAAATAATAGTATTTCAAGGGACTGTCAAAATCTTAAAACGATGTGTTGTTTGGAATATGGAAGATAGCGGCTGAATGTCTGGCATTAGATGACCCATCGTTGGCTTGAACGAACTAATAAGAAAACTGAAAAAAATAATTGTACAGTTTCAAAGTTGTAGTGTTTTAGTTCCTACTAGAATAGAAACGTGGTTGCTTAACAAAATCGAATAGACAGAGTACATATTGCTAACGTTCGCTTAGACGTTTAATTAAAATGGGTTGATCCAATCACAATAAGCAAGTTCGAATTTCACGCAAGCCTAAGAATTTTTAACTAGGTACCTGTTTGATAAATTTCCAGATATAAACACTAGAAAAGAACAAAACATTATATTAATAATGTAAAATAAATAAACACTTTTAATAATCCACAATAGTATATACAAAAGGTATTAAACATTAGTACAAAGCGAATGATTTTTTAGTCAAAAACATTTAATGTGAAGGAAGTTATGTTGGAAGACTATCTGTCGATGCAGTTTGTGGAAAACACTGTGAACACGAGTTGGCGTATAAAAATAATGACAATATTAGAAGGAATTTTCAATAATTTCCAATTATGTTACGTTTATTTACCAACATAATTTTTAGTACAGGATAGTAGTATTTTGATATCCCGAATTGTCAAGAATATATTCTATTCGTTATGGGAGAAAGAAAACGATTTGGTGAAACTTTCCTATATATATATATATATATATATATATATATATATATATATATATATATAATTCAAATAAAAAAAAATAAAATAAACAAATAACAATATTTCAAAAGTACATGAAAATGAATGAATAATCAACAATAAAGCAAGGGAAAGATGGTCGTCTTCTGTCAAGAAGTGACAATCACCATATATATATAATGTATATATATATATATATATATATATATATATATTCTCTGTGTTCCATTTAACCTTCTTATTAATTTGTTATATATTATTATTGATCAATGGTAAAAGAGGTAATAGAATTAGTTGTTTGTTATTACAATTACTGAATGCATGATAAGAGTGTTGTAGGTATTTCTGTGTTTATATAAGGAAGCTGCAGTTTAATGCGCCCTGTTATTTATTTTAGGGTTATGTTTTTTATTAGAAGGGATTACCTTTGTTTCTTTGGTATTTTTTTGTTTATATGTCTCTGGTGCGGTTGTTATTGTTAGACAGGTGTTTATAGAATGAGGACGCCGGGGTTTTAATGTTTTTATTATGCTTATGTATAATGGTCTAACTGTGCTGCCGATGTGGAATTCCCAGTATAGCGTACAATGTATTTAATATAGTGAATACGTGTATTTAAATAATTCTATATTATTAATGGGTCAGTTTAGTAGCGTGCGGGATCGTTTGGTTGGTTTTCTTGTTCTTGATAAGCCTAGTCTTAGTGTTGGTCCGGAATGTATTAGTTAGGTATTTAATTTTTCCCTTTGGGCTTTGCGGATGGATGATGTTTTTGTATTATTGAAATACGGTAGTTTTAAGAAACAGATGTTGGAGAGTTCGTATTGTCTTTTTCTATGTGTATTAGGTTAATGTTTAGAGTGGGCAGGATATTCCATTCTGTCTGGGTGTTTGCTGAAATCCCCAGTGTAGGTAGCGTTGTCTATGTTACTAGTGCATTTGCTAAGGATGTAATCACTCATTCGTAGCATATTATATTTTAACTTTGGAGAGAATAGATTCGTAACTTATGAGGATGCCCCTGCATGTGCTCTTGCTATAAAATTGTGTGTGTATGAGTCGGTTTCAGTAATGTTAAGGGTGAAGTCTAGAAGTGATAGTGATCCAAATGTGCCAGGGTGTTTGGTGGTGGACTTTATACACGGGTTAGCATTTTATGAGGAGATGAGGATCTTATTAGCTTTTTACTTGAGATGATGTGAGGATAAGGATATCGTCCACATATCTTGTGAAGAATATGCTGGAGTGACAGTTTCGTAAGGCACGTTGTTCTAACTTGTTCATATCCCGGAGAGGTTGGATCCCATAGGTAAACCTGTTTGTATGTTTGCTGTTTATACTTGAAATGTGTACTGTTAATTATTATCCATAATAAGTGTAACATGAGACAACGAATTATTTTTTATAAATAAAAAGCTATAACAATTCCTAATAATAGTTACTATTTATCACAACTCGTATTGTTATATTGCGAGGTGAGTGCATATAAACAGTGTTTATTTTACTGACTCTCTTTATATTTGTGATATATACAGTGTGTCGTCGAGTTTGAATGTTGACTTGTCTATATAAATGTCTGTTGTGTGTGTGGCAGCGCCTTCACAAATACACGTAGTAAACAAATGTGACACATAAAATTTAATAGACAGCTTTTCTTACAATCAAGGGATAACATATATATTTGCTGGTCTCAGGCCCAAATAACCATATGCCTTCTTATTTACCCAAACCCCGAAACACTGCCGTAACAAGGATTTATATTTTACACTAGTTTTATTCGTCTTATGGATTCTCTTGTCGGTGTTTCGCACGCTAAGTTTCTTTCTATATTTGCACTAGTTATTCACTGTTCTGATTCCAATGGGGTCGTCCACACGTCCGTTCGATACCGCGTTTCTGTCCAACTCTCAGCTTGATCTCTGCTGACTAACTATTACGTCAGCAAAACAGACCAAATCGCGTGTCATTCACCTGAGTTAAATCCTTGTTTACTTAACTAACCAAATTCCAATCTACTTCGAAAATTCCTTAATCGACTTTGTTTATTTCATTTCTACAGTTATATTCTTGATTAAGCATTCGAAGCTATAAATTCACATTTTCCAAAATCTAATTGCTTTATTTTTCTAATAATAGTAATCGAGCAGGTTACTTGGCATTGATTTGAGAGCTCGACAACGACACTGACTTTCGGCCACCAATACAAAAATATTAATGAATAAATAAAACTAACAAAGAAAGGCATCGTCGAACAGTTGCAAAAAGTCTCTTACTCTAGTGAAGATAGTATTCTCGAAAATTCGGGTCATCAACACCTACCATCCTGTATGACAAATAATGTTGGTAAATAAACGTAATATAGTTGGAACTATCGAAATTCCTATTAATATTGTCATTATTCGTTTACACACTAGCCTTCAAACACAACTCATTTCAAACACAAATATACAAAATGATTCAAGTAAATTAAAACATCTTTCTCACACTTTCTAATGTTTCTACCCATAAAAATCAATATATAAATACACCATCGTAGTTTATCACCGTTTTAGGCAAATATTATGTAACATTTTTACCACTAAATTTCACAAATTTGATTTCTTCGTACTAGTTATGAAATTTAACTAGTTATGAAATTTTACTAGTTATGAAGTTTTACTAGTTATGAAATTTTACTAGTTATGATGTTTTACTAGTTATGAAGTTTTACCAGTTATGAAATTTTACTAGTTATGAAATTAAACTAGTTATGAAGTTTTACTAGTTATGAAGTTTTACTAGTTATGAAGTTTTACTAGTTATGAAGTTTTACCAGTTATGAAGTTTTAATAGCTATGAAATTTAACTAGTTATGAAGTTTTACTAGTTATGAAGTTTTACCAGTTATGAAGTTTTACTAGTTATGAAGTTTTACTAGTTATGAAATTTTACTAGTTATGAAGTTTTACTAGTTATGAAGTTTTACCAGTTATGAAGTTTTACTAGTTATGAAATTTTACTAGTTATGGAGTTTTACTAGTTATGAGGTTTTACCAGTTATGAAGTTTTACTAGCTATGAAATTTAACTAGTTATGATGTTTTACTAGTTATGGAGTTTTACCAGGTATGAAGTTTTACTAGTTATGAAATTTACCGATATATGAAGTTTTACTAGTTATGAAGTTTTACCAGTTATGAAATTTTACTAGTTATGAAATTTAACTAGTTATGAAGTTTTACTAGTTATGAAGTTTTACCAGTTATAAAGTTTTACTAGTTATGAAATTTTACTAGTTATGAAATTGTAGACGTCAAATGAAGGTGAAAATTGACATACCCAGGTATTGTACCAATACTGTTAGTCCACTAAAAACAATATTGGCAGTCCATTAATAATAAGGTCAGCAGAATATTTTTTATTTCCTCTGTGAGGAAGAGTAAACGGTCTGCCTTTTCAACAACATGATTTCCCTTTTCTTCCCTATTTTTATATAAAAGATGTGTGGATGTATGAAAATAAGTTCAGAATCAAAAATTTACTCGTGAATGAGCGAGTTTGTTTTTTAACGGTATTTTAACGGATGGGGGGTTATTTTATGCCAAGAAAAGATATAATTGCTTTTATTCATAAAATGTTGTCAATTTATTGAAAGATTTGTTTACCAAAGTAGACTATTGTCAATTTTATGAATATTTTATTTTCCAAAGTCGAATGTTGTCAATTTCATAAAATTCTACTTTTCCAAAGTAAAATGTTGTCAATTTCTTGAAAATATTGTTTTCAAAAGTAGAATGCTGTCAATTTCTTGAAAATTTTGTTTTCCAAATTAGAAAGTGCTGAATTTCTTAAAAAGTTCTTTATTTCTAAAGAAAACTGCTGTTTGTTTTATTTAGAGGAATTTGAATAATTTTGTTTCTTCGAAGTACTTTATAAAATATCTCTTCCGGGTGTGTTTGTTCTTTTTACACTCTATCATGCTAAATTGCTATTTGTTGGTTGAGGAATGTGCATTTTAGGGCTTTATTAGTGGGTTAGTTTTGCATGTTCGATTCGTAATTTTCTATTTGACGTCAAGTTAGAGTTATGCACCAAAGAAAGGAAGTTGCTAGTCAGACGTGATAAATGAATAAATTGGATATATCCCGTTTTACAGAATTACAGAGAGATATGCTCTGAATTACAGAGAGATATATGCACTCTACAGATGAAAAATGTTTATGGTAGAACAGGTGTACATCAATAAATTTAAGTGTTTAAAGCGAATTGGATTTTCAACTTAATATATCATAACACGTTCTACAAGTATAGCACTTTTTCGGATATAAGCATTTGTTTCTCTGTTGGCTACTATTTTCGTTACCTTCAATAAGTTTCCAGACTCTTTGTACGGGCAATTAAAACTGTCGTAAACTCCTGAAAATTCAATATGTTTTTGCTATACATCTTATGAGATGACTGACCAATTTTTATGGTTTCAGATTCAAATAAATAGCTGCAACAAGAATTGGAATACAGCCTTATTAAAACCTGATTAAAATGATTATCACACGCTGGTGAATTTCAAAAATGCAATCTGAACGCGAGAACTCTTTAGAAGAATAATATGCGATTAAATTCTCTTCTAAATTTGGCAAAAATGCCACAGGAACGTATGGAATGTTTCAGACTGTTTTTGGACTGTCTTGCATGAATCGAACATCAATTTTTGAGTGGCATAAGAGATTTATAAAAAGCAGAGAATCTGTAACGGATGATGAGACGTGCAGGAGAAGTAAGGCAGTCAGAACATCAGAGTTGATTGTCAAAATAAAGAATTTCACGGATAAAGATAGCCGTGTGTCTATAGAGATAATAAGTGCACAGATTGATATTATTGTGGGAACTGCACACAAATTATTTCTGAGGAACTGAAGATGCAGAAGACTTGCACGAATGCACCAGTCTATGACTCCATCCTTGTCAAAAACTATTTGACAAGGACAATTCCTCACCCTCTGTGAGGGATAATGAGAAGTATAGGATGGGCAAGGAAGTTAGAACACCAGAATTGATTGGCCAAATAAAGAATATCATTGATAAGGACTGTAGTCTGTCTATAATGACAACGAATGCACAATTTACTGTAGGGCCTGTACATACTATAATTCGCGAGGAACTGATGATACAGAATTTGCACGAAGTTTGTCCCAAGTGTGCTCCAACTTTGTCACAGACTATGAGACCAAATACTCCCAAGGGTGTTTACTTCTTGTCGTAAACTCTTTGACCAAAATAAGCATCAAGTCAGTTCCTCACCTTTTCAATAGTCCAGGTGTTGCTACCTCTGACTTTTGGTTATTCCTTAAGCTCAAGGAAAACCTTAGAGGCTGTCGTTATGATACAATCGAGGCGATGAAAGAGGCAGTGACGAGGGTCATTAACACGCTCACACAAGTGGACCTGTGTGGGGTCTTCCAGAATTGTTGAAGTCGTACAACAAGTGCACTGCAGCTAGAGAAGATTACTTCGAAGGGAACTAAAATTCCATGTGTACACTATCATTAAAAGTGCCCATGCGACAACGTCTGGAAACTTATTTAGGCAGATCGTATAAAGCGGTAGGCGTCAGGTAAATATAGAAGTTGACATAGCCAGATATTGTACACAGCAGACCGTTTAGATTGCTTAACTATTTACTTTTAGAAAAAAACATCATTATAACTGTGCCCGTTTTAAAAATAAAAACCTTAAATGAGTGGGTATAATCTAATATATATGCTTGTATTATATTCTAAAGATTTCTCATCGCTTCTAGGGTGTTTTTTAAGAGCCTGTTTGTATAGTAAATGTGATGTCAAACATTTATATGAATTTCATGCCTTTCAACTATCTACTAGAAATAGTGAAAATCCTATTCTAAACGAATAAATGCATGGCCACGTGACGTTCTAACTAATAGACTTAACAGCCTGGGGGTTGACAAATAAATGAGATATATTTGAAATCAATGTGACCCTGGGTTAGTGTTTCTATTTTACTTTGCTTGACCAGCCTACAGCACAACTTCAGATCGCACAAACGTATTTTCACTCTTAAAATCAACCAAATAGGAAATGTAGCAATACAAAATGGATAATACACATTATATTATAATAATTGTACGAAATTAAGCTCAGAAATATAGCTTAGCGTCTAGAAAAAGAAACCGTATTACATAAAGAAAGTGAAAACGATTTGCATTTTAGGATCTCCTTTAGTTTTAATAGTAAATAACCTTTTTATCATTTACATATCCTATAAGTTACCAAATCACTATTATCATTATTATATTCTGTTTAATATATGTTTCACATGTGTGGTATTGCTTTTATAAACAAATAAACAAAGAGATGTGGATAATGTCGGAAGCTAGATTAATTAAAACAAAACCAGTATTAATCAAAGTCAAAATGTATAAAGAATATGATGAGACAGACCACAATTCAAGAGACAGACAACAATATAACTCATCTGCACTAATAAGGGGGGTGTCATGCGCTCGCTCTCTCTCCCCCTCTCTTTCTCTCTTTCTCTCTCTCTTTCTCTCTTTCTCCCCCTCTCTCTCTCTATATATATATACGCATATCTATGAACAAAGACAATTAAAGACTATACATTATAAATTAGAAGACTTTAGTATTCGACATGATACTCAAAAAACCATTAAGTATCATGAAGTTTCACAGAATGCGTTCTTTTCATCAGAGGAAAGATTTTAGCAAATAATTATTATAGCGCTGGACTTCAGAACGTATTAAAAAATATATAAGTCAAACGTCTAAAGAAAAAATAATCTTTGAATTGAAAGAAAAATACTTTTTTACTTTTTAAATCGTATGTCTTTTTTCCTTTAATTTTAATCATTTTTTGTTACTTTAATCGTAACTCTCTACACAAAATGACAATAAAAAGTAAATATATGAACAAATTATTTAATTCTTTCAAGTCGCAACTCATCAATCTGAAAAAAAATTGTTTAGTTTTTACAAAGATTTTTAGTTGAAACAAACAAAATGCAGAGCTAAAGTCTAAATTAAAGTCGATTGCTTCTTGTTGTTCTCGACACAAGAACCCTTTCTTGCTCGAATGACGTGCCTAAATCTCACACAAATTCAGAATCAGCAGAAACAATTGTCGTGCATTTGTTGTGCTTATTTTGTCGTACATTAGTAACACCCAACGCCACACATGTAATTTTGTCATGTGCATGAGTCAGTACCAATAATAGTATGTCCCTCTCATTCCCTTTTGTAACTCATTCTATTGGAGAAACCGATGTTAGAAAAACGGAATGATGCTAGTCAAAATACAATATCTGGCTCATTGATACAAGTTACGATTGCAAATCACTTTTATAATCATATTATAAAATGATAAAATTGGAGCAACTCTCGACTGAGGTTTGTTGAATCGATAATGATGACGGAGGAATATAGAAAATTTAGTATCCTTTCTCCCTTGTAACTATAATCGAAGGTTCATCTCATCCAAAAGATAAATTAAGGCACATCTGACTTTTAACTTAAACCACATAAATGATCATTAGTTTCACATGTTAAATATATGCATATACCTAACTTTTCATGAATAAAGATTATAGCCAAATTCCATATTCACTTGCAACTTATGTTTAGGATGAAAATCTATTACATGATTTTTACTCCAAAAAGTGTCTAACACTAAAGGCGTAAGTTACTGTAATAAGAAATTGAAATGCAAGAAATTTGGGTAAATTGGTTTCTAATGAGTATGGAACGAATTCAATGCAAATCTGAAGCATTTGAACCTTTTAAATAAGAGGTCACACTCATAGTATTCCCTCTAAATCCTTAAAAAAAACTAACGAAGCTGATATTTGGAGAATATTTGTTAATGCTTAATGGCTATTGTACAAATTGCACAAAACTCGGAGACAATACGGCTCCATACCATTTAGTCACCGTTTGCACTAAATTAAATCAAACTTAATATAGCTCATCCTATAACCTCATACACACAATAGCTGTTTTACAAGGTCCATAATGCTAGAACGATTATTTGATGATAAAAACCCGTACATACAAATATATATACATGTTTAACTTTTTTATGAATAACGATGTCATATTCATGTTAATGTCATATTCGTTCGCATCTCATGCTTAGGATAAAGATGTATTAATGCTACGTCTGAGATAAGAATATTTCCTTATTTATTCAAAAGTGTACTGGCATTCTACAGACTATTCGCATTCTACTCTGATTTTAGTAGATTATTTAGAAATTTACTTCATTTGTACATATTAATTATACGAGCGGATTGTAGTTTTTGAAACACAAGAAAGCGTGTAGTATAATCACATCTGTTATAGTTGGTTGTTTATCCCTTCTGGTGTAAAAGAGTTACTTGCAACTTAATTCGTATTGGTGAAAGGTTAATGGTAAGGGTTTGTCATCATATTTACGATAGGCTGTAATCGAAAATTCTGCAAAGATAAATTAACTAACAACATCAAAGTTTTTCATAGAAATATAGTTTATTTTGGTTGTGCTGAAAAGGGAATAAAACAACTAGGAGTCAATCTTTAAAAATGGCACTATGCTATTTTTAAGAATTACCATATCTTTGGCGATTAGAAGAAACATACGTGTTGCCTAGAATATGTACTCGCTCTTATTAGGATTAGTAGGAAAAGGAAATTGCAAAGTTATGTTACAAAAACGTCCAGCGATTTTTTAGTTCTTTCATCTCAAGTTCTGATGTTCTGATTGGCCTATAGTGCAATCACCTGTCTATTTACAGCTAAGGAAACTAGGGTATAAACAAATGATTGCTACAAGTGAAAAAAAATGTCTTACCGTATATAATATCCTTTGCTGAATACCGTATAAGACTACCCATAAAGTTAGAAAAAAATCATCTTTAAAAACCAATATTTCATAAGACACCGGGTGTTACAATCTCTAAACAAACATGGTTTCGTGATTTAGCAGTCGTTATATACAACCGATATATGATAAGTTTATTAAAATTTAGTCCAATTTTGTACCTTGTCTTAGATGATAGTCGCCTTATACGCCTTATACTTTATGTTATAAAAAAACTTACACTTCCTATGATTTATGTGATCACATTGTTCCCTTCCATTTTCGCCCTTTATCAAAACATCTTCGAGCATAGCAAGATTAAAATCAGCCAACATAGTATCCATAGTTTTGTTAGAAAAAAGTAGGTGCAGCAATCGTCCTGAAATAAAAGATGATTAAAAGCCTTTATACGCATCGATATTCAACAATTTGGAGTATTATTTTACGACATCCTTATATATCTAGATGTAGCAAGCGTCTACTGTGTTTCAAGAAACTAATAACGACCCTTGTAAGAATACAGGTTTGGGAAGTCTGTTGTGAAACCATGGTTGCGCAATCTGCAACCACACCTATCCTGAACTGGCACTGCTTCTAGTTGTTGTTGTTGTTGTTGTCAAACATCGTCCGTTCATTTCGTATTAAATCGGAAAATTATTGTTGGTATTCGTTTCCCCTATATCTTTCTAGTTAGAATGATTTCATTTCTTGAACTCATAAAGCAGTATATGCCTCAAATGATATTAAGGCACTTTAATGCTTGTAGGGTTGTAATCAAGCGAATTAAAATTTTATTGTTCTGTAAAAAAATGTAATCAGTGAAAAAGCATCTAAGCATAAAACTGTAAAAAATTACACAATATTTTTTAAGTTCCGTTCACTTTCAAAACAAAGGTAAAAATTCGGGCATAACTTATGGGATGAGCTAATACAAAGTGTTTATAAAATAATTATAGCAACTCAAATTGTTATTATGAAGTTGTTATAAAATAAGGATAGCAACTGAAATCTAACAATATCCTTTTTATTATAAAGTTGTTATAAAATAATTATAACAATTCAAATTTTACAATATTCTTTTTTATTATAAAGTTTTTATGAAATAATTATAGGAACTCAATTATGATGATGTTCTATTTTATTATAAAGTTGTTATGGAATAATTATAGGAACTCAATTATGATGAGATTCTATTTTATTATGAAGTTGTAATGAAATAATTATAACAACCTAAAAAATAAAATATCCTATTTTATCAAAAAATTGTTATAGAATATTTACGTTGTATATTGGTAGCCCTGAAAACGTAGGGTTACCTAATTGTAACAACAACAGGCGATGGTCAATGTTATGAAATATGGTATATTCAGATAGAATGTTTCTTTAACTAAATAGGAATATTATTTACACGGATTAGGTATTTTAGAATAACAAAATGTTACGTTAAATATTTGTATAATAATTTTGGAATTTCAGAAACATAAATACATTTATACCACACACAAAGGGCGACCTACGGTTGACATCAGAGGATTTTGATTTATATTTGGCAGAACAGATCAACTAGTTTTGAGTTTTTATTTAAGAATTCGGTTAGGAAATTATAGAGATGTAATCATCAAAGAGAAACGGCATGCACTCCAAGGGCAGAAGAAGTCGCAACAATGAAAATAAATGCTATGCGTTAAATATAATTTGTTTTTCATGACTTTTGGGGGGTAAATTTACGTCGAAGAGTTGAGACTCAGAAGGTATGTGTCTTTTTGTCCGATGTATTGCGACTATAAAGAAAGTATGTTCTTCCTTAGTCTGGTGCCAAGCAAACAAAATCTTTTTTATTGAAGATCGGTCTCATATTGAATTAACTGTATTTTAGTTGTAAACACTGACACACACGCATTATACATACATGAGTTCACAATAAACGGCCACAGGTATATTGCTATATATATATATATATATATATATATATATATATATATATATATATATATATATATATATTGTTACATTCAAAATTGTAAATTACATTATTATTATGATCATGTTCTATCCCACCACATCATAATAATAATGTAGTTTTTAATTTTGAATGTTACAACACTGAGATTGGATAGAAAAATCAGAAATGGGACATAGCAACGTACTTGCCAATACATACGGGTCTTCAATAACTGAATGAACTGTATTTTATGTGTAAACACCGACACACACGCATTATACATACATGAGTTTAGAATAGACAACCACAGATACATTGCTATAAATATATATATTGTTACATTCAAAATTGTAAATTACATTATTATGATGATGATGTTCTACCCCATCACATACAAATACTAATGTAATTTCCAATTTTGAATGTAGTTGCAGTGCCAACTATGTGGGTCAAACAACACTGAGATTGGATGGAAAAATCAGAAATGGGACATAGCAACGAACTTGCCAATACATACTGGCCTTCAATAACTGACCATCTCATTAAAAACCCGTCATGTGCAACGAACTTTAGCACTAACTCATTTCAATTCTGAGTCATGCACACTCATTATCCCATTTAAAGATCTTGGAGACTATTGACATTCGGTTAAGAAGGCCTTCTTTCCGTAAAAAGAGTGAAATTTGAGCGTGATTAGTCTTTAGGATCTTCGGGTAATATGATGTGTTCCTTTTTCCCCACACATAACGTAACACAACGTAATTTTATTTTAAATTGTACATATTTTCGATTCCCACCTTTTTTTAACAAAAGTCCCCCGTCACAGCCTCTTTTATCTCCTCAAGTGTCTCATAATGACAGTCTCTAAGGTTTTCCTTGAGTTTAGGCAATAACCAAAAGTCAGAGGGGGCAAGTCCTGGACTATAGGGAGGATGAGGGATGGTCTTGATGCCCATTAAGCTCGAATAGTCTGTGACGAGGATGGAGTTGTGGACTATTGCATTCGCGCAAATTTTCTGCATCTTCAATTCCACAGGAATAATTATGTGTACAGTTCCCACACTGACATCAAACTGTGCACTCATTGTCTCTCTAGACACACAATAGTCCTTATCAATTAAATACTTTATTTTGGCAAGTAACTTTGGTATTCTGACTGCCTTACTCTTCCCGCACCTCTCGTCATCCCTTACAAACTCCCTGATTTCCTTGAATCTCTTATGCCACATAAAAACTGATGCTCAATTCATGCAAGATGGTCTAAAAGCAGTCTGAAGCATTCCAAACGTTTTTGAGGCATTTTTCAAGTTTAAAACAGAATGCTATTGCACATCGTTCTTCTAAAGAGGTCTCACGTCTAGATATAATTTTTGAAATTCACCAGCTGTGACAACCAGACTTTATTAGGGTGTATTTCAATTCCTGATGTAGCTGCTCATTTGGCCTCGCGACTAGATATAATTTTTAAAATTCACTAACTGTGACAATCAGGCTTTATTAGCGTGTATTTCAATTCCTGCTGTAGCTGCTCATTTGGCCTCACGACTAGATATAATTTTTAAAATTCACTAACTGTGACAACCAGGCTTTATTAGGGTGTATTTCAATTCCTGATGTAGATGCTCATTTGGCCTCGCGACTAGATATAATTTTTAAAATTCACTAACTGTGACAACCAGGCTTTATTAGCGTGTATTTCAATTCCTGCTGTAGCTGCTCATTTGGCCTCACGACTAGATATAATTTTTAAATTTCACTAACTGCGACAACCAGGCTTTATTAGGGTGTATTTCAATTCCTGCTGTAGCTGCTCATTTGGCCTCATGACTAGATATAATTTTTAAAATTCACTAACTGTGACAATCAGGCTTTATTAGGGTGTATTTCAATTCCTGCTGTAGCTGCTCATTTGAACCTGAAATCATAAAAGTTCCTCAGTCATCTCATGAGGTGTATAGCAATAACATACTGAATTTTAAAGAGTATACACTAATTTTAATTGCCTGCACAAAAATTGCTTGGAAACTTATTTAAGGCACCTCGTACGTTGTTGATACTCGTTACATATACACCCCATTATATAACATGTATGCATAAAATGTAATCATGATAGCAACTCAAATTTCACAATATCCCTTTTTTATAATAGGGTTGGTGTGAAATACTTATGTATAGTTGGGAAATATACTATTTTAGCGTTAGCAGCCTTTATTGTTTATTATCCTCACTGACTGTGTAATTGGAAATGTTGATCCATGAAATAAGATTCGAAAAAGGGAGAATATGAAGTTAGCATAATGCCTGATTAAAAATATAATACTAGGATTATAAAATCGATGAAAATATCAAATAACCTTGTCATAATTTAAAAAAAAAATAGAGAAATTATTCTTTTTAATTAATGTTTATGACATTATTTTTGGCTAAAAAAATCTTTCGAATTTCATGTCTTCTTTGAATTAAATTATTTGGTCTGTTGAGTTTTTTTTTTTTTTTTTTTTGGTTCAGCCCAAACAATCAAAGTCAAAGAGATAAATACTTTCCCTTATCATTGAAAAAAGTTTATTCCTATCACAGTAATGAGATGAACGCAAGTTTGTCGTCTAAATTATTCCACTCCAATGATTATTCAATAAAATTTATTAATATTTTGCTGATTGTTTGCGACATCATTGTATTAGATATTAAGTTTATTAATCGCCTAAGTATAAGTAAAAAATCATATTAGGAAAAAAAAAGAGGTATTCGTCCTCTAACTATAAGGAAATAATAATATTTAATCATAAGCATATAAATTTCCCAAGTAAATAAGATTAGACATTAAGATATCCCACAAATAAAGATAAATAATCATATGTAACGTGTCTATTATCTATATAATAATAGGATAGCGTCTGTGTTATTCATTTTGTGTGTCATGCTGACATCCAAGTAAGTGTCGTTTAATTGTTATGGACTTCAATTTCTTGTAATAAATAATTATACCAGGAATTCTTCATAAGATTTGGTTTCGGTTTCGATTGTAGCTGATGGCACTCCAGTAATCTATTTTTTTATAAATAATTTAATCAAGAATTATTCATAATTTTTTGTTTCGGTTTCGATTATAGCTGAAGGAAATCAATATATATATATATATATATATATATATATACATATATATATATATATATATATATATATATATATATAACTTGACTTCCTTCAGTTATATATATATATATATATATAACTTGACTTCCTTCAGCTATATATATATATATATATATATATATATATATATATATATATACATATATTAGTAATATTTTTGGTTTTAATGCAAAAAGGATTGTACGGAAAATCGAAAAATTAAAAGAACCATAAAGCAAAGTTTCTCCGTTGCATTTAATGCATTTAATAATATTTGCTTGAATGCAAAAAATGCAGCCTAAATATACCAATTTCATATATATATATATATATATATATATATATATATATATATATATATATATATATATATGTATATATATATATATAACTACTTAATTTACTCACATAAAATTAATATACGAAAGTATAGATTTATGCGTAAAATTTAAGTATTTACTTCAAAAGTGCTCAATACGTAGGTAGAACTAGTTAGTAAGCTATAAAATGTATATGGCGATTAAGCTACACTGAATATTTCGCGTTTCATCCACTCTAGGATTCTTCAGGCTTATGCGCATAAGCCTGAAGAATCCTAGTTTTGGTTTTGGTTTCGATTCATGTTGATACATCCATATCATATGAATATATAGTTTTTATTTTTTAAATCACAACTTTATCAAATGTAAAAATAGATAGAACATTAACTCTTTAATAATATATATGAAATTTGTATCACTTTTCTGTTGGGAGAACGATGATGTGATAATAGGAGGGGATGCGTGATGGGGGTGTAGAACTTGTAGCTATGTAGCTTCGGTGTTTTTCTTTCCCTGTAACGCTTCTTCGTTATATTCTATTCTTCTATTATTCTCCGCATTCAAGTGTTTTCTTTCATATTTAAGCCGTTTTCATTATCGTTAGTCGTTGTATTTTTGCAGTTTCTGCCATTCTTTTTTCAAAGTTTTTCGGAATTGTTCCTTGTGCTCCTACTACTATCGATACTATTTTGATTTTATTCATCATCCAAATCACTTTTAACTCTCTGGCTAGTGTATTTGCTTCGTTTCACTTTTTCTTTCATACTCACCCTGTGGTCAGCTGGGACAGCAAAGTCTACAATTTGACAGGATTTCTCTTTCTTGTTAATTATTACGACATCTGGTCTTCTTGCTTGGATGAGTTTGTCCCATGTCCCATGAGATTTTGTAGTTCTCGCTTTCTAGTGTTGTTGCGGGTTTGTGCTTGTGTCATTTATCTGTACGGTTAAAATGCAACCGTTTGCACAGTTCCGTCCTCCCCACTTGGTCATGCCTGTTTTTGTATTCCTTTTGGGTCAGTTTGCTGCATTCACTTACTATATGGTTTATCGTTTCGTCTCTTTGTCCACAGAGTCTGCATTTGCTGTTCTCTTGTGTTTTATCGATCTTTGCTTTGATATGATTGGTCCTTATCGAGTTATCTTGTGCTGCAGTTATGAGGGATTCAGTTTATCGGTGTATATGTCCTTTTCGCATCCATGTCCAGGTGTTTTCGCTATTCTCATCTTTTTTCATTCTTATGAATCTTCCGTGGAGTTGTTTCTCTTCCCACTTCTCTTTTCTCGTTTTGTCATGTGTCTCTCTGTTTTCTGCTTTGTTGTTGTTTTCAGTGTCTCTCGCTGCCATAATTATCCTTTCAGTGTTTTGCATTATGTATTTTTCTAGTTCTTTTTTGGTGTCCTTCACACAGTCTTCTATAGAGATCAGTACTCTCCCGCCGTCTTTTCTTTTCACGTAGATTATTATTTTTATTTTTATTTTTATTATTATTATTATTATTATTATTATTATTATTATTATACAATTCAACAAATATTTGCTTAATAAATATATTTATAAAAATAAACACATTTATATAAGAATTAAAATAAAAATAAAGAAGATTTCTGAATTTTGTAAATGAAGATTGGTTATTCATATTATTAAGATTTTTCGGACTACTGTTTTCATCCTGAGTGTTTTAGTCGATATAACCTTCGACCTTTTTCAGGCATATCTTGTTCAACTTGCTAATCTTTATGTAAATCTGCAGGTAATTTCAAATAGAATATGTTATTCAATCCGAGGTGTGGTAGCATGTCCTCGTTTCATTCGCCATGACTAGGTAAAAGTCCTAAGTAATTCATAATGGCATGCTGAGTGTCACCCGTACTGAGAATTCAACCTTCATCCTCTAGAAGAATGTAACTTTATAACTGAATTTTGCCTTCATCCACTAGGCCACGGAGCAGATTAAATAACGATGCTGTTCGAAATTCTGTGCAGATTCTCGAGTAGGCCAGAAAGATCCCTGAGTTCAACAGAGAGATATTAGAGTTCCACAAGATACACATGGAGAAGATCGGAGGTTACATCGACCGAAATGTAGTGAAAATAACACTC
This sequence comes from Euprymna scolopes, assembly GCF_053919585.1. NCBI lineage: Eukaryota > Metazoa > Mollusca > Cephalopoda > Sepiida > Sepiolidae > Euprymna > Euprymna scolopes. Next base: position 50,032,369 of record NC_136503.1, on the reverse strand, counting down.
AAGATGAGAACATTAATCTGAAGAATCCAAATGATACGATGAATCAATCCTCATGCCACCAATTTAGAAACTTTATTGATTTGTTTTTTAAATGTTATGTCATGAGTATCATCCAGGTACCAGAATTGCCTTTAATAATTCTTAAAAGATTATCAACGAATGTCCAAAATGATTTCTATTACTACATCTGTCCTGCTTTTCAGTGGTTCTATTTTATCCCGATACCTGCCTTTAATATTCTATGACATATTAACACTGCTTTCGGTTATATTTTAAAATCATCATCATCATCATCATGATCATCATCATCCGTTTGACGTCCGCGTTACGTTGGCATGCGTTGGAAAACTTTTAGAAATTTACTTCCAAATTTATCTAATTAGATATTTATCCCTCTTTCTCAGGTTTTTTTCTTTCTTTTTTTTACAAAGGAATCACCACTTATCAAGGCCCAGAGGCCACTAGAGGATAAGGGTTAAAGAGTGCACAGTGGTCAAAAGGACAATATCATAGTAATCGTTAGAAGTGTAAATTAGGTAAATTGGATTATTAAGGGGAAGGCTCATCAAGAACTTGTTTACATTGGACTTGAATACGGCCATATTGTAGTCAGCTGGAAAGCAGGTAAACGGAAAAGAGTTCCATAGGTGTGTAGTTCTAAGAACGACGCTTTGCTCATGGAATCTGCGTTTAGGTTTAGGCACAGATAAAGGGTAGAGGAAATTATTGATAGTGTTTACAGCCAAACGACTGTTTCTCATGGATGTTTGGTGGGGGGGCATAGATTGCCATGATAATAAGGACAAAATAGAGACAGGCTCGCAATGTCTCTTCTGTGAGAAAGAGGTTGCAGGGGAGTCCGTTCTTATTTCACCCTTCCGTGTTTACTTGGCCTACTCTTGTGAACTGAATCTGCTACCTCAACTATACTACCTTTACTCAGGTGATCTGATCGAAGCCTGTCTTTTAGATTCACATTATTGTATCATACTCATCCCATTCCTTTCCAAGCAACACATGTCCTTAACTCTCACCCGCTAGATTTCACTTCTATGCATCATCACACTGCAATATCATGTCAAAATCACATTGACTCGCCGGTTTTTGTTTGCTCACCAAAGTTAAATAACATTGAGCCTGATCAGTAGTAGATGACTGATCATTTGGGAATACTAGGTGCTGTATGTAGCAGAAGGTCGGTATCTCCTTCAACATCTGCAAAAAGATAATTTCGTCATCTTCCCTAATATATATATATATATATATATATATATATATATATATATATACGCTTTATTTTTTATTACCGTATCTTTCTGTTTAGTTACATTATTGTTTCAGCTACTCGGCCGGTTTTTTTTTGGCCGTCTGTAGCTTCCTCAGACTTTTATAGAAATCTCGTTTCTGTAAAAGTCTAAGGAAGCTACAGACGGCCAAAAAAACGGCCGAGTAGCTGAAACAATAATGTAACTTAACAGAAAGATACGGTAATAAAAAATAAAACGCATATTTGCTCTACAACAGTATTGAGCACTTTCTTCAGTTTTTATTAATTACCATATCCACTATATATATATATATATATATATATATATATATATATATATATATATATATATATATATATATATATACGAAACCGCTTGTAAGTTTGATATTCCCAAGAAGAAAGCAAATTAATCCACTTTAGGTGAATGCCGTTTAAAAGCTAAAAACTTAAAAATTATCACACTGGGTACATACGACTGATAGACTCTCCCCTTAAGTTACAGTAATACTCAGTAAAGGTCTGCATAGGCTACCGGCCAGATTTGGCTCGTGGGCCTTGGGTTGCTCATGCATAGACTAGATCAATAATTAGTCTCTGGACTTGGTTTGACTGTCAAAAAAAGCGATGAAGGCATACACGATTCTGCGTTTGTATTTTCCAGTACATATATTGGTTACCAAATTCTAAATCTCTCAAAAAATATACAACACTTAGAGGAGGAAAATATTAGAATGTGAGTTAAATTCAAAAGAGTACAAAAAAAATAGTTTGTCATTCGTTTGGGAGAAAAAACAGGTGGACTTGAAATTTGATAATAGAATTTCCATCCGAAAGCTATTTTAGTTTGTTTACTTATGTCAGATGTTCAATTTTCAGATCTATTGAATTCCGCCATAAACGTCTAGGGAGGGGCGGAGTTTCCTGTGCAACGATGTGGAAAATTGTAAACGTTTGTCGATAAGAAGTAAGCAGTTTGAAGCTTGTCAGAGATGATTTCAAATTGAAGAAGTTTCAGCACAGCTGTCATTTCGTAGATGATTAGCTCTTTATGGAAACTGGCTTCAGGTGATAGTGTGGTAAACAAATTATGCTCAAAATCACAAACACACACACACATACACACACACACACACGGGCATACATACATACATGAAAGAATGAAATAAACACCACACAAAATAATTAGTACAGGTTAAAAATTTTTGCTTCCTTCGCCGATGGCCAGTACTGGAAATCATCAGTATAATTTTGAAATATCGATATTTTACACTGATTGACATTTTTCTGTTTCCGATATACACATACCTATTATAGATCACCACTGCAGCATAATACCCACCAAAAAACATTAGAATTCTCAATTTCAGAACCCCCTCGATAAACACGACGAGCAGAAAAATCTCACCCCTTTACTGTAGAGATTACTAGATGCCGCAAAGCCTTCTACTCGAAGAGCTCTTTCCACCAGACTGCTGCACTTTAGAATTTCCTCCCGGTTCCCTGTTTCCCTGACGGTATTGAGATGCAGGAATTCAAGTGTAAACGGACATTTCGCTACCCAGTTCCCTAAATAGTATCCCTCCAAATCTGGTCCATAAGTGTAGCTCCTCACGACGAAATGGCTCTGAGCCTTGTTAGGTTAAGGTAAAGGTGGTTAAATTGCTGAAAGCCTCAGGATTCAATTTTTCCATTCTTAAGTCTCCTTAATCCTTAAATTCAATGCATATGCTAGAATCAAATGTATCTAAAAGATTTCAATCCAAATTGAAATAACGATTATAGACATAAAGTTTAGCATTATTGTTTATTTATTTTAATCTTCTTAGGTAGACATAAAAAAATTTTCAAATCTGTTCCTGGAACTAAATTTACCTGCACTAGGACGGTGTTGAGGCTCAGAAAGGTCACTAATAAAGACTCGAGCACCGATATAGTTTAGAAAAAGTATTTGTATTTACAAGACAGAATACGTAGAGTACGAAAGTTATATTATTTAATGTAAATATGGCATACTACGAATGAATCTCTTGAGTGGCACCTCTCTGTATATTAATATTGTTAGGAGATTTCATATGTTGTGTATAGGTGGGTCCCTACAACACTCCCCTCTCAAGCCTTTTTGCACCGTAAAAAGCTGGTAAAATCTTTTCTGCTTTAGGTCGATAATTATTGGGTCAATGAATTTTCTCTTTCTATCCACCCGTCACTGTTCTGGAGTTAGTTTTTTTTTTTTTACACGGTGGTCACCACTTATCAAGGCCCGGAAGCCACTCAGGGATAAGGGTTATTGCAAGTACAGTACGTTAATGTGGAGACTTGAAAGTGTTTACTTAAGGGGGCGGTTCATTAGGAATTTGTTAACGTTGGACTTGAAGTTGTAGTCAGGTGGGAAGCAGGCAGACGGAACAGAGTTCCACAGGCGTGCAGTTCTAAGAAAGAAGCTTTGTTCATGGAATCCACGTTTTGATTTAGGCACAGATAAAGAGTGGGGGAAATTTTTCACAGTGGATTCAGCTAGACGGGTGTTTTTCGTGAAAGATTGGCGAGGGGGGACCAGACATTGGAGTTCAGGCGAGCACTTGCCATGGAAATAACGATAAAACAAGGATAGGCTCGCAACGTCTCTTTTGTGGAAGAGAAGTTGCAGGGTAGAAAAAGGGCATCTCCCACTAAGCCACAGAGTTTATTTTGTACTCTGTCAAGGCAGGATAGGCTGTTTTTAGCAGCTCCTGCCCAGATATGGCAGCAGTATTCCATCCTTGGACGTACTTGCCTTTTATATAGATAGAGAATTGCATCAGTAGTGAGATATCTTCTGGAGCGGTAGAAGGGTCCCACCATCTTTCCAGCGACCTTGGCAACAGACTTGATGTACGTGTTCCAGTTGTGGTGGGTCAATCGAATGTCTAAAAGATAGTGTCTATCGCCTCTTTTTCTATAGGTAATGTTTCGTTAATATCATCTAAACGACGTTTTTTAACTTATTTTGTTGGCATTTATGAGTATGTCTCTGGCCTTATATGATATATACCATACCGACAATGTTGTTGCTGATCGTGCTCAATTTCCAAAATAAGTATTGTTTTTAAAACTTAATTATAAAAAACTTTGTATCTGAATGTAAAATATCTATCGGGTACGAACGAAATTTTGATTGTTTTAGAATGAGCTTATCGAAAACCGATCTCACTTTTCAATGTGAAGCTTAATTCAGCAGGTGAAACTGCCATCGGAGTGTTCGGATTCGCCATAATTATTGTACACTTGCAATAAGTGTTGTAAAATTTATTACGTTGGTATCCACTGTTCATTTTTCGCACTCTTTTAAGAGTGTCCATAAATCTCTCCTTTTGTCCCTTTTTACCTAGGGCGATATTGAGGAATAGCATTATGCTTAATTTGGAAAATACTACAAAACTCCTTGAACTCTGCGGATGTGGATTGACTTCTATTATAAATTCAAATGCAGTCTACTTCACCGAAACGAGCAGATAATTCGTATAAAAAAATTGATTGTTGCACCTCTATTAGTTTTTTTACAGATTTGTACTTCAGACTACTTGATGCAGCTATCAACTATGATTAAGTAGTAATGGTCATCGAGGGGATCCGCAAAGTGGATTCTTGACCACGGTTAATCACTTATAGACCAGTGCTTGAAACTATGGTTTCTAGAATGCAACCTTTGCAAGAGTCTATCATCTCCGTGCTATCTTTATCCATGTATGACCAGTACACGTAGACGGGTATCTTTCTAGTTCATAATAAAGTTAAACCCATTTACGATAACTATTTGTCATGTTACATATAAAGTTGCAACTAAACGAATTGAGCTCTATATAAATGAACATATTATAAATGATAATTATGCCCTCTTTAATAACAGGCATCATTTTGAATTGAACTATACACACACAAATACACAGACTCGTAATGCATTAAAATTGTAGATGCTCAATATTTATTCTTTATTGCAAATTCTGGATCTAGCTAGACGGTGTGTCTGGCATATGCATACAGTCATAGACGACCTCTGAAATGTTCATTCGTGATCTTTCGGGTTACTTAAGACGTCATAATATATTGTCAGTGTCTTCATTATTTTCCAGTGTACAATACCATCTATTTGTGACGTTATCTACTTGTGACGAGTAAACCATTTGTCCAATGTCTCCCAAATCTGTTTTAGTAGATGACGTCAATCTTTTGTGCACTGAGATCGAGCAATATACAAGATAACAAACAAGTTTGGGGCTTTTTTAATATAGGCAAAGTGTAGCATCTGTTCTGATAATACACTTTATTTTATTTGTCCTCGGTCATTGAATGAGAAAGTTTTGTAGACTGAGAAAATCTTAATTTTTGTTTCAATCTAGAGTGCCTCTTTTCAAAGAGCTTGACATTTCCTATATTTAAAACCTACTTTGTGATTTTCGTTGTATATAGATAAATAATACCCACTCGCATACAAGACCTAGTATTCAAAACTAGTTACCCATTTGATTCTGGGCAGGCTCAACGTTGCTTGTCTTCTGCCATCTAATAGGAACTTGTGTTTCAACGTGGTTATGATGTACCCTTTAAAATTATTGTCTGTAAATAACTCGATTTTTCTTATTTAATCATTTTAAAAGGAAGTCGATAATAATCGAATTAAAATCAATAAATATTTTTTCTTTGATTTATTTTGAAAAAAATATATACCAAAACAGAATTCACCTACAAACTAGAGATTATATGGAAACTCCCACCCGGTGTTACCCAGTCGCTTTATTATCGTTTGTAAATAGATATTTCGTTTAACAACTAGGGCTATAACAACAGCTTATTCTTTCCATTGTTTTGACTCTCAGGAATATATCTGGCACAGTTAGATACAGTTAATCAACCGAGACCCACAGTACTCTATATAAAGTCATATAAGATATCAACGGATACACACCCGAGAGGCAAATCAATGAAAAGAATATGCTGTTGTCATAGCCCTATTGATAACATAAAAGCAAGTAAAAGTATTAGGTAATTGATAATTACAGATTCATTTTATCTTACTGTTATTTTTTATAGTATGATTATTTCATGAAATTGAAATTAAGAAAAGGAATACCAAGACAACTACTTATAATATCCAATTGAAAAAACTGTCAAAAATTGTTTTCAGAAATCATTTTTAATATCCACCTGTTTAAACCTTATGTCATTAATCTTAGTTCATAACTTTGTTAACTACTTGCTCCTGTACGTGTCGTTTCTTCGATCTTTCCAGACTGAGGGAATACCATCTGCAAATAAATTTTTTATACCTCCCAAAAAAAGGGACAATAACAAAAGAAAACTGTGTAAGACAGATAAGATATATTTGCTTTGATCTTCGTTCCAAATCACTGATCAGTAAGGTGTGAGTAGACAAAGAGAGAGAGAGAAAGAATCAGAGAAAGAGAGAGAGAGAAAGAGAGAAAGAGATCCATACCACTATTTTTTTCATATCGTATCTGATCATTTAAAAATAATGTGTTCGCACATATAATGCTCCCAACGAACTGTCGACGTAACTCTATACCACGATCAGCCGGTCACTGGGGTGTGACCGACAGACGTGTTATAGTAAATGTCTTAAAGCGGTCTCATGAAGACATGAAGATGGGCCAGTCATTAGGGTCTGTGTAGTAAGAAGAAAATCATACCTGAGATGTTGGTTTTGGGTGTGGCTCCTTTCCTTTCTCAAGATGATCTCTTCACCCTGGTGGCATTCTGGTGGGAATCTTCATCTCTTTGTCCTCAGGGCCGCCTTTCAACTTCAGACATTTATGAAGGCATTCATGGCAGACACAAGAAAAATGACACGCGACACAATTGTAATATACAAAGGTATAACTAACTATTTTATTTTACATTAGAGATACAATATATATTACAAAAAAAAACAATTTACAATTAATTTTTACAATAGGCTTTTCAAAGCTAACTAACCTACCCTAACTAGTGTTGAGGGAGGGGGTGGCCCCCCTCATTTACGGAGAGACAGTCTATGCGTCCTCACATCATGGTGGTCGTGCAGGAAAGAGACAGAAAGATAGCAAGGGGATTATGGGAAGGGGTTTCTTTGTATCTCTACGCTCATGGACAATTTACCACCCGTCCATGCTGCAGAGTGTGTTAGAAACAGTGGCACAAGGAAATAGTGCCACATCCCTCCCTATGCTATCCGAAATTTATGAGTATTCATAAATTTCAGAAGTCCCTAATTTTCCGTGAATGGTGCGTCAACCGGCCGTCAGCAATCAATGTCCCCATGCTCTACGTTCCATCAGGAACTCAGTGAAGCAAGTTATTTTTTCTACCAGGCTCCTGGTAGACTGGTATACTGCTTCAAATACCAGAGAGGGTAATCATCCTCGCCCTCCATCGAGGCAATGACCTCATGATTTCAGTTACTGGATTTACACTTTCTTAAGCAACCAGTATAATATTTTTTAACAAAGCCGGATTTTACGTGAGTTCATCACGCCGACCTATACGTATTTCACTAAGCCGGATTGTACGTGAGTTTATCACGCCGACCTATACGTATTTCACTAAGCCGGATTCTACGTGAGTTTATCACGCCGACCTATACGTATTTCACTAAGCCGGATTGTACGTGAGTTTATCACGCCGACCTATACGTATTTCACTAAGCCGTATTCTACGTGAGTTTATCACGCCGACCTATACGTATTTCACTAAGCCGGATTCTACGTGAGTTTATCACGCCGACCTATACGTATTTCACTAAGCCGGATTCTACGTGAGTTTATCACGCCGACCTATACGTATTTCACTAAGCCGGATTCTACGTGAGTTTATCACGCCGACCTATACGTATTTGACTAAGCCGGATTCTACGTGAGTTTATCACGCCGACCTATACGTATTTCACTAAGCCGGATTCTACGTGAGTTTATCACGCCGACCTATACGTATTTCACTAAGCCGGATTCTACGTGAGTTTATCACGCCGACCTATACGTTTTTTAATTTAGTCTGCATAACATTATTTTCGTAACTGGATTTACGCTCCCTTCAGCAACCAGTATAATGTATTTTAACCAAGTCGGAGTTACGTGACCTCATCACGCCGACCTATATGTATTCCAAGTTATTACTTCAGTTACTGGACTTACGCTCTCTTCAGCAACCAGTATAATGTATTTTAGATAAGTCGGGGTTACGTGACCTCATCACGCCGACCTATATGGATTTAGTAAAACCTTGGTCTTCAGAGGTTCTAATCCAATTAATTCTGTTAGAGCAAGGAGTCTGCCGCCGAGCGACCAATAAAAACTATCCACCACGGAATATTTATTAATTATATAAAGAATTAACTAAGAAGGGCACTCAGCCTTCATGAGTTAGAATACTCAATTAGGGGGAAAAAATTTCCAAAAATAAACAATTCAGAAACCTGGTATACATTAAATCAATGAAATAGGGTGTTAACAATTTTTTTTCTTAAAAAGAAAACATTTTTAAAAAATCATTTCAGAGCACCTCGGTCACAATTAGAATTTGTTTACACAATGCAAACGCATTTCAGTTATTACATTCATAATTAACTTTTTCCCAAATTTCAGGGTACATTTAAAAAGTATATGTATTTTTTCAAAACTTGATTTACAAAAGATCATTAAAATTTAATTCCAAAATTTAAAAATTATTTCAAGTATTTTGGTTCATCGTTAAAATCAATTTATGTTAATTAACTTCTTTCCAAAGTAATTCATTTATTATTATAAAAACCAATCTCCTCAAAAGGTCATAAACTTCGAATAGACCCATTTTTCGTAATACAATTCAAAAATTATTCCAAACATTTGGTTCATTATTAAAATTAATCTTCCGAAAAGATCATAGACAATTCATTTTGAATCAATTCACCCTTCACAATGAGATTCAGAAACATCCCAAATTTTTTCATTTCGTAATTATTATTTTTAAAATTCAGTGTACATTTAAAGTTATTTAATTGATTCTTAAAAATCATTTCTTCTTATAGGTCATTATCAAGGTCATTTCGAATTCAGAAACATTTCACGTTAATTAACTTTATTTTCCAAAGTAATTATTTTATCATTTAAAAGCAATTCTTTTCCTAAACTCACTCACAAGGATTATTTCGAATTAATAAACTCCCGCCACACCTGGGAGTCACATTAGTTAACGACCAGTTCTGTATAGTTAACAGCTCGAAAAAATTAAAGTTTCAATTAAAGAGAGATCTTTCTAGACTGAGGAAATCTTTTTTTTTTCTTAATAATTAATTCAATTTTACGTATATACTCCTCAGTCAATATTTCAGGGACCCCTATCATACGGTCCAATTTCAAATAAACCTTAAATTAAAGAATTTGCTCGAATAATTCTTCCTTAAAATCATCTAGAGTTCAGGAAAATCTCTTTCGTTAGTCAAACAATATTTCCTTAGAAATTATTAAAAATTCAGAGAATATTCGAAATGTAATAGCGTAATTTTTTCTTTAAGAACAACTATGAACATTTCAGAGAACTCTTAAAAAATTAACGTAATCATGTAACAGTTGGCTTTTCCAAACACTCGAAGACTTCAAAAAAAGTACTTTAAGTGCTGTTTGAATAATCGTCTCAGTTTTTATTTTTAATAAAAACCAATTGAAGACATCATTTAATGTAATTTAACGAAGCATAAATAATTTTGTTCTTTAAACTTGGTAGAAAAATTTAAAAAACTCCAAGTTAATTCGTTATTATATGCCCTCCTGCAATCAGCCATGGGGGTTTAGCTATACAATCATTAAAACGCAAGAGTAGAGAAAGAGAATGAGGGGAAAAAGAAGGGGATAGAGGCAGAGCGATGCCATTACACACCCCACCACCCTCATAACACCATTACGTAATAACAAAAAAAAATCGACAATTTTAAAAGTCACTCTGTCGTCCTTACAGACCCTAACAGGTAAGGGAATGAGAGAGAGAGAGAGAGAAGAAGAAGAAGAGAGAGAGAGAGAGGCAGCTAGCGTTGTTCTCCCACCCATTCCTTAACACCCTCGCAAACACCATGACGAGGTCATCTTCACTTATCTTTCCAATGTGCGGCCATTGTTTTAAAAAATGAGTGACAGGTAGATATTAAACATTTCCACGAGTTTAAAAAAAAATAAGAAAATAGAAAAACAATCTTATTTTGAACAATTTTGTAAAATACATTCTAACACAAAACTTTCATATTATCTAACCCCAATTTTTTTTTACCAGTAACATTTTTTTTTCTTTTTAAACAGACAAAACATCAATAAAAGAAACATTATCAATTCAAAAAAAATGTCCCCTTATTTTTCAGCTTTACATGTTACCTAATCTGAAAAATAAACACATCAACTGTTCATGGAATAAAATGTAATGTAAAAGTTCTATTTTTTCAAATCTGAATCTAACACTTGCAAAGTCAAAAGAATTTTTTTTAAAAGTCCTATATTTTTATAAACCTGAAATAAAGATCAGATAAAAAATGTTAGGTATCCTTTATTTTCTTTCCTTTTTTTTTTAAAATTTATTTTTCGAGCTTCGTGTTTGAAGGATTTTTTTCTTTTTTTTTTTTTCATGTAATAACAAGATGCATAGATATACACACATATCGATATATATCCGAAGAGAGACAGAAAGAGAGAAAGCGTGAGAGAGAAAGAGACATTGCATACTCTAGAGACACTTTTTTCTCGTCTCTGTTTTTTTTTTTTTTTTTTTTGTGTGGGACACATTTCTTACTTTTTTTTTCGAAGGGTTACTTTCAATACTCTTTTTTTTTAAATCGATCTCTTGTAAACCGTTTTTTTTTTTTTTTTTTTTTTTTTTAGGTGCAAGACAATTTTTTGTTCAGGTTCTGAAATTTCCTTTTTGAGTGCGTTTTTTTTTTTTTTTTTTTTTTGTGCGCGTGTGTACTGGTCTGCCATTTTTTTAAAAATTTTGCCAGAAATAATAGTTTTTTCCGTTTTTAAAGACCGTGGACCATTTTTTTTTTATTCGATTCGTCTAGTGGTCATTATTTTTGGTTGTGCCGTGGGTTTAAGAGTCGAAATTATTTCCATGCTGGGAAACAATATGTCTTGGTCATAGTGCATCATTTATACTGCGACACAGATGCGACGAGATCCGTCTGGTAATTAACCAGGGTCAATCCTGAGTCTTAAGGCAACCATTTATACCACTATCAGCCGGTCACTGGGGTGTGACCGACAGACGTGTTATAGTAAATGTCTTAAAGCGGTCTCATGAAGACATGAAGACGGGCCAGTCATTAGGGTCTGTGTAGTAAGAAGAAAATCATACCTGAGATGTTGGATCTGGGTGTGGCTGCTTTCTTTTCTCAAGATGATCTCTTCACCCTGGTGGCATTCTGGTGGGAATCTTCATCTCCCTGTCCTCAGGGCCGCCTTTCGACTTAAGACATTTATGAAGGAATTCATGGCAGACACAAGAAAAACGACACGCGACACAATTGTAATATACAAAGGTATAACTAACTATTTTATTTTACATTAGAGATACAATATATATTACAAAAAAAACAATTTACAATTAATTTTTACAATAGGCTTTTCAAAGCTAACTAACCTACCCTAACTAGTGTTGAGGGAGGGGGTGGCCCCCCTCATTTACGGAGAGACAGTCTATGCGTCCTCACATCATGGTGGTCGTGCAGGAAAGAGACAGAAAGATAGCAAGGGGATTATGGGAAGGGGTTTCTTTGTATCTCTACGCTCATGGACAATTTACCACCCGTCCATGCTGCAGAGTGTGTTAGAAACAGTGGCACAAGGAAATAGTGCCACAACTCACTCTCTCGTTGATTCATGTGATATTACATTCCTTTCATTTTCTGTTTTTTTTTTTTACTAACCGTCTTATATACTAATGGTTTTACTCACCAAATATTTCACCTGGACAACGCTAAGTAAAAAAAAAATGGTTAGTATTTCATAAAAATGTCTTACCAAAAAAGTCATTATTTCAAAGTTATGTGTCTTGTACTCTTTCTCTGCTATTTTTTTGTTCAATATTTTACTATCATATGAGTACGACAGACCATTCAAATGTCAGAGTTTCTGATTTGGATAGATAGAGGGATAATTCAAATTTTAATTAGGGTTTCCCTGTATTCCTATGTATGCATCCTAGGTTCCCCAAATCAACAGAAATTATAGCATCCCTGTAATGACCTGGTCTCTGTTGATTCGGGGTTTAATTCTACTTCTGTGCAGTTCTAGGAGGTTCACACTCAGGTTTTGCTTTCTGTCTTTGAGAAATGGGTTTATTTATTGCTAATCGCCTGGGGCGCCCTTGCCGGTTAATGCCGACGCGGCTTCCCAGGCATTTCTTTTGCATGGTCAGAGTGTTTCGCCTCTGGGGCGCTAACTTCTCAATCCCACTTTTCGGCTCTTACTGTGGGAGAGAACTAAATACCACTCGCCCATGCATGGATAGATACCTCTGAGTATTTTACAAGGAGGAACTGGAGATTGGATTTCAGTCGAGAACCTTTGCTAGAGAATAAAACAGTTAGAAAGTCTCGTCTGTGAGAAAATAACTGTAGATCATTGTTGTTTTAATGCTGAAATAAGGCTGTGCATTTTATACCTTGCTTTTTTCACATATGCATACATGTTTGTGATAAATGATTTTGGAGACAGAGACAACAGGAATGGTTCTTCTCGGCTGACTCTTTCTCACAAAGGAGACGTTGCTAGTCTCTGTCTACTCTATAGTTAGTTAACTGGAAGGTGCTCAACTGAACTCAAATTTCTTATTTCTCCTTGTAAGACATTCGCAGCAAGAACTTGCTTTGTTATCACTGTAAGGTAGCGCGGACAGCTATCTGTAAATACAAAACCATCAGTGAAATTACGTCAAGTAAGGAAAAAGAAAACTATAAAAAGGAGAGATCACGTTCAAAGGCGTGGATGACGTTCAAGTGCACGTTCAGGCTATCATGAAGGAAGTCACAGCGGTAACGAGAGAATGGGGAAATAACTGCCATTGTACAACAAAAAAAAGTTCTTTTCTACTCTTTGCCTGCTTTGTGACTGAGGCTACAACGTGTTGGTTCCTGGACAATGTTACATCATCACCAAAAATATTTTACCTTTATTCATCACATGATTCACGTCTAGCAAAAATACCCTGAATATATCTTCTTTGCAAGGGATTCTCGTCTGTGGAAAACATTACCACATGACTACTTCCATACAGATTACAATGTCGACGTCTTCAAGTCTAATGTAAGCAAATACTTGTCATAAACTCTCTACTAAGTAATCTAAATTAGTTCATTGATGGTTTCCCATCCTTAGGCTGATAATCATTTCATATGTTTTAATAGTGATTCTCGAATGGTTCTTGGCCTCGCTAACTTGTGAATTGATAGTAAAAATATTTTTCAGCTGCATTCTAACAAAAACACCCTCCTGAATTGATAAAATTTGGCAGGAAATTTTAATTAATTTCAAAATTTCCCCTGATGTTTTAAAATCGACATCATCTTCCGGTGATTGCTTCTCAGAAACAATCACTTTGGCCGCCACTAATAAACATTTCATAGCAATTAGCTTCAGGACTTGAAAATAGTTTCCTATTAGACAATTTGACATTTATTTCCAAAACTTAGAAGCGTGAATATTTTGATAGCAAATACAATGTTTATTTGTGGTAGAGATAGTCCTCATAAATTTTTATGTCATATTTCATCCCCATGTGTATTCTGTGTCGCCATTTTATGAAATTTCCATGGCTGGAATATGCATCAGATAAAAAGTTCTGCGTTCATGTGTTTGACAATAATTTGGTTTGCAAAATCGTGCAGTTTAAAAATTAAATAAATGATTATTATAATATACTTATATTTATAGAGTAAGGTATGTTAATATATTTATAAGCACAGGATTCACTCCTAAACTAATAAACCGATCATTGTGAATTTTGAAACCAAACTTCTATGCGTTAGTGTTTCAAATCAAAACATGTACTGTGATTTAATTTTATGAAAATATGGTAAAATGGCTGTTAAAACCATTGCTGAATATTTCGATCAGATATCTCTGATTTTTTGTGGCATTTTAACCGTATACATCAATTAATAAATATCCTCTATAATTTCAGTTTCTTAGTAGCATTTTAAAAATATTATAAAGGGCATGATATTGATACAATTTTCGATTTGAAAATTCAAATATTTCAGATTTGCATTATATATCATTACCAGACACTAACGAAACAACATCCCTTGATTCATATTGTGGATTGATAATTTGTATTATTTTGATTATTCGGGCTACTGTTCTCATTTTTGTTATTTTCACAACGTTTTGGCCGGTGTCACCTCTAACGTTCTTCAGATGTATCTTGTCGAACTCGGGAATTTTTCTGTCAAACTCGAAAATCTCTCTGTTGAACTCAGTAATCTTTATGGAATTTCTAACGGAATCGTTTATTAAATCCACGGAGATAGAATACGATCGTACCATCAGCCATGGGTGAGTAGAAGTTTTAAGTAACTTATTTTATTCTTCGTATCGCCTTCACTGAGAATTGAATTTTAAACTTGGAGCTGATTTTATCAAGTATTTTATTCATTACGCAACTAGTTTTTGCAGATTCCCGAGTTCAACAGATAGAGTCCCGGATTTGACAAAGCACATCTGAAGAAGCTCAGAGGTTACATCGGCCGAAACGTTGTGAAAATAACTATAAAGATGAGAATAGTAGTCCGAATAATCCAAATAATACGCATTATTATTCCTCCACTCAAGTAGTCAAAAATGACATCTCTTGAATTTAACTCTCTTCTTAAGACTCCTTAATCCTTCGTTTTTAATCTGACATATTAGGCTTAGAGTCAAGATTCTAGATACCAGATTTAGTATCATTATATCTTGATGTAATGCCCCATAAAGAGATATAAAATAGATTACAAACTCTTCTCATTGGAGAATATATTTACCGGTTTTATGGTAGGTGTTATTCTAATAAAAATATATTAGATTATAACAATTAAATAAAATAATATATTCTCATTTGTTAGCGAATCCAAAATATATCTTGAGGCTATTATTTTACTGGAAACAAAACGCGTATCTTAAACACGTATTGATAATTTCAAATGTCTAATTTCTGCTTTTAATCGCCACACATGTATGGCTTTTTTGGGCTATTAATTTATTAACCAGAAATAAATATGAACTAAGCCGTTGTTTCAGGTTTTTGTAGAGCTTTTTCTATCATCATTTGCTTTTCAATTGGAATTGAAATAAATTGTTTCTGATACCAGTCCCGTTTCTTTGAACCCACGCCTTCATGTACTCAATCAGCGCTTCTAAGGAACAAAAAAGCTTAACGTGAAGCCCGCGTGACCAAACACACCGTTCCGAGATTAAAAATCTACTGCAAAAAAAACGGACTTCTACTTGCTGATTCTCTGCACCAACAACAACATGCCAAAAAAAAGAAAGAAAGAAAGATATACTGAAGATGAAGGTTTCCTTCGAAACATATTTATGAATTTCAATATAAATTTCAGACAAAATAAATGTCTGTTTATTTTGTTTTGGCTTCAAACGTATATAAACGTATTTTATTTTATTCAAACTCAATCAGCGCTTTTAAGGAACAAAAATCTTAACGTGAATCCCGCGTGACCAAACGCACCGTTCCGAGATTTAAAAATCTACTGCAAAAAACAAACAAACGGACTTCTACTTGATGATTCCCTGTTCCAACAACAATATAGCAAAAAAAGAAAGAAAGAAAGAAAGACATACTGAAGATGAAGGTTTCCTTCGAAATATATTTATGAATTTCAATATAAATTCCAAACAAAATAAATGTCTGTTTATTTTGTAATAATGCGTTGTTTTGGCTTCAAACGTATATAATACGCATTTTATTGTATTCAAACTCAATCAACGCTTCTAAGGAACAAAAATCTTGACGTAATATTTTTCATTGTTTTTAGTTTGCTTCAATTCATTCCAAACGAGGCATGTTCCTAATGAGATCTACAGGGTATAACGTATAATAAAGTACAACTTTTTATAGGACATTAGTCTAAACCTAAATAACAATACTTATCAACCTTATTTTCAACCAAATCACACTTTCTATTACATTGACTACAATTCCAATCACAGAATCTTTGACATTGACTACAATTCCAATCACACAATTCCAATCACAGAAGAAAGTGCTATTTCCTAGCATCTCTTAGAGTATTTCTTGACTATTTTTCAATGAGCATTATTGAACGATAAAAAATAATATAACAACGAACGATGTATTAGCCAGTTTCAAATTGTTTAAACCAAAAATTGACGGAGGAGTTTGGTCGAGTTCTCAAAGGTCAAATCGTTGAAGTTTGAGCAAGTAACAAGCGAATTTCTCTCTGAGAACGGATTTAAAAGATTTTTCCAAATCTCAGTACCCCGTATGTCAAATTTCAAGTTTGTAGACCGAGAATTGACAGAGTTATTGTGTAGGGAAATGTACACAGACAGACGGACACACACACACACAGATTTTCACATTTATAGAAATATATATTATATTATATTATATTAAATTTAACCCAATATATAGTAATGATTTAAAAAGTTTATAAACAGTGACTCGTGCGCTACCAGCGAGAATCGAAACCGAAACGTTTAGCTTACAATTTATATTCCCTTTGACGCTAATGACTGAATTATGAAGACATGTTTGCTGCAAGGCAAAACATTAAGACATAAATCAATAGCTACTGCGTTACGTACGCATATTCACTGGAAAATTCCCTTTTTTTTTTAATTTTCACACTTTTGCATCGATTTTCCCCAGCCAAAACCCAAATAAAAGTTTCGCATGGGTTCGAATACCCTATACACAGGGTGCCCAAAAAAGTCACTGAAGGGTTAAAAAAAAGTCTTTGTCATTTTACCATTAATGATTATTTTTTCTCTATTTCAGATATTTTACAAATAATATTTTGGAAATTATTATGGATAAGTATAGCATTGAAAAGCGAACGCAAGTTGTGAAATTGTTTTACAAAAATCAGGGGTTAATTGTTTTACAACATTATATCTCACTATGGCAATGTCAAATGGCCACCACGTTCCCCATACTTGTTAGGATATCTTAAAAAAGGCTTTATGTTAACCAACCCCAAACCCTGAAGTAATTGAAAGAAAATACCAGGAACGAAATAAGGGAGTTAAAAAGCAAAAAAAAAAAATCCAAGAATTCTGCAATACATCATAAAACATCTTTTGGAATATGTGAAACTGAAAATGGGCAACATTTAAAAGACATTATTTTTCATAAATGAATATTGTTTGAAGTTTGCATTGTGAAAATTATCCTTAATGTTTTAGTTTTGTGTTAAAAGTACAAAAAGATATCATCAAAATATAAAGAATCTATTTACGTTCAAAAACATCCATCGACTTTGGGACACTTTTAAGTTTCATGACCAAAAACTGACATAGGAGTTTGGTAGGCAATTTTTTTTATACAAATATATATTCACATACATAAATATATATGGAAAGAGGTTTGTGTTTATTATAACCTTTTTGCGCAAATGTTACGCAAGTATAAATCATTTAGAATATCTGCAAAAATATAATAACGCGTAATGGTTAACTAAAGATAGTCATCCTATTAGAAAACCTAACAAAATTAACAGGGAATTAATTCAAATGAAAGTTTAAAAAATACGCAAATCAGCTAGATATTTGCAATTCCCCGACTCATATATTAGAAAGTTGTATTTTCTTTTTATTATATAGGGAAAAATTTTAAATTCTAAAAGGTTTAATGTGAATATGAAAAACACTAAAAAAAAACAATTTATACACACATATACACACATTCAAACACACACACACATATATATATATTGTGTTGGTATGTGTGTGTGTGTGTATAAATTGTTTTTTTAGTGTTTTTTATATTCACATTAAACCTTTAATATATATATATATATATATATATATATATATATATATATATATATATATATATATACCTTGGCGTGCGCATATTTTGTCTGTTCAACGAACTAAGTATTATAGTATCCGATATAAGTCTATTAACCGATTAATATTGATAAATAACCACTATGACACATTTATCCTAGTAGTTTTCTCGGTAGTTGGCCAATCTGGCTGAAATGCTGTATGGACTACTGTTAAAGTACAGCGAACTAGGCATTGTGTATCTGTTTGATTCCCAGCAAGCGATTTATATGTATTAATAAGAACTAGTATGTATTACCAACATGGGCATAAATTTAAATATATTCAACCATCAGTTTGACATAAAGCTCTCATTCTAAAGTCTAGTGTAAATATTAACTATAAGAATAGTCATCCCTACATATATATATATATATATATATATATATATATATATATAATGTAAATTTGGTTCGTTACAAGTGAATAAAACCATATTTCTACGTTACCAATTAATTTGCGATTTTCAGACAACCAATCTTTAGAGTCGAGGGATGTTTTTATGTTATTAAAATAAATTTACCTCGCGAATTATTAAAATATTAAATAAAATAAATATATTTTTTAACCGTTAGTGCGAATCTGCTTTGTTGATAAAACTGAACTTCCGGTTCGATTCATTGCACAGCAACGAATTGACGAAAAAGAAGTAGATTTCATTTTCTGTTTACTCGATAAGTAAAAAAAAACACATAATTCATTTGTTTATCTTCCAAATTTTTTAATTTACACATTTTTTCTTTATTATATAAGGCCAAAAAAAAAGTTTGTCGCTTGCTTTTTGAGTTTTTTTGGTTTTTCGATATAAGATTGGTTGGTAAAGTACAGTTTTTTTTTGTCCGCGCTATTTTTTAAATCGTATTTCCAGGTTTAATTACAGTTTTATTATATGTTTTTATTCAATTGTAAGGTTAAAATACACCCTCCCCTCCTCATGTTAAGAATGGCTTTTTAAATATTAACGTTATTATTACAACACGGATCACTCTCTGCATGAGTACTGTACGTTCACCTAACAATTTAATAAACAAAACATGGTACTTATGCAGAGAATGTACCAAAATAATATAATAATAGAATAATAACGTTATTTAGAAATTCATTCTTAACATGGGGAGGACTTTTTGTTACTATTCTATAGTTTCACCTAACAATTTAATAAACAAAAGATAGTACTTATGCAGAGAAGATACCGTGCTGAAATAACGCTATTAAAAACACATAATTCATTTGTTTATCTTCCAAATTTTTTAATTTACACATTTTTCTTTATTATATAAGGCCAAAAAAAAGTTTGTCGCTTGCTTTTTGAGTTTTTTTTTTCTATATAAGATTGGTTGGTAAATTACAGTTATTTTTTGTCCGCGTATTTTTTAAATCGTATTTCCAGGTTTAATTACAGTTTTATTATATGTTTTTTTATTCAATTGTAAGGTTAAAATACACCCTCCCCATGTTAAGAATGGCTTTTTAAATATTAACGTTATTATTACAACACGGATCACTCTCTGCATGAGTACTGTACTTTCACCTAACAATTTAATAAACAAAACATGGTACTTATGCAGAGAAAGTACCATAATAATATAATAATAGAATAATAACGTTATTTAGAAAGCCATTCTTAACATGGGGAGGACGTTTTGTTACTATTCTATAGTTTCACCTAGCAATTTAATAAACAAAAGATGGTACTTATGCAGAGAAGGTACCGTGCTGAAATAACTCTATCAAGAAAGCCATTCTTAACATGGGAAAGGGAGAGTGTTCTGTAACTATTTTATATTTTCACCTAACAATTTAATAAACAAAATATGGTACTTATGCAGAGAAGATACCGTGCTGAAATAACGCTATTAAAAAAACATTAAGATCATTAAGATCGCAAATTATAACAATATATTTGATAAAATAAAAATATTTTTCGTAACTGCGGGACTATTCGCCATTTCCGGTAGAAATTAGCCTTTCACGTGCACCACACGTGGACGACTTTCGAATTACAACATTTAACTTTATAATTAATAGATGGGTAAAAAAAATACCTATTTTTTAAATTATATATATATATATATATATATATATTGTACTTTAACCTTACAATTGAATAAAAAAAACATATAAAACTTTAATTAAACTTGGAAATACGGTTTAAAAAATAGCGCGGTCCGGTAAGTGCACTAGCATTATTTGTTTATCTTAAAATAGCATCCATTTTTTTCTATCGAACTCATTTGCTGTTTTTATTGAAAACTATTTTCTCCCGGATTTTTGATAAAATATTCCATTTTCGTATATAATAAAAAAAAAATGTTTTTTAGATTTCGGTGTGCTAAAAACGAATCTGCAAACCATTTCCGTCGTAAAAAAACAAATAGTTTTTATGATATGAAGAAATTACTTTTTCGAAAAGTAGGCGATCACTTTTCCATGTAAATTTAACTTAAATTAAGCACCCACTTAGCATCATTTGTTTATCTTATTTTTTTTTATTTTTAAAAGCTTTCCTTGCGAAGACTACCTAAAATAAATTTGTCTAATTCTTAATTTATTATTTTATTTGGGGGAAGGGGGGTAAAAATGAAGAATTACTCCACCCTCGAAAATTCCTTTAAAATTACCACTCTTATAGGTTTTCGGGGTCGCTGAAAACGAAAATAAAGTTTCTAATTAAGGCAAACGAGTAGTTTCCAAGATATTAAGAAATGTTAGTTTTAAAAAGTGCAAGATCACTTTTCCATAATAATTTAACGTAAAATGATCGCCCACTTTGTGGGCACGATTTTTGGGGGGGAACTTTCTTTTTACCCTTGGAAAATCCTTTAAAATTACCTGTTTAAATTGCAAAATGCAAAAGAAGTCAAACAAAAAACTTTTTTCCAAGAAACACACAGAAAAATTTTTAAAAATAGCATCCATTTTTTCTATCGAATTCATTTGCTGTTTTTATTGAAAACTATTTTCTCCCGGATTTTTGATAAAATATTCCATTTTCGTATATAACAAAAAAATTTTTTTGTAGATTTCGGTGGGCTAAAAACGAATCTGCAAACCGTTTCCGTCGTAAAAAAACAAATAGTTTTTATGATATGAAGAAATTACTTTTTCGAAAAGTAGGCGATCACTTTTCCATGTAAATTTAACTTAAAATAAGCACCCACTTTCTAGCCAGCTGAGAGAGGGTGGGACTTTTCCCATGTTTATTGGCTAAACAGCTTTCGCTTATGCTCGCGCATAGCATAAACAAAGGCTACGACTGTGAAATGGAAAATAGTCCCAGGGTCCAGGGGGTATTACCATGCAAAAGAAATCAAACAAAAACCTTTTTAGCCAAGAAACACACAGAAAAATGCCCCTCTCGCAGGTGGTCAGAAAGTGGGTGCTCATTCTAAGTTAAATTTACATTGAAAAGTGATCACCCACTTTTCGAAAAAGTAATTTCTTCATATCATGAAAACTTTCTTTTTGCGACGGAAACGGTTTGCAGATTTGTTTTTAGTACACCGAAATCTACAATAAAATATTTCGTTATATACGAACATGAAACGGGCCTTAAAGTAAAATAATACCGGATTTTTGGAGCAGATTTGTCATTCAGTTGTAGAAATATCCTCAAACCAGGTAATCACTAAAAGGGACTCTTAAAAGTCGTCACCTGTATAGAGCAAAAGTTTAAAACCACTGATTATTTGTCAGCCTACGTCACAGTAACATATATTGAGTGAGTTCCTAACAGTATTTTGTATTGTTTTTGAGTTTAAACTCATTTTCCCAAAATTTCCCCAAACTTAATGTGTCTTATACAGTCTGCCGCCATTTGTATTTTTCAAATATATCGATAAACACTGCATGTTTTTGAACCGATTAAACATTATACATTACATAAAAACACTACAATCTTATCCAGTTAGGTAGAACATTTACTTTTCTTGCCTTTGATAACATTTATTTGTAATATATTTATTTTTTGACAACTTCTTTGTATCTGTGTTTAGTAATACAAACCCTTTTCATTTAATGTAACGTTTAGTCGGTTCGAAAAACTGTTTATCGGTGTATTTGAAAGCTACAAATGGTGGCGGACACTGTTGATTACGTTAAGTTTGAGAAAGTGAGTTAAAACTAAGAAACTATACAAAATACTGTCATAAACCCACCAATTATGTTAGCCTATGTCATGGTAGCATATATTCGGGGGGGGTGACACTGTATTGTATAGTTTTAGTTTTCAACTTACTTTCCCAAACTTAACGTATTCAACAGAGTCTGCAACCATTTCTGTTTTTCGAGCCGATTAAACATTTTACATTACATAAAAACACTAAACAATTATCCAGTTAGGTAGAAACATAACTTACCTTACCTTTCATTTATTTATTTTTGACAACTTTTTCGAATCTGTGTATAGTAACCCTCCCCCATCACTCAAATATCAATTACTAACTTACATTTTTGTATACAGAAAAAAAAAAAAACATTTAGCGTTTCAACATTTTTGCTACGTTCAGCTTTATCCACTGATTGTTGGTCGAGCCCAAGCCATGATTGATGGTAATCCGGAGGATCAGGATCCATTTCTGCAAGAGTAACATTTTTTTTCATTTTCGCTTTTTTTTTTTTTTTTTTTTTTTTTTTTTTTTTTTACTTTTTGGAGTGGAGTGGATTAGAATATAAGAAACATGCATTTTCTCTTTTTATTAGAATTTTCCATTACACCAAATTGAGCCGCAGCAACGCGTGGCAGGGTACAGCTAGTATATATATATAAGCGAGATGACGATATATTGGATCACTGGCTTCTCTATGGACCACTATTCCTCCGACCTGGTGGTAATAACCCGGAAAATATTGAATTCTTTCCGATAATGGACTGTCCACGTTGTATGAAATTCTTTTTTCCTATAACTCTTATTCACCATTCAAATAACATTTTCAATATATGTGCTGAAAAGCAAAATACGAGTTTATTTATAGCTGAAAATTTTGCTAACTGCATTTCATTTCCTCTGATGATATAAGCCAGTATTGAAAATCCATGGATTAAGGAAATAAACATAACTCCCCTCTATATAGTCCTTGTGTCAAACAATAAATTCTTAACTAGAATATACGTGTTTATATTTTGATTTACAGAATATAACTTTAACCATTAAACTTATATATATATATGAATATATATAAAAATGTATATATATATATATACATATATATATATATATATATATATATGTGGAAATATATTTTCTTATAATATATACCATATATATTTAAGAATATACCAATTTACCAATACTTATTTAGGAACTCAATGTAATTGAAGAGAAATATAGTGAATAAATGACAAAAGACTATACTCCAAAGTTCATGATATTGACCATCTTATAATTTATTCCTTTAATTCAGTTGACATTTAAAATTCTTTACAGTATCTGTTTCGTAGCGCAAGATCAATCACTTACTTATTATAGATTCACTGATTGATATAATAATTAAGTCATTGATTTTGCGCTACTAACCAGATACTGTAAAGAATTGTAAATATGATCTGAATTAAAGGAATAAATTATAAGATTGTCAACATTATGAACTTTGGAATATAGTCTTTTGTCACTTATTCACTGTATATATATATATGTACGAGGATTATTCGAAAGTAAGGTAACCAATTTTTTAAATCAAAAACTAAAACGCTGAAGAGCTAGGAGGGAAAGTGTACTATTAAAACATACGACGTTTTGTGCTCCAGAATGTATTTTTCTACATAGCAACAACGATTCTCACTGCCTCTTTTGAAGTCCCGGCCGTAAAAGTCCGTGGCGCGTTTTATCATTCCCATCTCTTTCGACACTTTGAAATCGACAAAACACGCTCCTAATTGTACTGGCATCAACTGCATCGGTTCTGAAAACGCTCACCAGACGCCTTTGAATATTAATCTGCTCATTTTTTTCTACATGAAGCAATTTAATGATGCATATTTACTTCTAACGCACATCCATGGTAAGTGTTGCTTTCTTAGAGTCTTACACCAGCGATATCTGCAACAGAGAGATGAAACTTAAACTTTCCCTATATATATATATATATATACTCGTGAGCACAAAAAATTGGGCCAAACAAATTCTATACATTTTATTGCACTAAAATCTATATTGAACAAAGAACAATTGAACAAGGAAACTTAAACGAGACTAATAACACAAAACAAGACATTTCCTTTAATGAATGCTTAGTATGGAATCGCATTCCCTTTTGATTTCTTTAAAACATCAATCCTTTTAGACATGCTCTCAACCAAAGTGGAACACCGTGAAGAGGAGATTCTATTCCATTCACTTTGCACAGCTTCCCACAGTTTGTCATTGTTCAAAAAAGTTCTTCCAGCCAATGCACGAGATACTATGGACCAAATGTTCTCGGTTTGGTTTAAATCGGGGCTTTGACGTGGTCAAAACATCAAATCAATTGAATTATCAGAAAACCATTTTTTGTGACTTTAGCAGTGTGTGCAGGGGCATTATCATGTTGAAAAATAATGTTCTGGGATATTCCCAGCTTCTGTATACTTGGTAACAGTACTGTTTTTAATATTCAAATGTATTCATTTGCATTGATGTACTTCTCGCATCTAATAAGTTCCCCAGCTCCTGCTACAGGAAAAGTTCTCCATACCATTATCCCTCCATTGCGGTGTTTAGCTGTCGTTTTTATGCAATTTGTCGAAAATCTTTTTCCAGTTCTTCGAATGTGTTCGGGAACATCACTAATGACAAAATGTTGATTCATCTGACCAGAAAACATTCCTGAACCAGTCTGTGTCTTTCTTGCCATAATACGAGAAAAAATCTTTTTCTCTCATTGATAAAAATGGCTTCTTTGCACACTTTTTAGAAGAAAATCCCATTTCTTTCATTCGTCTAGATATTGTATATCTAGAAAGAGAATTTCCAGCCCCTATTTTGAATTTTTTGGTATGGTCAACATAAGTTTTCTTTCAATCCTTCAAAACAGTTAATTTAAGCCAGTAATCGTCCTTCAAAGTGGATGCTCTAGGGCGACAAGATCCAGATTTCCCTTTTACCAAGCGTGCGACTTCGAACCTTTGACCAATTCACTTCACTGCAGAAAGAGATGTTCCCATATTTTCTTTTCTTAAAATATAAAAAATCTGCATATAAGTTATTTTGTACTGCCTTAATTCTGCAATTCTGTTTCTTATATCCTCGCCAAGATGCGGTCTTACCATTTTTAGGATTAATTCTTCCACTTATTATTATATGGTATAATAATAATAATCTGCAAAATAGAATATTTCAGTTAAAATTAACAAAAGTTAATGGAAAAATATTGAAAAATCGATTTCTTCCTTCTTTCGCTCTTGGTCCATTTGTTTTTGCTCATGAGTATATATATATATATATATATATATATATATATATATATATATATATATATATATATATATATATATTTGAATATTTTGGGAGCAAGTCATTATTTAAGCACGTCTGATTAAACATGACAGAGTTATTCTTTTTTCCGATTTTTATGGATATCTTATCCATTCGCCGAGCGGTCTTTTTTATTTCAGCTGGCATGTTGTATAAAATGGCGCTCGAAACTTGTTGAACTGCCATTCTTTAACTTTTCAATAGCTTTTATCGGTATATCTGATTATCATCAGGATAATATATATATATATTGTCTCAGTCGGAAAAAAATGTACATGTTTTGGGTGTGCAGTGTCGGTCGGAAAAAAATGTACATGTTTTGGGTGTGCAGTGTCGGTCGGAAAAAAAATGTACATGTTTTGGGTGTGCAGTGTCGGTCGGAAAAAAAAATGTAAACGTTGGGTACTTATGCAATATTTTTTACCGTGTTGAAATAATTTTTTTTTATTTTTAAAGCCATTCTGGATATGGTAGCGGAGAGTGTGTTGGAAGTAATCCGTATTTGTAAGATATCCGTGGTGACCTTTAAAATCCCCTTTTTGTTTTAGGGCGTGCGTCGATGAAGAAAAAAAAACTGTAAAAAAAAAAAAAGAAAAGGGAACGTCGTTGACTACATTGCCTGAAAACATCGATTAAATATTTGTCTTTTTTATAACGCAAATAGGTAACAAATACGTATGCAAGACAAGCTTTTCTTTTTGTTTTGTTTTAGTTTATTAATTTCGCAACTGTAGTTTCTATAAAATAACTTGTAGCTTAATCACCTTGATTTAACCGAACGAGATTTTTTTTATTCTAATAGTAAAAAAAAAAAGTTATATTGATT
The DNA here is from genome assembly GCF_053919585.1 of Euprymna scolopes. Classification (NCBI taxonomy): domain Eukaryota; kingdom Metazoa; phylum Mollusca; class Cephalopoda; order Sepiida; family Sepiolidae; genus Euprymna; species Euprymna scolopes. The sequence continues at coordinate 50,005,765 of NC_136503.1, read as the reverse complement.
AATATTCTAAAAACTACCTATTCGCATACAGCGATAATGTATTTATTTTATTTTAACGCAAGTAGTTCCCAAATAATGTAGCTAATCTATAATTTTTTTTTTTCGAAAAAATACTTATTTGTGGACAATGTAAATTCGATCTTGGTTCCCCTGACTATTTTGCCTCCCAATATTTCGCCTGGTAAAATTTTAATCACGTGATTACATGGTAGCGACATTAAAAGAAACCGTTTAATCAAGTGCCGCTTGTTATGGATGTAGGTGAATATGATATTAAAAATCACTTTTTGGTACTTATGCACTTATGTTGCCGGGCTGGCGAGCGTTATGTAACTATTCTGTACTTTCATCTAACAATTAAATAAACAAAAAAGATATTGTAAAACTTGAATTTATATAATCATTTTATTATATATATTTTTGAGGGGGGGGTGACTTAACGTGTATGTACTTATGTTACCGAACTGGCGAGTGTAATGTAACTTCAGTGTACTTTCATCTAAAAATTGAATATAAAAAAATGCAAAACTTGAATTTAACTTGAAAATACTAATGTCAAAAATAGCATATATACATAACCATAAGCATTTCATTTCTAAAGGACCCTTTGAATAAAGTCACAGTGATTTAAATGTAAAGTGTTGTGCAATGATTTCTAAAACATAATTACTAAAAAAAAATAATGAACTTTTAGTCATGGTGGTATGTTTTTATTTTATTTTATTCTTTTGGTTTTAATAATTACACAACACTTTAAATTTAAATCATCGTGAATTTATTCAAACGTCCTTAGGAAACGAAAAATGTCAAATAAAGTGGTGCGTATGCACTTATGTTACCGGTCTATTTTCGAAAAGTGTATTTTCAAGCTAAATTCAAGTTTTACAATATTTTTTTTTATTAAATTCTTAGGTGTGTCTAAAATAAATAAAAAATGTGTTCGAATGAAAACAAAACTCTCTCTCTCTCTCTCTTTCTCTCTCTTTCTCTCTCTCTATGTCGTTACCGTGCTTGAAAGCGCGTTAATGGATTCGCAATTAAGCAAACGATAAATTTAACTCACGTATTAAGCCAACGATAAATTTAACTCGCGTGTTAGGAAAAGATTACATCTCTCTCTCTCTCTCTCTCTCTCTCTCCATATATATATATATATATATATATATATATATATATATATATATATATATATATATATATATATTGAGTGTTATATTTTTTTTAGAAATATGTCAATCATTGTGAAATTGATACTTGTGCATAATTTGGACCAAGCGTAATTCAGCGTCCGATCGGCTTTGCTCGGAACATGACGTCATACGTTCGGGTTTGATTGTTATGTGACGTAAGACGTCGACCAGCTAATCAATACACTTCAAAGTTGCAAACAAACTTTTCGAAATACAAATTGAAGGAAATAGAAATCAATGAATTAATTAAGCAGCACACACCTGTAACAGCCCTTTTCTGAAAACTGTTGGCAAAACAAATAAATATCTTCAGTTTGGAAAAATATTTGATTACGCTGGAACTCATATTGTAAAAACACAAAAAAAAATAATTGCTGAAAAAAAATGCGTTTCCTGTGGCGGAAATGCATCATCGACAAAAGAAGATCTGAGAAGAATGGATGCGGGTGGAGATGCACATGCACGCAGTCCTCCCCCCCCCCCCGCCTCCCTATGTTAAAAATGGCTTTCGAAATGAACACCCTAAACCAACCTACGTTAAGGACGGCTTTGTGGAAAAACACCCCAACCTCCCCATGTTAAGAACAGATTTCAGAATAAACATCCCTCCCCAAGCTCCCTACGTTAAAAGCAACTCTTTAAAGAAAAGAAAAAAACATAATTTAGTAATTTTTTTCTTGAAAAAAGAAAGAAAGTTTCGTTAATTGTTACACAAAAAAAAAAAACAAAAAAAAAACTTTGCTTATATGTTCTGTTTTGGAGTTTTTGTTATACCAAAAAGCAAAACTAATTGCAGTAAAATACAACACTTATTATATTACAAAAAATAAACAAAAAAAGTTGTTATTGTAGGTCGTTGTTTCTTGATTTATTATTTGTTTTTTTTATTTCTTGTGGTAAAATTATTATGTGTACATGTTTCCGTCAATTTTTTTTTTTAGCAGCGTTTGTTACGATTTCATAATCGGCGGAGCTCGACGGTTAACGTCGTGTTCCGTGCAACGCCGATCGGGCGTTGAGTTGCGTCTGGTTCAAATTATTCACAAGTACCTGAATTTATTTGTGAAAATAGTAATATGAAGTTATTAGCCAGGTTTACACTATCGTTTTTTTTATTAAATTGTTATGTATCTATAATGAATAAAAATTGTGTTCGAATGAAAACCAACAACAGATATAAGTCTCTCTCTCTCTCTCTCTCTCTCTCTCTCTCTCTCTCTCTCTCTCTCTCTCTCTCTCTCTCTCTCTCTCTCGTTACCGTGCTCGTAACTGAGCTAGTTGATTCACAGTTAAGCCAACGATGAATGTAACTTAAATGTTCTTTCTTTCCTTCTTTCTCTCTTTCTCTCTCTCTCTCTCTTTCTTTTTTTCTCTCTCTCTCTCTATCTCTCTATCTATCTTTGTCTCTGCTAAATGTAACTGACGTGTTAGGGAAAAAAATTTTTTGTTTGTTTATTATTGTTTTGGAGTGCAATATTTTCACAAATAAACAATAAAATGTAAGAGTATTTCAACGAGAAAATGTTCTAAAATATATGTAAATAAAACGTAAGATTGTGTATGTACAGAAATGGCATCTTGATTTAGTTTCGAAGAGTTCGTTCACTAAATAGCACACACAAAAGAACGGGTCAACCGGAACTCAAATGGGCCTTTGTCCTGTAAGTGGCTGCTCATTGGCTGATTAGGAAGGGCCCGGTGGATACTAGAAAGCTGATTGGCTAACTAAAAACTTAATAGAAGTTGCGTATATAAAAACGCGAGAAAACCACAAAATTCTCGCATAAGCCTGAAGAATCCTAGAGTGCATGAAACGCGAAATATTCAGTGTAGCTTAATCGCCATATATATTTTATAACTTACTATATATATATATATATATATATATATATATATATATATATATATATATATAAGTACATTATTATTATTTTTAATAGTATATAATTTTATATCGTCATTTTCTTTCTTTCTTTATATTTATATATATATATATAAAGTAATAGCGTTCGTGTGTGTGTTTATCTGTGTGCACAACTCCCTATGATCAAAGAAATATAAAGTTTCTATAGTGTGTCTACACCCCTTCCCGGTCAAGAAATATTAACGCCCATTGTAGAATACTTCTGTCAAACGGAACATTTATTTTTATGTGTTACTTCTAGATATAGCATTCTTCACATCACATATGCATCGACTGAGTTATGAAAGAAATTACTAGGTGGCCAGAAGGTGGGTGCTCATTTTACGTTAAATTTATATAGGAAAGTGATCCCCCACTTCTTGAAAAAAAATTTCTTCCTATCATGAAAACTATTTATCTGCCACAAATTTAAATGCGATATTCGTTTTTAGCACCCAAGAAACCCCTTTACAAATGTTTTTTGAGGAGTTGGAAAGAAACTTGACATTGACCGATTTTTTTTCCGGAGAAAGCTGGGCGTGCGCTGAGTTACGTCTGGATCACTCTTTGCATGAGTACAAACCTTTTTTATTTGTTATTCTTGAGTTATCCGAGTTTTTTACTGTATTTAGTAGTTTTACGCCAATATAATTCATCGTTCCGTTTATAATCGGTTATTTTTTATTAAAAAAATTATAGCCATTGAACTATAAGTGGTTTGTTTGCGTACTTATAGGTAAATGTGCACTGAACAGATAGCATAATACTTATGTACACATGCATAACCGGAAGTCGTAAACTGGATGTTGGGTTACAATACCCGTTACAAGGTCATTTGAGTTTTATAATTATATAGATTTAATATAAAATATAATTTTTTACCATATATGATATCACATACATCGCTATTGTATAATTATTACCATAATTCGGTATTTTTTTTCAGTTTACCGACCCCTCGGCATTCACCTTTGAATTGTCGACTTTTATAAGTTTTGGGGGACGATGAGAAGGAATATATCATATATTTCTTGCGCAAACGAGTAGTTATTCATATTTGAAGACATTCAGTATCCAACATAATCATTACAGTTTTGCAAGCAAGACGGCCGCCCGTGCATTTACAAATATACACCAAAAAGAGCCAAACGAGCCAAAAAAGTCACCCCAGGCCTCCTTTCACTTTCTCATGATTGGAATGATAATTATTTTTATAAGAAAAAGACATTTACTTTCGTTTTTTGACACATGTCATGTTAGTTTCAATAAAGTGGGGGATCAGTTTTTTATGATAATTTAGCCTAACATGAGCATCAACATGTTGACCCCCCCCCTCAAACATTTTGCTTATATTAAGGCGGGGGGAATGTCGGCGGCGACCGGGGGATGTTGGGGCGTTCTTGTAATTGTACTATTTAGAAATGTTTCTTGTGAATGTGTGTTTTACAATGAGCATAAATAAAAGACAAGCTCAGACGTTTAAAACCATTGGCGTAAACCTGACATCAGATTGTTTCAGTCACGGTATGTTCTACGTCTCTATCAGGACAGGAAGTTCAGAAAAACTCTACATTCTGGCTCCAAATCAAAGAAGCAGAAATATAGTTTACCACGAGGCTCTTCAATGAAAAGTTCTACAAAAGGATATGATGAAAAACTGATATGATCTGATTGTGGTATGTTTTCAGTATTCAATGTGTTAGATAAGATTTAAGCATCGAATTTAAATTTACTTCCCTCTTACAACATCCACTTACTGGAAAGGTGCCCACAAATCGCGTACCTAAGTGTGCAGAAAAGTCACGTGTGATGCACGGGTATCTTTGCTAGTATATATATATATTTATATATATATATATATATATATATATATATATATATAGTTATAATTAAATGATAACTATTATATATATATACTGAATATTTCAATTAAGGATTTAATACTGCAGAATGCCTGATAAACTTTATAAATACAAACTTTCCTCGATTTAGCGTTTACACTCTTCTCTTCCATTCTCGTATGGTAAGAGCTGTGTCATGAACTCACCCAATTGGCTGCAGGGTCGCCAACTAAGAGACGCAGATTTCGATACACATAAATTTATTGCATAAAAACAGATGAACAGGAAATCAGTCATAGATATGGGGAACAAAAGAGATAAAATGAATTTAAAAAAATAAGATGGATGAACAAGTGCTGCAGAGAAATTCTTGGAAAAATCTGTGGATTCCATTTTCTCATATCTGTTTTTTTTTTGTTTTTATGTTTTTTGTTTTTTTTTTGTTTTATCAAGAGGGTATAATTGGATTATTTTGTTTCATATTTACTTATATTGAACATCGTTTATGGCTTCAATTTAATCTTGGAATATATGTGTCAGGTTACAGTAACTTTTTGATGAATGGATGACATTAAATAACTTCATATAAACATGCTTCTATCTTTTATTGACACTAGGAGAATACCCATCAAAGGAAGGGTAAATTTTATTTGGGAAGATACCTGTTTGGCTCTAATTTTATGAAACCTTGCAAAGATTAAAATCAAGATACAATGAGACTAAACTGGTTGTCTAGAATACTTATTCAGATGCTGATCCCAATTTATTACAATAGAAGATGTTTACAATTTAAGACTTATACTTTACGGGTCTTAAAGGGAAATTAAAATTCAAGGAATCTTGCTTAATACGTGTCCAACAACTCTGGATTAAAATTAATGAAAATGTTAAATATTCGAATTTTCAGATGGGAAGTTATGCTCATATCGGCCATGAAAAATAACGTCTAAGATAAATCAGAGGAACTGAAATTTGAGGAATATTTATGAATTGCTAGCTAATACCTTTTGTTAAAATTTCACCAAAATCAGAATTATCTGATTTTTCAAAGATGACTTCCACCTTCTTTAAACACCATTTGTATGACAATAAACTAAATTAATATAGTCCGTATTTATCCTCCTTATGCTTATTTTTGTTATAATTGTGTGTTACTTAATTTAGGAGTGAATCAAGTGCATACAAAATACGACCGCCGATCCAAAACCTGAAGCCTTTTTTTACTTAAAATAGATTAGAACTATGGAAACAGGGACGGTACTAAAAACACGGTCGACCTTCTGTGCGGCAAAATTATTTTTCTACATAGTCAAATCAATTGTCAATGCATTTTTCCAGCGATGAACGATGGATATGCATGGGCATCCGGGGCGCGCTTTGTCATTTGAGAGTCGTTCCAAAAGTAAAGCCCCCTATTGTTTTGTAACTAAAAAAAAAGTTGAAGAGCTACGGAGACAAGTGTAGTAGCATTAAAACGAGCGACATTTTGTGATCCAGATTTTTATTTTCATTTTTTTACATAGTCGCCTCTATATTTAAAGCACTATTTCCAGGAATTCAATGACGCATCTCTGCTTTTGAATCACGTATATCGCAGCGTTGCTTTCTTAGAATCTAACACTTTCAGGTCATGAATACATCAGTTCAGATATCATAAGAATGCAAATTGTAATACCGTCTGATCTATGCGAACGGAATAAAAAGTTGGAGGCATTAATTTTGAAACGCCCGCCGTACATAAACATTACTAACTTCATAAATATACTGGCATGAATATCCGACGTTGCTCTGGATTGAATCGCAGTCATTACGATGTATTTTTCAATATGTTCACAACATTATACGTCCTTTGCTTTTATTGGTTCCCTCTTCCTGTTCGTCCCCTAATATAATCGGAGGAACTGAGATATTGAAAATCTACTTCAATTCGACTTTTATGTACGGTTTAAATTTCATTAAAATCAGAAATACGTATTTGCACTTTAAGGGAGCGTGTTCTCGTGATCACTTAGAGGTGAGGACACGTAGCTACCCGACACATCAATCGTAATATAAAGATCCAGGATGACTTCAATTGTCTTCTTCAAAAATGTTTATGCATATGCTATAAAATATAATATATTTGATGTTTTAATGGATGCTCAGCTCCAACAGCTTTCTTTGTTTAGAAGGTTACTTAGTAATTCAGGACCGATTCCAGTGTCTTCTTAAGAGAATTTTATACATATGATTTAAATGTTATAAATATAAGATATATTTCAAGATTTAAGGGGGTTATGTCCTAATAACAATCTTATGGCTGAAAAAATAAAAACATTAAAAAAATGGCTGAAAAAATAAATAAAATTAAAAAAATCAAACTATAAAAATTAAAATATAACAATAAGTAAAATCAAAAATTCAAAATATAAGAAAATTAAACTATAAAAATAAATAAAATTTTAAAAATCAAAATATAAAAAAATTAAAATGTAGAAATCAATAAAATTTAAAAAATCAAAATATAAAAAATAAAAATATAAAAATAAATAAACTTTAAAAAATCAAAATATAAAAAACTATTAAAATAAATAGAATTTAAAAAATCAAAATAAAAATATCAAAGTATAAAAATGAATAAAATTAAAAAAGGCAAAATATAAAAAATCAGAATATAGAAATAAATAAAATTTTAAAAATCAAAATAATATTAAAAAATATAAATATTAAAATAAATACAATTTATAAATCAAAATATAACAAAATAAAAACATAAAATAAATAAAATTTAAAAAATCAAAATAAACAAAATCCAAATATAAAAATAAAAAAATTTAAAAAATCAAATAAAAAATAAAAATATAAAAATGAATAAAAAAAATATAAAAAAATAAAAATATAGAATAAATAAAATGTAAAAAATCAAAATATAAAAAATAAAAATATTAAAATTAATAAAATGTAAAAAAATCAAAATATAAAAATCAAAATATGAAAATAAATAAACTTTAAAAAATCAAAATGTAAAAAACAAAATATTAAAATAAATAAAATTTAAAAAATCAATATATAAAAAATCACAATATAAAAATAGATAAAATTTAGAAAATAAAAATAAAAAATAAAAATATGAAATAAACAAAATTTTTAAAATCAAAGTAAAAAGAATCAAAATATATAAATAAATAAAATTTAAAAGTCAAAATATAAAAATAAATAAAATTTAAAAAATCAAAATATAAAAAAATCAAAATATAAATATAAACAAAATTTTAAAAATAACAATATAAAAAATCAAAATATAAAAATAAATAAAATTGAAAAAATCAAAATATAAAAAAATCAAAATTTAAAAAATCAAAATATAAAAAAATCAAAATATAAATATAAACAAAATTTAAAAAATCAAAATATAAAAAATCAACATATAAATATAAACAAAATTTAAAAAATAACAATATAAAAAAATCAAAATATAAAAGTAAATAAAATTTTAAAAATCAAAATATAAAAAAATCAAAATTTTAAAAATCAAAATATAAAAAAATCAAAATTTAAAAAATCAAAATATAAAAAAATCAAAATATAAATATAAACAAAATTTAAAAAATCAAAATATAAAAAAATCAAAATATAAAAATAAATAAAATTGAAAAAATCAAAATATAAACCAATCAAAATATCAAAATAAAAAAATTTAAATCAAAATATAAACACATCAAAATATAAAAATAAATAAAATTTAAAAATCCAAATATAAAAAAATCAAAATATAAAAATAAATAAAATATCAAAAATATCAAAATATGAAATAATCAAAATTAAAAACTTAAATAAGCAAAACATTATATTTAATATAAGTGTTCATGGATTTGTTGTGAAAAATTGCAGATAATTTCCCCTCGTATTTTGATACTTTAATGAAGGACGAGATTTAAAGATATCTTCAACGTGACTGCTTGTTCCTCTTGGTGAGTCATTCTATAGAACATCAATGTGTCTGCCCCTTACAGTAGTTTAAATGCAAGTGTCAGTCAAATTTAGCAACAGGGTATTTTTTAATCTGATCTTGCTAAAAATAGTATCCATCGAAAGTATATTGGAATAGTGTCATAAGCAAACATAGCTAGATAAAGCAAGTAAATATATATCGCTAAATTTGATTAAGAATTAATAATAATTTCTAAAAAGTATAATTGTTATAATAATAATAATAAGAAAAATACGCAGAAGAAGAAGAAAAAACAGAAGAAGAAGAAGAAGAAGACGGCGTCGGAGGAGGAGAAGAAAAAAAAGAAGAAGAAGAAGAAGAAGAAGAATACGTGGAAGAAGAAAAAGAAGAAAAGGAAGACGAAGAAGAAAAAGAAGAAGAAGAAGAAGAAGAGACGATAATTAATGACCATCCCAGTGATCATCTTTATTTATAAGTTAGGTCAAATTATTTAGGGTCTGTTTTGTAATCCATCGGACAAGTAACGCACATAGATATATCTTGGGTTTTCAAGGAAGATGCTTCTTCATCACAATCAGAGATTATAATCTCATCCAAACTTTTCCAAAAGAAATAAAAACGAAATTCACATTTGCTTAACGATTTAATGTTTTTATTTGGTCGAAACACACGTGCATTGATTTGAACATATCTTCCTAATGAAAAACATAAAAACATATAATTTAAAGAAGAAAAGTTTTTTGGTTTTTTTAAATGTTAGAATGCGAACAAGAAATAAAATGAAATAATAATGTAAATTCAGAAAAACAAAACACGAAAGAAACTACATATTTAAAATAAGTAAAATTAAAAACTAAGGGAGATAACTTACAATTATTGTAATTTAAATTATCTTCAGTTTTTCTGATTCTCTTTATTTTAACCTGATTAAAACTAATTACAACGCCTTCATTTCCATCATAATTTATTTTTTTAATATATTTTGATTACATTAAAGAATGAAATATTATAATATTAGTTTTATAAATGCCTAAATATTATAATAACAAAATTAATGTCGTAATCTTACACATATAGGCTAAACATTTCTTTCAACTAAGGTGCATTTTAGCCTATACAATATAATGATGTATTTTATATACTGTTATTTATAAAGTAAATGTTTTATATTCTTTATTTTTGTAAAGTTCCACTGAAAAGATTACTACTTTTTGTATATAAGATGCTAAATTTCGAAAGTGCAAAATTTGACGATGCTAACAGTTTTAGCGAACGTAATGCTTTTTGTTAATTAATTTATTCGTAGATGGCCTGATGAAATCAGGTTTAAGGATATAAAACTGCATATTTGTAATTTACCTGGGAAGTACCTATTTTCTGTACCAATGCGTAGGGCTGGTCATTATTTTTTAGTTCTCTAAAATTTAACTAACAATATTGACTTGTCGTAAGAACCAACATTCAATTTTAGTTTAAAACGGAGGTGCATTACTTTTATAACTTGTTTTAGAATTATAACCAATCCTTCTAGTTTTATTTCCCACTGTATATCAACTATGTTTGAGTTTAGGCATTTCTCTTATAATGGATATTAATTATTACGTCAACAGTTATATGGGGCCACTGATTGGGGGCATAGAATACTTATTTGAAACCTCAACATTCAGTTTAGTATTTATGTTTATATTATTCGAAGCTCTAATAATTAAAGCTAATTTGATTGATATTTTCATTGCGTTTTATTGATAATCTTTCATAATCTACTATACCTACGAAAATTCATTTCAATTGTTTTCTAAAGAACCCATTTAGCAAATTATTTAAGGTGTGTTTACTGTATTGCGGATTAAACCATATGGAATTACGCCGTCTATTTTTCTTATAAACACTATTATTTGAAGAATTTTTCTTTGTGCAAGTTTTGTTTAATAGTGTGTGTGTGTGTGTGTGTGTGTGTGTGTGTGTGTTTATATGTCAAGCAACTTGTATGCAAATGATCTCTTACACATTAGCTAGGTTTAATTCAATTACCGATTTTTTTTAATTATTGGTATATTTTCTTATTTCTGTCTTTCCCATGGCTATATCATATGATATAATCTAGTTTTAATCTTATTTACAAATTTTCTAATTTCACCATACATTTAGATGAATTTAATATTCGACATATTATATTCAGATCTAACTTGTGTTTCGTTATATTAATGTTTCTATTATTAAATATTTGTTCATTGGAATATAGCTTCAATATAAATTATTAATGTTTGGGATAAGTACATTTTTAGAGCTAATATCTTATTTTACTTTCTTTGACTTTGCAAAGCATGATTGAGTTTTATAAAGAGAAAGGAAAAAGTAAATAACATCAATGTTTGATCAGGAAGCCGGTATCTCCATACATGCTGATATGCGTAAAGGGACAAATTATATCATCGGCTACAATGAGCAAATATGTTTATATGCATTTGCTGGAAAATGAAACATGGAAATGTGATAGGTCGAATCCCCCCCCACTCCACCCGGAAATTATTTTATTTTACTAAGTCGCAAAGCCGTAATACAATCACTTGAAAATCTGCCAAATACTTTTTTCTGACGTGACGGACAAGTGGATGCATTCTAGCTTGCCAGACCAGTGGAGCAAACATTTTTTTGCGGATGATTCGGATAATTGACCCTATTCAATCATTCCTTGAGTTTTGACGCAGATACTAAAACAGCCAACAACCTAAATATTTAGCGACGTTCAAAGAAACGATTCGGATTGGTTGGTTGATAATCACATTTCATAAACGGATGAATGAGGATAGAGCCAATATCAAGATTCACGAACGCGTGATGGTTTATAAGCTGACAGTTATAATTCCAGGAGAATTTTATAAATTACAGTAGCAGGCCGCCTGGCGTTGCCCAGTCACAAAATAGGTTTAAACATGATATTTTAATTCATACAGATTTCGTATGTATTATTATAAACCAAACTCTATATTGATTATTATAGTGTAACCAATATATAGAGTAATACTTTCAAAAGTTTTTAAAAAGTGACTTGGACGTGATCTGCTGGAAAATATTTAACACTCAATACAAGACTTGAACATAAGAATGTATATATACGCATGAGGGGAACTAACAGCTTACTGGCTTGCTCCTTCTAAAGTGACCTTTTTAAATTTTGACGTCTTAGCGATTGTTATTAGCGGCAATAACCTAAATCGATTTGTTCCAAAGGTCTAAATCCCCTATATATCAAGTTTCAAGTCTGCAAGTATGCTAGAGTGTTTTCATCCTAAATGCTACGCAATTATGTACAATATAGAAAACATGCTTAAAGCGTAATAGTTAACTGAAACCAATCACTCAATAAGAAACCATAAATATTAATAATTAATCAATGAGCGCTCATTTTTCGAAGAAATATGCTAATTAGTAAACATTTATAAAGTCGCTTGTATATCTTATATCTACGATTGAGTGTATTAAGAAGTTCGTTTATATAATTTTTAAATTGAAAATTTGTAACGTTGTTCAAATTAACTTCAGTAACATAATCGCCTGTTGTTCTGTAACGGACTCATCAAGTTGAATGTAGACACAGTCGTGGTTAAGTAGAATGTAGGAACTATGAATAAATAGAATTCAGCGTTTAATTAAACGAAACGAATCATCTAATGAGAAATCATAAAAATGAATAAGTAATTAATTACAGCTCGTTTTGCCAAGGAATATGCAAATTTGTTAACCGTCATGTGGGTACATGATTAAGTGTATTAAAAAAGTTCGTTTTAATAATTTTTAAATAGTAAAATTAGGGGTTTATATCATGTCAGAATGAGAAAAAAAGTTCAACTTCTTAGGTATATCCATAATATATAAAAATATAGATTATTCCGGTATAATCGTGTTTACATTTATTCTTTATGAGGCCGTGTTTGTGTTAGGCCTTGTCATTGGGCCCAATTTTGTCGGCTGACATCACAGTACTTAATGCTAATCGTTTCAATATCAAGACTTCAAAATACCTTAAATGAACGGCCATTTAAAGGGGATTAATAGAGCTTCTTTAATTGATTTTCATGTTAATTCACGCGACCAGGATCACAATGTGGAAAAAAAAAGAATGCTAGTCTAGAGCACTTTAAATTCTGTTAATTATTATTCGGTAAAATATGATAAGATTACAGATTTTTTCATGAGTTTGATTTTTTTTTAAATATTGCTGCACTAATAATTTTGCTGTTTTTTTTATATTGCAATTATTTGCTTCATTTTCATTTGTCCTATTCTCGAAATATTTTCACCTGTTTTTATTTTAAAATAAGTTATACCTCGTTCGTTCTATTTCAAAATAACTTATCGTTTTTTTTTCCTTTTTATTTTAAAGTTACTAATTGTTTTGTTTTAAAATTTTAAATAACTTGTCTTTCTTTATCATAATAAAGTGACTTATGAGTTTACATTTTAAAGTAACTTATTTATCATTTGTTTTCAAATAAAATGGCTATGTTAAAAACGACACGTGCCGAATTATATCGACTACCTTCATCTGGACAAATTAATCCACCATTTTAATTTGTTTTATTTTTGCCTATGTCTTTATTACTTTCTTCCTTTTTTGCTTTAATTTTTATTTGGCAAATATTAATTAACACGTATTTAAAATCATACTCTTATTAAAATTTTTCACACTCTGTTTCCGCTTGGAAAATCAGACAAAACTAGGCGATATAATCTGGTAATATTTTGGGAGCTAACCACTTCAATATAAACTTCTAAACTAACTTATCGTTTGATTTCATCTTTTGTAATTATTTCCCGTATAGTTTTTTTTTAATTATTGTTTGTTTGCTCCCCAGTATCATGATTGCATTTTGCTTGAATTTTTACCAAAAATATATTCTATACAATTAGATTTATATTGTAATTTAAAATACAATATGAAATAAAAATAATACTGTACTTTGGGATAATTGCGCCAAATCCGGAGGTAATTGCGCCCAACTAAAAAAGTGCTCTTTATATGCGTGGTTACCAAAAGAGCACTTTTAGCTAGTTGGCGCAATTATCCCGGGCTTGGCGCAATTACCCTAAAGTACGGTATTATTTTTATTTCATAACCCATCGGTGTTTTATCATATTCTACTTAAAGCCATGCATCATTTTACAAATTTCACACCTTGATATTATTGGAAGTTTAAAATTTAACCAAACAATATAATCTATACAACTAGGTTTATATTGTAATTTAAAATAATATAATATTTTTTAACCCATCGGTGTTTTATTATATTCTACTCCAAGCCATGCATCATTTTACAAATTTCATATCCTTAATATCAAGCTATGAAATTGTAAGTTTAAGTAATTATAATCGGCATTGTTTGACTTTCATTGTTTGTATTGAAATAACTTCTATATATTTTTTTTCAGATTGTCTACCATCAAAATAAATAAATTTTCTCTTCAAAATTCTCAAAACAACGTTATATTAATTTACTTTACGCACAAAACATTCAAACTAACTATCAATATTAAATCAATTCATTTCTAATGCATATTGAATTAAGTTCAATTTAACTATAAATCGGATCGTGTTATTTCTTTTTTTCAATGATTTTTAACGGTTTAGAAAAAAAAATTAAATTATATTTCACTATAGGCATTGTAGAAATTTGGGGAGATATATTTCTTATTCTTCTCATTCTTTCCTCTTCTTCCTTTCTATTGTTTACTTCACTGTTGCTGATGTTGTTGGTCATGTAACTAATTTCTGCCTGTTGATTGATCTGCACATTCCCGCGTTTTGTGATTAAATGCAAGCTGATGTTAGCAGTTCGGACGTGACACTTAAAATATGCTGACGTGCTAACTACTCTCCATCTAAATATGATGTTAAAATGTTGAAGTGAACTTGTTTAAGTTACCTGGTGAAGTTTATAAGTGATTGCGTCTAAGTTACCAGACGAATTCGTATCTCGCCGAGAGAAATCTACTTCAAGTAAATCCACAAAATCTGTTAAGGACTTGGCAGTTAACTATTTCCGAAAGTTACATGCTTGCAGGAGAGAAGACACATGTGGGAAATATTCTAACTAGGAAAGATTGAATTGGAAGTGTCTATCACTATAACAAGATATTTTAATCTAAGGCCTGAAGAAAATGATACGTCTCAAGCTGCAGTTTTTCTCAGTAAAAAAAATGAATACTTCTATTACGACCGGACTCAAAGAAGTCTTTTTTGGGCGTCTTGCCTCTTCAGATAACGTTATTATACAAAGAACTATGTGTATTTTTTCAATTTATTCTCTCAGGAAAATAAAGAAATATATTCTACGCTTTAAAAGAACTCTCGGAACATTATTTCAGATAGTAAGTAACCTTTGTCTGCAAATATTTCAACTAATCTACTCGAGAGGACTATATTGCAAAAATAGACGACATTGCAAAATGTAAGCTTAAAATTTAAACAAAGAGTGCGAACTCTTTTCGACTTTGCTAAAGTATTTCGACATTTCTAAAAAATCCTACATATCCTACAAATCTCATCTCACAGCAGTAAATAAAAAGGCCTTCTCAACTCGTCTTTCTTTCTTTCTATATTTCGTAATTGTTACCACACAAAGGACTTTCTTTGTAGCTAAGAGCAACGTCTCAGCAGTAGACAGCTTGTGAACTTTTTGGCTCTTAGTTTCTTTTATTTCTTTTTTCGTAATAAAATTGTTTGTTTCTATCCACCGAGTCTTTTTCTGCTCATTTTTGTTGCTGTTCTTTGTTTTTGTATTGTTATCATTTTATACGTCGAAATGACCTTCATTGAAAGTGATGATAATAATTTTGACAGCATCTTAACATTTTCTGAATCTCGATCGCACCAAAATGTCTGAGGTCATTTTCCATCGAGGAGATCTGCTTTACGACGGTCATGTTCGGTTTGTGTCTTCGCATCGTTACTTAATACTTATTTACTTAATATGTTTTTAATAAATCACATTGTCTCTATATCATATATATATTCCCTGAAGCCTTAACTAAATTTCTTAGCTAATAACTAAATCTTTAGGGATCCAATTGAACCAACTTACCAGAAATATATATAAAAAAAAGAAAACTTTGCATAATAATTAAATTATAAACCTGCTTTTTTTTTTCAGAAAAATATTTTAGAAAATATTTATACTCACAATTGCAATTTTATTAGAAAAAAAGTGGATCCACATTGAATTTTCTTCAACTCGATGTTTTTGAAAATAAAAATAACATGGAAAGGGCATCGAAAAACTTGAAATTAAACATATAGCTTAGAAATAAATATTATATTAAATAATTACAAGAAAACTCATCATGTTTTGTAGTACAATTTTATTCTGTGTATTATTATAATTATATATAATATTTTATTCTGTATATTATTATAATTATATATAATATTTTATTCTGTATATTATTATAATTATATATAATAATTTATTCTGTATATTATTATAATTATATATAATATTTTATTCTGTATATTATTATAATTATATATAATATTTTATTCTGTATATTATTATAATTATATATAATATTTTATTCTGTATATTATAATTATATATAATATTTTATTCTGTATATTATAATTATATATAATATTTTATTCTGTATATTATAATTATATATAATATTTTATTCTGTATATTATTATAATTATATATAATATTTTATTCTGTATATTATTATAATTATATATAATATTTTATTCTGTATATTATTATAATTATATATAATATTTTATTCTGTATATTATTATAATTATATATAATATATTATTCTGTATATTATTATAATTATATATTGTGGCGACTGCGTTGCTTTATGAGTCTGGAGACGGCAAAAACTGCAACAGTAAGATTTATTATTATTATTATTATTATTATTATTAATAATAATAATAATAATAATAATAATAATAATCGTAACAACGATTACAGTAATAGTTACAATTATAGCCATAACAATTGTTATTACAGTAAAAACCAACCAAGATAATTATAGGAATAAAGTAAATAGTAATCATAATAACTACAGCAAAAATAATCATAATAATCATATTAATAACAATAATTATATCAATGAAAAAAATATTATAATTATATTCATTACAATATAAATTGTAATAGTTATACTAAATGCAACTTAAATCATACGTACAACAACAACAAAAACAATAATAATAATAATAATAATAATAATAATTTCGTTTATCAATGTCTCGCTGAAAAGAAATGGGACTCATTTCCAGAGGATTTCCAAACCAAGAGCTTCAAAGATCAAGGGTTTTCCTAAGGGTGTTGGTGTTGGTGGTATCTACAATAGCAGAGGTCTGAAGGCCACCTAAAACATCGGCGATTCGTAGTTTTTTTTTTTCAATTGTCCTTCCAGTCGACTTTATTCTACTCCTAGTGTACCTACTACAACCAGGATTATGTGTGTTTTAACCCCGTGTATAAGCCTTATCTCAAAGGCCAATAGAGCATAATTGCTTCACTTCTCGTTCTCCTTCTCTCTCACGTTCCTGTTCCATTGTACTGAGAAGTCCACAATTTGCCAGTTTGTTTTAGACCTTGTCAATGACGACCAAATCCGGACGATTATGTTACAATTGCTTGATCGTGATGACACTTTTGTCCAACCATACCTCTACCTTGCCATCCTCACTTGTTCTTACTTCATCAGGCACTTCCTGAAACCACTTTCCAGCACACTTCACCCTAACTTTCTTTTATAACTCCCAATATATCCGGAGTCCCAGCGATCGTATCTTTTGCAGTACTGTTTCTGAGCCAATCCGATAAACTCTGGTGCTAGGTGCGCAATTAATTCTGAGGCCTTACCACTAATCCGGCATTCTGGGGCAACTTCTTCAACTAGAACTATTTTTTAACAGTCGTGTTCCTAATGCCTGCTC
The DNA here is from genome assembly GCF_053919585.1 of Euprymna scolopes. Classification (NCBI taxonomy): domain Eukaryota; kingdom Metazoa; phylum Mollusca; class Cephalopoda; order Sepiida; family Sepiolidae; genus Euprymna; species Euprymna scolopes. The sequence goes on along the minus strand of NC_136503.1, from coordinate 49,987,953 downwards.
TTGTACTGCACAAATAAAGCATTAGTATTCTTAGCCAGATACCCAGCTCTAAACCAGTGACATAATCGTTCATCAGCCACTTCTGCTATATCCTAGAAGAACTTTCCGTGCATTTTCTTCCTAGCCAGTTCCTCTGCCCTTTCACATACTCAGCCTTTGTCTCATATACCTCTACTTCATTGACCACAACCTATAGCATCCACTCCTTGCTTCTAACCACATGTTCCACCAGTTATAACACAATCTTTTACACTTTTCAATCCTCTTCCGCCATCTTTCCTCTTTTGATACAGCCTAGCTACGCTACTTCGAATGTTGAATATACCAAACATTGCTAAAAGTTTTGATATCCATGGCATGCAACTTCTTGTCAAACCATTTTAAAATTCGTGCATTGTATCTAAAATCACTGACTCTCCATATATTCACCTCTTTCATTAGGTTTCCTCCATACAATTTCGATTTTGCAATTAGTTTTACTCTTCTAAGATACTCATTCCTGACTTTCTCTTTCATCTCTCTGTTCATGATGCCTACACGCTCCAGAACTCCCAAATACTTATACACTGTATCTTCTATTTCTTTCATAATTTCTCCAATTGGCAGCACTATTTAATTCGAATGAAGATTTACTCCCCTTTTCATCACCGGCACCACACTTTTACTAATCCCAAGCTCCATCCCGATGTCTTCTGAGTATGTCCCTACGAATTCTACCAGTCTCTCCATTTCCTTTTCATTACTACCGAATATGTTGAAATTATCAATGAACAGTGGATGGTCGAGGCGTCTGCCACCAGATCAAAAGTTATACCTCAGCTTCTCTCTCCTCAAGAGGATGCTCAGTGGCACCATTATCATATTTGCCAGTTTTTTAGTTTTTTCATCATTACAAAAAGAAGGGAAGATAACGAATCTCCTTGAAATATCCCACATTTAATGTCAAGCTGCCCCAGCACCTCTCTGTTTACTGTCAGCAACGTTTTCCATTGAGACATACTTGTCTCCAAAAGTCCTATCACATTCACAGCAACCTTCATCATCGATAGTGTTTCATGGATCCATGAATGAGGAACCACTTCGTAAGCCTTTCTGTAATCGATCCATGCTACACTCAGATTTCTCTTCCTCCTCTTTGCATCCTGCATTACTGCATTAATCATTAGTTGCTCCATGGTACCCCTCGAGCCTTTTCGGTATACTTTCTGTTCATCAGGAAGTACACCATTACTCACAAGATGTCCATAAACATTTTCTGCAAAGATTCTGGTTAACAGTTTCTACGTTAGTGATAGACATGTAATCGGTTTGTAATTGCTGGCAGCTGTTCTCTTTAGAGGCTCCTTACAAACGGGCGTAGGACAGAATCCCTCGAGCATGGATAGTAGAATGCTTAAAATGTATAAAATACCAAGCGGGATCATCAACGTGATTAAAAATGCGATGAGAACATGGAGAACTGACGGCTGATGGACAACACATAACAGAAATTAACATACAAAGAGGTATCTTCCAAGTAGATTCACTATCGTCATTACTATTCATCATAGTCATAATGCCCCAGAACAATATGCCCCTGAAAGTGCCAAGCCGGATACAAGTTTTCTAACACGGAGGAAAAATGAACCTAATGTACATAGACGATATGAAACTCTTTGCAATAGAAATGTACTAGAGACATTAATAAATACCACCAAGATCTTCAGCCAGGATATCCAAATAGAGTTTGATATGGAAAAGTGAGCATATACGTTATAAGAAAAGGAAAACTACAGACGATAGATGGCATGGAACTACCCAACCAAACGGAGATGAAGGTTCTAGGGGAACAAGAAGCCTATAAATATCTAGGAGTACTGGAAGCAGACACCATCAAAGAGGCAGAAATGAAAGAGAGAATTGGAAGGAATACCTCAGGAAAACAAGAAAATTCTCGAAACCAAATTATATAGCAGAAACCTAATAAAAGGTATAAATACATGGGCAGTATCACTAGTAAGATACTCTGGACCGTTCATAAAGAAGAACTGAGACGACTCGATCAGAAGATCAGGAAACTCATGACCATGCACAACGCACTACATCCGAAGGACGATGTTCTAAAGAAGAACTGAGACGACTCGATCAGAAGATCAGGAAACTCATGACCATGCACAACGCACTACATCCGAAGGACGATGTTTACCGACTCTACGTAAAAATGAATGACAGCGGGAGAGTACTAGTTAATATAGAAGACTGTCTGAATGACAGCAAAAAAGAACTAGAAAAATACTTAATACAAAACACTGATCAATAAGCATAGCAGCGAGAGACACGGAAAAAATTAACAAAACAGAAAATAGAGAGACAAAGGATAAGACAAGAAAAGAAAAGTGGGAAGAGAAACAACTCTATAGAAGATTGATAAGGATGAAAAAAGATGAAAATAACGAAAACACTTGGATATGGATGTGAAAAACACACATAAGCTGAGAAACTGAATCCATAATAACTGCAGCACAAAACAACTCGATAATAACCAACCACATCAAAGCAAAGATCGACAAAAACACAAGAAAACAGCAAATGCAGACTCTGTGGACAAAGAGACGAGAGGATAAACAATATAATAAGTGAATGCAGCAAACTGGCACAAAGGGAATACAGGAACAGACGCGACCAAGTTGGAAGGGTAGTACACTGATAATTATGCAAACAACAGCATCTCGAACGCACAGACAAGTGGTAAAAACATAAGCCGGCAACACTACTTGAAAACGAGAATCACAAAGTCCTATGGGACATGGGCATACAAACTGAGAAACCCATCCAAGCAAGAAGACCGAATGTCGTAATAATTAACAAGAAAGAAAAATCCTGCCAAATCGTAGACTTTGCTGATGAAATGTGTGGAATATTCTTGTGAGCTAATAATAATAATAATTTGCAAATTTTACCGAAAAAGGTGGAGAGTACTGGAAACCTAGGGAAACTTGTTGTCTCTCAGATTCCAGGGAACACCACAGGTTATTTTCAAAGAGAGATCTTTGATGTCTTATGTGAAAACTCCTTGTGAGCCAATAATAAAACTGGTGATATTATTGGCGATAATGCTACTAATAGTAATAGATACTGAAAGGAAAAATGTAGTGATAATCTATATCAGGTATTATAAACATTGATAAACTACTAATGGATAAGAACAAGAACAAGAAATGATAAGAGCCATCGAGAACATTACATCAATGATGAGCACAACACGAACAGTAATAATTTGTTTTGGAAATTCTTTTAGACTAACCTGGTTCCCAGCATTGCCGGGTGTTTGTAGGTGTGTGTTGAGCAAAAAAAAGTGATAGTAGTAGAAGGCAGGCTCGAACCCGTAATGGGAAAGCGGAAAAGAAAGTGAAAGAAAATCTGACGTCTTACTGCTACTTCATGATGCGACCGGAAGTCTAAAGCGTTCGGATTTTAACGTAGTCAACATCACTTTTTTTTTTTTTTTACATAGACGTCACCACTTATCAAGGCCGATAGGCCACTCAAGGATAAGGGTTAAAGAGTGTAGAGTAGTCAAAAGGACAATATAGTAATCGATAGTAATGGAAGTTCGGTAAATTTATTAACCTAAGTGGAACGGCTCATCAGAAACTTGTTCACGTTGGACTTGAAGACAACCATATTATAGACAGCTGGAAAGCAGGAAAACGGAAGACAATTCCACAGGCGTGCAGTTCTAAGGAAGAAACTTTGATCATGAAATCTATGTTTAGGTTTAGGTACAGATAAAGAGTGGGGAAAATTATTGATAATGTTTTCAGCTAGTCTAGTGTTTCTTGTGAAAGTTTGGCGAGGGGGGACCATAGATTGAAGCTCAGTCGAACACTTTCCATGAAAATAACGATAAAGCAGAGACAAACTCGCAACATCTCTTCTGTGAGACAGAGGTTGCAGCGAAGAGAAAAGGACATCTCCTACCAAGCCCCGAAGTTTATTTTGAACTCTATCAAGGCAGGACAAGTCTTTTCTAGCAGCTCCTGCCCATATGTGGCAACAGTACTCCATCCTTGGACGTATCTGGCTCTTATATAGATAGAGAATTGCATCAGCAGTGAGATATCTACTGGATCGATAGAAGGATCCGACCATTTTTCCAGCGGCCTTGGCAACAGATTTGATGTACGTATTCCATTTAAGATCAGGAGTAAAGGTCAAGCCCAGAAGCCTGTCAAAACTTGAGGCCTCCCCAAGACGAGAGCCATTCATTTTAATTGATGCCAGATGGGGATCAGAACGTTGATGATGTAAATATAGAAGCTTGGTTTTAGATGCATCACTTGCAAAAATGGCGTTTCTTTTAAACCTCCCACGAAGGCAAATTAGACACAAGGTCATTTTTAATATGGGTGGGGGAAACCCCCTCCCCCAAAAAGGGGGCACTCTGACAGTATCCAAATAAATAGAAATTGTCTCAGTATGAAGGGTTCCCTACATTGACCAAGGACCAATTACAGAACAGATACTACCCAGCCCGAAGGCCAGGCGTTTGCTTTCGAATAGTTTCGCTTTATTTATACGAAAAGGACAAACAAGCACTGGAGACAACGGTACTGAGGAAATTTTTTTAACTTGATCAAAAAAAAAAAGATAGAGACGATGTCCGTTTGTAAATACGAGATATTACGATCTGGGAAGAATGCGAAAACTTCTCGCGGAATCTAACCAACGCGAGAACCCCGATGCAAAAACATTTCGTGGATATACACAAACGCTCGTGCCCATTTTGTCCCTAATATAATAGATAATCTTTCATAATTTTTGTATTCACTCTTTAGCGGACTTTTATCCCTATCTGATTGATGCTTTTTTACCATGATTCTGCCAACTCAGCATTTGGCCTTCTTCACATGTTTAACCGCGACGGGATAATAATGCTGAATTTACAACTGTATCCCCTGTTTTCCATAGTTGTTGTTGTTTCACCCCATTTTGGCTAACTAATCCTCTGGCATGCTTGGATAGGATTGAGTCTCTACGGTTTGAGGTGAGCATTGTTTGAAGATAGCCGTTTCAATCCTACCCAAGAAAGCCAGAGGATTAGTTGGCCAAAGCGCAGTGAGATAATAACTACGGAAGACAGTAATTACAGGGGATATAGTAGAAAGCATGTTGTTACCAAGTTTTGCGTAGTTTCTGACCTTATTGTTGCCAAAGCAAATGCCTTTCACGCTTCCAGTTCCACTTCATTCATTGAGTCTCCAAACTCTGAATCTGTGATGAGCTGCCAGATTTGAAGACAGTCAAAGACGTTAGTTTTCAACATCTCCCTGGTCCATACTGGAAATCGCCGGACTGTAATACCTATGCTTCGATTCTTAGAAACAGTCAAACGACGTTGAAGAGATGTAGGTACCTAGAAACATGCATGTCCGTAGGTTATTGTTTTTAAAATTATAAATGAATAAAAATATAATTTGTTTAAGTCCAAATAAAATATGGGCGATTTTCTAAGGAATAAAGATCTTCAAGTTAACCGTATTATCGTTTAAAAAGATCAACAAGAAATCTATTTATATATATATATATATATATATATGGATGAAACACTGACTAGTGTCTGTAAGTATTAATGATTATTATAGTAAATAATAATGTCAGTCCCTTTAAGAAACTTGTTTCTTATTGTTGAGTACTTTCAGTTGTAATAAAGTCGGTCAACTTAGATTATATGCGCAGATCGTCATATAATGATTAGATCACTCTGACTGACGTTAAACACATTTAATAAGAATTAATATTTAAATTTCAACTGTATCTCTCGCGGTTGCCGGTAAACGAGTGGTTCGTGTCCTTGCTAATGAAGCCAGACATAACTTCTGTTGCCGAGGTTCGAATCTCTCAACTGGCCTTAATCGTAACACCCTGTACTGATGATTCCCGAAAGGATGAAACACTAGTGTCTGTAGGTATTAATAATTATTATAGTAAATAATATATATATGTGTGTGTGTGCGTACGCACGAGCATGTGTGTGATTGTATCTACTTCTTGTAAGCTAGTCATGGCTTATAAAACGAGAGGACGCTATGCCTGTAGATTAAATACAGTATTTTGTTTAAAATTCAGTACAGATTCCTGAGTTAAATAAGATACTCCATAAGAAACCCGTAGAGTACATCGACCGATATGTTCTGAAAATAACCCTTAATATTTGGATGATCCAAATAATACGAAGCATCAATGCTCATCTCAAAATTTTGAGACATAATTAATCATTGTTAAGTAATTTACACATAGAGAGGATAGAAGGTCTGCTTGCATACTTTCCACAAGCTTATTGCTATATATAAATGAATACAAAATATTAAATAAAATAGATTAGCCTCCGCACATCCGATTCCATAGGATGTAGTGGTATCCATTAAACAAGTCACACACCTTAGAAAGTAGGATTGAAAGAAAACAGAAGAAAACGCGCTGAAGAGAAAGCATAAAACACATGAATAAAAATGGATCGCAGGAAATTAGAAGTTTTGTAGCCAGAAAGAACGATGAAACCGACACGCTGGATATTTATTGGAAATGCCAGAGTACATAACCGTGTCTCATCCTCGAACTAGCGCAAACTGCGGCCACCTGCAAATTTCATGAGTATTCGAGCATCAATCTCTTGACTCTATGTATATCAATGTGTTTGTAGATCGGAGTGTTTACGCCGACATTCGGGAATTGAAACGTGCGTGTATGTGCGCGTGTGCGTATGGTTGTTGACACGATTGTAAGTTCACATCCTATATCGGTCTTCACTTTTATTTATTGTTGGCAATGTTGGTGCCTTAAACCATCAATTAATGTAAATTTGGCAGTGTAAGCTAGCAAGTTACATCTCTGCCTGTTAGCATGTTCTGCAACCCGCATAATTTGTGCGGTGAAAAGGAAAAGATATCAAAGAGACAGAGAAGGCGTTCTATTTGCCCTACTGTTTATATAACACAACGCGCCGCCAGTCAAGCAAGAGAGAACAACTTTCCCTATGTCGCCCTCGCTGCTCTCTCACACAAACGCCACGTCATATAAGTCAACGACATTTATTCATTTAATCTCATTCATAGAATAATTTATCCATTCACTTATAAAGATGCTGGTATAGAAAGTTGAGTAACGTTTTTTTTTTAAGCTCAACAAACTTCATTAAAATCAATGTCACACATGCAAAACATTTCATGTTCAGCTGTTATATCGTTTGCCTACCAGAAAACACCGGAAACAAATTATAAATGCCGATTAATATGATCGTTGTAGTATTTGTAAAAATAGCATGTTATCCTGGCAAAATAAATACTTACAGAGAAAATTATTTATGTTAAAATATAAACAATGTAGAATGTAAACAATAATTTAAAATAGATTGACCTCTAGAGTCTGTTAACTCCTACGTAGAGGTCATTATTAGGGCTATGACAACAGAATCTTCTTTTTATTGTTTTGGTCCTTAAGTATATATCCGACAAGTTAATCAACCGAGAACCACATCACTCTATGCAAAAGCATATAAGATATTAACGGATACACACTCGAGAATCAAAACAATGAAAAGAATATGCTGTTTTTCAAAGCCCTAGTTATAAATTGAAAAAAAAAATAAGCGTAACAGAGTTGATACAGTTAATCGTCAGAGTTTTTTTTTTATTTGACTTGTTTGAAGGAAAATATTTCAAACAAACAATTCGGTACGCTCCTCAGAATGAGGATGTGAGGTGATGATTTGGTATCAAACAGAATAATATTGTATTCGTGCTGCAGAGGTCATTGATTATTTTGTGAATTCGAATAATTTGTGAATTGTTCGTGTTTTTTGTTTTGTTTTTGTCTGTTTTTATCACTCTATATAACATATCAACGGATACACACTCGAGAGTCAAAACAACGAAAAGAATATGCTGTTGTCTGTAAAGTCGAACAGAATGAAGGAAGAAAGCGACCACGTGTCTGCGCGTGTTGTCTTACCTGCTGGGAGGATAACAGGGAGGGCAGAAATTAAAAATGGCGGCTGTGGTTTTTGTAAGATTATTGAGCGATGACGTCACCCCTCACGTGACTGTTTTTCTGGCCGCCGATTGGCTGATGACGAACGCTTGGACAATAAAAGGAGTATGTTCAGAAGATCGAGGAGAGTGTGTATCAACTGCATCAGTGTGATTAGAAGTTCGACGTGTGTGTTAATCAACTGCCGTAGTTGTGAAACGAATTCAAGCTTTAGAAGTTCGACGTGTGTGTTAATCGACTGCCATAGTTGCGAAACGAATCCATTGTCCTAGCCCTAGTCATTATAAAGTGCAGTGAACTTTAGTTAGAGTTTAATTAAAAGATACGATGATTTGACTGTTAGATATCGGAAGCGAGAGGGAGCAGACGGAGTTAGTGATTTGAAGTATGGGAGAGCAACTCGAGTCGGGCGGTGATGGCTCCCAGTAGGGGGGATCAGAATGCGTTAGTCTAGAATCAGCGTCAGTTTTCTAATGAGGAACATCGGAAATAAAAGTTTCCGAAAATAAAGCCCGAGGTCTGTCATTTTCTTGGAAGAGTTTCCATTGCAGCTTTCCCGTCAAACAGGATCATGGACGGAACAGATGTGTTTCTGATTTTCCGCATGTACAACCCCAGATAATTGTTATTCGTCCTTTGTGTTGTAAAGGTATTTATTTATATTCTTGTTCCGTCATAAACTGCAATTAGATGTACATGCTCACAACGAATTTTAAATTAGACGATCACAACATGGTCATAGACGAACAAACGTCATATAGATGACACTGACATGTACATACGAAAGTATATACACTCGCTACATCTATGTGAACCCCCACAACGCAACACAGCTGAGCATGCATTTATTGCAAAAAAAACTTGTTTAGTTATCCACAATTGTTGAGTGTTTCTCATAGTTTCATTATCTTTGTCTCTATCTGGAATATAAGTGTTAATTACGCTGTTTGCATCTTGGGTTGAATAGTAAGATAACGTTTGCTAGTACATATGTAGTTGTTTAAATTCGGCGAGGGATGAAAGCGCGTTAACATAACACTACGTCCACTCGGAATCAGCTGATATACACGGAGGTCATCCCGATCTACTGTCGCTATTGATAGAAATAAATGTGACCTCTGATGGCGCAAGGAGGGAGTGAGTCAGACAGTTTCGGGTGGAGGCTTTAAGCGACGATACGTGAGAAAAACATGATTTACGAATCGATTACACACGAAGATGCCGGGCTGTAGAAATTCCTGGTCCAAATCTATTACCTACTCGTTAAAAAAGACCATTAGAAAAGTTGAAAAGAATATAAAGGTTATGATTAAGAATGACATTTTTAACAATATTAGCTTAAATGAAAAGATGTAACACAAAATACACACACATATATATTCCTATGTAAAGAATAATAACTTAAACTAAGTAACGTCTAATTATTAATTTTGACATATATATTACATGCAACACGGTAACATGATTCATTATTTAATGCTTTGTTTATTTTAACATTTAGAGGTGCATATATATATATATATATATATATATATATATATATATATATATAAAGCACTATGTATGTGTGTATATATATGTATATATACACACATATATACGTGCTTATCATTATATATACAATGTTAAATATGCGTATATATATACACAAATGCCTAACATTATACATATATGCATCCCTAAATGTTAAAATATACAAAAAAATTAATAATAGACCATGTTACTGTGTTACCTATAATATACACTAAAACTCCTTTAATTTGAACTTCTAAAGTCGGACTTCCTCTCATTTGGACTTCTTCTAAACCTGGACTTTCTCTAAACTTGAACTGTCTTGTCATTGAAATTGTATTAGCATATTTGATGCGGGGTTGCAGTAAAACTGTTTACATGGTTTAGATATTGCGCAGAAATGTTAATATTAGTGCTATGTAATTAATGTAGATTAGCTATTGATAATTAATTTGCACTTACTGTAAATATTTTTTTCAGATTGCTATATTTAAAATAGTGTAAAACAACCCATCACAATGGCTTGCAACTCTAAAAGAAAACTAGTGACACTGACTTTACTCGAAAAATCAAATTATAGAAAAATTAGATGCTGGAGTTGAAAATAGCGTTATATTGAGAGATTATAAGATTGGAAGAAGTACACTGTTTTACATCAAAAAGACAAAGGATGAAATACTGAAGGCTGCTCCTTTCTCTTCAAATAAAAGACATGTCAAAAGAATGACTCTTCGCAGACCAAAGCGAGTTGAATTCGATCGAATATTACATGAGTGGTTTGTAGCAAAACGGAATGAAGGTGTAGCCATATCTGGACCCATATTAATTGCTAAAGCAAAATCTCTTAAGAAGAGTTAAATATTGCAACAGATATGAAATTCAGTGAAGGCTGGCTTAAGAGCTTTAAGAGTAGACATGGTATAAGACAATTAACAATGTCAGGCGAACAGCGATCTGCTGATACACACGCAGCATCAAATTATTGTGACAAATTCAAGACGATAATTGCCGATTATGGTTTAACAGCAGAGGATCTTTACAACGCTGATGAAAGTGGCGTAAATTGGAAGTTCTTACCTACAAAACCATTAGCCGGATCTGAGGAACAGAAAATAAAAGGATTCAAATTAAATAAAGAAAGACTAACAGTGATGATATGGGCTAATGATTCTGGAACTCATAAACTTTAGCTTATTGTCTTCGGAAAATCAAAGTGTCCCCGAGCATTGAAAGGAGTTTCTCCTTTGCCAGTATCCTATTATTCTTCACGAAATGGAATGATGAATCAACAGTTGTTTAAAAAATGGTTTTTGCAAGAATTTGTGCCAGGTGTCCAGAAGTGTTTTCTTGAATTAGGTAAACCTGATTCAAAAGGCTTGCTTCTGTTGGACAATTGTAGAGCATATCCTCCTGAGTCAGAACTAGTGTCATCTTGCGGGAATATTTTTGTCCGCTACTTACCACCTAATGTGACTTCTCTCGTTCAATTTATAGATAAAGAGATTATTAGGAACTTAAAATGTTTCAACAGAAATGATTTCATGATGGATATGATAAATAGTACCGTGAGTATAAGCGATTTTCAGCGCCATTTTACTATCAAAGATGCCATGTTTTCTCTCGCAAGTGCATGGAATCAAGTTCGAGCAAGCGCATTAACAAAAGCATGGTGTAAATTATGCCCAGCGCCAAAGGCTTCTGAACTGAAGGAATCGGAGAATACACCTGGTCAAGAACAAATTCTTGAAACCAAACGATTACCGACCAACCACGCTGTTCTTAAATCACTTAATGCAAATGATGTTGAAATGTGGGTGCAACAAGATGAGGAAACTACTGATCAATATCCTGAAGGCAGTAATGGTGATGAAAATAGCGACAACTTCCATTCTCTTGCCCCTAATGTAAATAACCAAAACACTCTGATAAGCAATATCATGGGATGATGCAGAAAAGTCTATGGAGACGGTTATGAAATTTCTAGAAAAAAATTCCTTACTTTAGTGACAACTATGTTTTGCAAGCAATGTCACTCCGAAAAGATATAATCATAAAGAAGCTACACAATCAAAAACTCGTAGATTTTCGTCATCGCTTACGGAATACAATGGCAGCGCCCGAGAGCTCAATCGATGAAAATAGAAACTGCAATGAGACTCATTCAATGAATAACTAAAAAAACTGTATTTTACATAAATGTATGATTTCTGTAGATGACAACTTAGGTAATAAATACCTAATAAGTAAGAGTAGACTTAATTTATTTTCAATATTTTTGTTCCTGGTAATAATATTTAACAATTCTTACTTGCAATATATCGTAAACTCAACTTAATATATACTTGAAGTATCATATAGCAATGAATTTCATTTACTATTTCTTAATTCTTAGAAAATTAAAGTTAACTGTAGCACATTTTTTATCACGAAACTTGAACAGCATCCTATAATTAGAACGAAGTGGATGTTCAAATGATAGGAGTTATGATGTATATTCTTAAAGTATATATATATATATATATATATATATATATATATATATATATATATATATATATTTACTTCTAAACAAATAAACCGATCATTATGAATTTTGGAATATATATTTTCAGCAGTACAGTAAGTAATATGAGTAAACTCTTTTAATAAACTTTGACATTAAGGGGCTGAATTTCCATCAAGAGGCTTTAAAATTATTAGACGCAAACATTTTGTAGAGAGAAGACGTGTTTTACATCCAGTTACTATATCTTACCAAGAATCAGTGAGCATGTATGAGGGTTAACAATCATCATGCTCTTGGTACAGTCCTAAACTATTGAACGTATGATTATGAATTATAGAATATGTATTTCCTGAAACAAGACGAGACATGTCTGCACGTTATTTAATTCTTTGTAAACTTTACCATTTAAAAGGGGGGGAACGAAACCGTACTATAGCCTTAAACCTCAAGAAAGTAAAATAATATAGTTTAATACTAATCCGACATGTTGTCTTTATGTCCGCCCTTGGACGGTTATTTTAATATATATATATATATATATATATATATATATATATATATATATATATATATGCATAGATCATCGTATAACGATTAGATCACTGTCTGACTGACGTAAATGAACATTTAAAATTAAAATATTTAAATCCAATGTTATTTCACGGGGTTAATGGTAGCCGAATTGATACGGTCTTCGCTAATCGAGACAGAGATGCCTCGTGTTGCGGGGTTCGAATCGTTCGACTGGTATTAATCGTGATACCCTGCACTGAAGATTCCCGAAAGGATGAAACACTAGTGCCTGTAGGTATTTAATTATTTAATTATTATAGTAAAAAATAATTATGTATATATATATATATATATATATATATATATATATATATATATACGAGCAAACAGTAAATAAAACATGTTAAAAAACACTTTGATATGAGTTAAAAACATATTTAATCTGAAAAAGAAGCACTAGGTAAGTGTATAGTCCTTAATCCGCGGAGTTTCGAAGAAATACTTTCCTTCTCATCAGAGTGTAGGAATTAGCAAAAGTATTTGATGAAACAGCAAGTAAGTCAAAGATCTTACTTGATAACAAAAAAATGAAGCAGAGGGAATATGGTGAAGAAAAAAGTAATTACTCATGAATGGATAGTCTAGTGGAAGATAAATAATCCAGTGATGGTAAAATCCAAATATATAACTTTATATATATATATATATATATATATATATATATATATATATATATATGCATAATGATATTTGTCTGTGTGTGTAAGAGTTCGTTCCCCATAGACTCGAAAACGGCTAACGAAACAATTAGATGAAAACAAGAACAGCCAATTTTGACTAATATTAACACTTTACATAGCCTAACATCACAAGTGATTTGAGAAGTTCTATTACCACACAAGCCAACAAGCGCGACATATAAAATCCACAATAGGTTCTTTGATATAACTGGTTCGCGTTCGAAATTAATGGTTCTGATTAAAGCACAATTGCATCATGATACTGTACTTTTTCATTTTAAACTTAAATTCAAGCCATTATCACCGTACAAGCAGTAAGTCCAGACATAAAAAATAAACAGTACGTTTTTTGATATGATAGGGGGCGTTCGAAACAAATGTTTCTGTTTGAGCCCAATTGAAGCATGATACGTGACTTTTGCATTTTAAACTTTAATTCAAACCATTAGATAATGATGAAAAAATATAAATTTCTCAAATCAACAGTAGATTCTCTACAGTCCAATGTAGCCTACAACATATTGTGGACTAAGAAACTGCGGGGAGTTATGTGGAGCTTCCTCCCAGTGCACTGTGATGGTTCCGGAACTAGAACAAGAAATTAATCGAGTTCATTAAAAAAAAGTGGCGGTTTCAGCGATTTTGGATAATTATAAAAATATGGGAGTGTGAAATATTTGTTGGACGTCCATCAATCCCGTGAAACGTCCAGTACCACTATTAGTATATATATTGTTTGCAGAAAGTTTTTAGATGGGACAAGTCATTGGTACCGTCGTTTTCAAACCCGATAATTAGGACCGTTTCAAATACCCATATCAAGCTCTCTTAATCCAATACTCACATATATATATATATATATATATATATATATATATATATATATATATATATATATATATACGAGAGGCGCGCAATAAGTAATTCCCTTGACCCACTTCCAGTTGTCTGATCTAGCTGAAATCTTACATGTGCAATGAGTTATATCTCTACGGGTTATGTGTCACATTACAGCTCTGAACTAATTCTGGTCTCTATTTTACAGGTGTTTGAACTGAGTCAGGTGTGAAATGGAGCCTGTTCAATGTCGAGCAGTGATCCGGTTTTTGTATTTGAAGGACGCACACCACAGGAGACTTTTGATGAAATGAAAGAAACTTATGGTGATAATGCCCCATCATATGACCTTGTAAAACGCTGACACCCTGAATTCAAACATGGCCGGAAGTCTGTGAAAACAGCTCACAGACCTTATCGCCCCCTTCTGACATTGATGAGACATATGCCCGTCAAGTTGAGGTTGCTATCTTGGAAGATCGACGCATTACTATTCGCCAAATAGCCCAAGATGTCAAGATTAGTACAGGGTCTGTGGAAACTATCATTCATGACCATTTGCATATGCATAAGATGCCTGCCAGATGGATTCCCAGGTTGCTCACACTATTCCAGAAGCGAGAACACGTCGAGTGCTCGAGGATGAATTTGGAGATGTGCCAAGAAGATGAGTCAAAGCTTTTCAAAAGAGTGATTCACACGATGAAACCTGGGTCCATCGCTATGATCCAGAGACCAAAGTCCAGTCAATGCAGTGGAAGCACTTAGACTCACCACCTCCAAAAAAGGCAAGGGTGCAGCTCTCCGCTGCCAAGGTCATGCTCACAGTCTTCTGAGACCAGGACGCGGTAGTGATGTCAGATTTTCTGGCAAAGGGTACCGCAATTACAGGAGCATATTATGCTTCACCTTTGAGAAAATTAAGGGAAGCTATCAAAATCAAGAGGCGGAGCAAGATCAGCAAACGTACCCTCCTCCTGCAGGACAACGCTCCAGTCCACAATTCGCATATCGCCAGATCAGAAGCACGGGCGTGTGATTATGGAAATAAACCCCATCCTCCCTACTCTCCTGACCTTGCACCCTCTGACTTTCACCTCCCCAGCCATGAAGTTGTTTTTGAAAGGAAAGCGTTTCCCAGATGATACAGCCTTGATTTTTGAAGTCACGTCGTGGTTGGAGGACCAACCTGGGGTGTTCTACAAAAACGGTCTCCAGAGCTGCATCAAACGATGGGAGAAATGTATAACTCTGAGTGGTTCCTATGTAGAGAGACTAATAACTGTGCCAAGTTTCGTTGCTCTAGTGCTATGGGAAGTGGGTCAGTGGCATTACTTATTGCACGCCCCTCGTATATTTGCTTGAAATTTTGTAAGTTGTAAGATTATTCAAAAGGTTTAAATTCGAAGTCCCTTGTTTAAAATTCCTTTTTAAGTCAATTACTTTCGATTACTGAATTGGTTTCCTTCAAGGAATATTATTAAACGGATCATTAATTCGATGCTGTGAAAATCTGCTAAGGGTTTTTAAAAACAAAATAATAGTTTATATCATGACAACCAATGTTCATCCAAACCATCTACATTAAAAAGTAAGAACAAAAAACAATCGGTATATTAGTTGTAGTTGTTTTGTGCGCCACGTAACTGTTTCTGCTTACTTATTCATGTTATTAAATGTCTTCATTACCGGTGTCGTTCGTCTTCTCTAAGAGAAATCTACAGAAATGTGTTTGAAATTTACAAAGATACTTTATTCTATAGAGTTCAAACGAATATATATATATATATATATATATATATATATATATATAATCTTCTGTGACATTATATATATAGTGAATAATAGCAACAAGCAATACGTCAAAAGGACATAATAAAGATTCAAAATGGCATAATGGAAACATATTAAAAGATATTTGCAGCTTCTCCTTCAATTTTCGGATTTTAATCATGTCAAATCGCAATATATTCCCTTTTGAAGCATTTATTGTTGCTATTTTTTCTGATGAGTTAAGGGAATAATAGATTCACTGATTGATATTATAATTAAGTGATTGCTTTTGCGCTACGAAACAGATACTGTCGAGGATTGTAAATGTGAATTGAATTAAAAGAATAAATGAAAAGACGGTCAACATCATGAATTTTTTTAATATAGTTTTTTGTCATTTATTCACTATATTGCTCTGTAATTACATTCAGTTTCTTCTAAGGATAGGTAAATATTATAAGAAAATATATTCCTACGGAATATATATATATATATATATATATATATATATATATATATATATATATATATATATATATATATAATTTTACAGAAGATTATTTTATAAAATCAGTATGGTTATACGTCTCAAGACTGGTCGGGACTCAGATCTAAGAAATTGTTTTTTGAATTTGTTTATATTTAGAAGAAATCTAATTAGGAGAAGCATGCAACCCAGTTTCAATTTCTTCATAAGGCAAATTCTCGGTTAAGAAGTCTATAAAAGGTATTATGATAAATACTCTGTATTGTTTATGTACGTACATGTGTGTTTCATCTTTCTGTAGGAATTATCAGTCTGGAGGATGGGTGTTCTCCCCCCCTCTTTCTCTCCATTTAACATATATATATATATATACATATATATATATATAAATATATATATATATAAATATATATATATACATATATATACATATATATATCTAGACTACCCATGACCCGTTGGGTCAGTATGCTATATTAGCTATGGAATTCATGTATGAGCGTGACACTTGTGACGTAATGAAAATGTTTTTTTTTACATAACAGAAACCTTTCTATGAAAGTATATTAAAATGAAAAATCACGGACGGATCACACAAACATGAACAAATCCTCCCTATTCGCGTAAAGTTACCTATTTTTCCGAATAATTCAAAAATCGAAAATTAAACATGATTTTCCTACGAATCGAACACCGACGAAAGTCATTTAGCAGCAAAAGCGCACATGAACCCACCGATAAGAAATATAAGAATGAAAAACTCATATTGGAATCCTTCAACTAAGTTATAGAAACTTTAAATCTAAAAAAAAAAAATTAATAAAACCTGAAGCAAAACAATAAAACCTAAATAAATAAAATAAAACTAATATTGAAACAGATTAGTAAATGTAGCAACAAATTCACAGTTCTCACACAACTATTTTGTATCTAGAAATGTAAACAAAAATAAAAAAGAAGGAAGGAAGGAAGGAAAAGGGACGGATAGAGAGTAGTAGTATTAGTATTAGTAGTAGTAGTATTAGTAGTAGTAGTAGTAATAGTAGTATTCTTGGCTTTACTACAATTGTTTTTATGTTTGTCAATGGGTTTAAGTTGTTTAGTTGTAAGAAAATAGAGACAGTATAGTTGTAATAAAGAATAGTTGCAAAACACCCCCACTCTTCCCATGTTCAATAATAATTTCGAAATAATAACATTAATATTTCAGTCCGCAGGTCAAAATCTGCAAAAGAAGCGATGTGTGTTTATTTGTTTACGTTGTTATGGGTTAATGTTTATGCGCGCATGCGCAACCGGATGTCGTAAACCGGAAAGTGGGTTACATCACTCATTACAAGGTCATTTGAGTTTTATAATTATATAGATTTTACAGAAGATTATTTTATAAAATCAATATGGTTATAGGTCTCAAGACTGGCAGGGACTCAGATCTAAGAAATTGTTTTTTTGAGTTTGTTTATATTTAGAAGCAATCGTTCCCGGCTATCCGCAGCCCAAGTCGCCCTCTAATATAAAGCATAGACTTTTGACGGTGCTGATTATCATCTAATTCCCAGTCCACTTTGTCCAATTTATTGTAACTTATTTCATCCAATTTATTGAAGTTTACTTTGCCTAATTTATTGGCGCTTATTTAATTAAATCGACTCGTATTTCGTGTACTTCTCCTTCGTCGATGTACGCAGTAAATGTACCAAATTTAACTACGAGCAACATGTTAATAATTTGGATGGGTTTCAATTAATTATCCTGGTGTTTGCAATCTGTTAAACACAAATATGGAGATAAAGAGAGATATAGAGAGTGAGAGAGAATGTGACATCCAGTGTAGAGAGGGCTTTCAAATGGTCAAGTTGCCATGGATCTACAATTCGAAAGCATCCAACTAATTGCTTTCACAAGTTATTGACTTGCTACTATAAAGTATGTTGTATAATTATTGTAATACTAACATAAATTAAGTCATAATTTCGATCTACAATAAAGTAAGAAATCTGTATATACTTCATAGTACTTCATAAAAGTATTACTCTCGGTCGCTGAACATGCATAGTATAATAATTAAATTTCACTTCTCTTGTATTGATATGCGCAAGAAGTACACTTATTTTCAAAAAACCAATGAGGGCTTCGAGCTCAGCTTGAAAGTGTATGCTTGCCTGGCGACACGGAATAACTGTGATACAATAAAACAGTCAATTCCAGTACATACCCTTCGCTCACATAGATCACAGTTTACCATTAGCCACAATGTATATAATAATAGAGTACTGCTGAAAATACGTAACAACTATTTTCATTTAATTTAGTTCACAGTTTTTTCGACCTGCATTTAGTGTACTCGCTTGTCAAGCCAAAAAATATAGTTGTGATACCATGAAACAGTTTGTATATGAATTCCTTCTTTATCTTTCAATTCACATTTTCAACATTCTGTTATTATTATTATTATTATTATTATTATTATTAATATTATTATTATTATAGTATAATATAAATTATAAATTATATAAAAAAATAAAAAACGAACAAAGTAAATTTTTCTAACTGAAATTATTATTATTATTATTATTATTATTATTAATATTATTATTATTGTCATTGTTCTTCTACTTATTATTATTTTTTTATTTTTATTATTCTCATTATCATTAATATTATCATTATTATCATTATTATTATTATCATTATTATTATTATCGTTATTATTATTATCATTATTTAAAAAAATACTTTATTGGTTATTACTATTATCGCTAATATTATTACTTGTAGTAGTAACTGTGGTGGTGGTGGTGGTAATAGTGGTGGTTTGTTTTTATTATTACTGTAGCTGTAATGGTAGGTGTTGTTTTTTGCTGCCATTGCTATTGTTGTTTTTGCTGTTAATATTATTGCTACTGATATTAGTGTTGCCATTATCATTGTAGATTTTATTTCTATTGTTGTTGGTGGTGGTAATGGGAATAGTGGTGGTGATGGAGGAAAAAGGTCGGGAGGGGATCTTTGACCTTGGTGGAGTCCCCTCCTACCGATAATGTCTCAATAAAACTATCAGTGTTGGTGTAACCTTAAATTCACTAACCCCATTTATGGGAGAATGTCAAATTAAAATATTGAAAATAACGACGTGAATGAGGCTAGAACATCTTGTGATGGTCTCACGTCAGGTAGGTGTCCCACTGGTCAACAGGGTGTTTCCTGTCGTCATCATACAACTGTTCGAAATTCTGAGGATGTAGGAGGTGTGAGAATTTCCAGAGAGGGTCCCAAGACACGAAGGGAGTTGGAACAGGAAATGAAAAAAAAAAAAACGTGGACGGATGAGGAAAGAAGAGTACTGTGGGAATGCTTTGTAAGAAGTGGAAGTACCAAATCTGGTGGATATATCCAAAAAGTGAAAGAAGAATGGGAATCGAGAGGAGGAGGAGCTAGAAGTGTCGCGATTTTGGTATCACAGTTAAAACAAATTAAAAATAGCAACCTACTTTCAGTGATTGCAAGAGAAAAGATTGAATGGATGGTTAGGAATGAAATGAATAACGAAAGTAAAATTGATGAAACTAGCTCTGCTGAAAGAACTGAGAGAGTGGACGTGCAGAAGGGAAATGTAAGCGATGATGGGAGGGGGACAACTGAGGAGGTGTGGAATCCTATGGTTAGGCGAAGTAATGAGAAAGAGTTTGAACGATCTAAGGCAGATGAGATCATTGACTCTGAGACAATGGAGCCATTGAAAGGAACAGATGTATGAAGAGGTGGTGATGAAGTCCGAACTTTTACTTCTGTAGAAAAAGAAGTACTTCAGAAGTTAAGAGAGGTTCTTCTTAGAGACGATATCATAGAGATTCCAAGTATGAAGAGTAGTGATAGGCGGAAGGTGAAAAACGAGGTAAAAATAATTCAAGGAGTAATTCACATCATAAGAAAGAACATATCGATTACGGAACTTAACAGGCTTCTGTATGCAGCGTCATAAGTTATTGCGAATCGTCTTGGCTTATTACAGAAGAAAAAGGGAGAAATGAAGGATAGAAGGCCACACTGCAGAGGCGGCTTGAAGAAAGTATTAAACGGTGGCGGAAAGACATTGGTAGAATCGAAGAAATAAGAAAAGAAGTTAAACTAGGACAGAAAGCCAAAGACGAGCTTGAAAGGAGGTATAGATTGCTGGAAAAGGGAACGATGAACGTTCTAACAATGTCGAAAGAGAAGGTCCACACTAGTGGTATGAAAATTAGGAACTTTGTTGGAAAAAGTGTTGCATTTCGGCAGAACAACCTTTTCCGGAACAATCAGTCTTAGCTGTATAAAGAATTAAATGGTAGTAAACTGGCGGGAAATAACAACACTCCAAGTGCAAAAGATGCAAGTAAGTTCTGGAGTAGGAGTTGGTCTGTCGAAGGGCGATATAATGAGAAGGCTAGCTGGTTGGGAGAGGTCAGAGAAAGGCTATCAGAAATGCAGCAGATGAAGAACGTTGAGATAACCATCGATGACGTTAAGGCTGGCATACGAAGGATGACAAACTGGAAGGCACCTGGTCCAGATGGAGTGATGGAGTGATTTAAACAGTTTCCATGCCTTTATCCACCTATAGCTGCTGCTCTGCAAAGGGTTGTAGAGTCGGGAGATGTCCCTGATTGGCTTGTGAAGGGAAGAACAACACTGATTAGGAAAGATCCTGAAAAAGGAACAGATGCCAATAATTATAGACCAATTGCATGTCTACCATTGATGTGGAAACTGTTGACTGGAATATTTGCGGAGAAAATTTATGAACATCTAAAGAGTAATGGTATTTTTCCTGATGAACAAAAGGGGTGCCGGAAAGTCTCGAGAGGTACTAAAGAGCAACTACTAATTGATAAAGCAATAATGCAGGATTCAAAGAAGAAGAAGAAGAAGAAGAGGGATCTGAGCGTAGCATGGATCGATTACAGAAAGGCTTATGACATGGTTCCTCATTCATGGATACATGAAACATTAGCCCAAAAATTATAAAGTATGCAAATTATTAATCCTCATCTAAATAATTACGAAATATTAATCTGTCATCGTATTTTCGACCAACTTTACATCCATAAATGCAGATAATGAAAGAACTATATTATGAACCTGCCGAGAGCTGCGTATTCTTCTAATAGGAAGTAAAAAAAAAGTTTATCACGTTGTTCACTTTGCAATTCGAGGATTGATGAGGTAAGAATGAAACGTCGAAAATTGCTATATCACGAATTACAATGAATAAAATAATAGAAGATAACATATAAGTGAGTCGAAACATCAAGTAATAAAGACTCCAGGCAATAACATATTTGAAAGAAAATTACTTGTCGAATATTCTGATTTGCACACAATTTTTTTTAATACAGATTCCATAGAACCAGAATATTTACCATAGTCAACTATATATATGGCCAGTTGCACAGAGATTATCACTTTCCATTCCTTGCAGGAATAATCAAAATAAATGCGGGGATGAGTCAAGGACGCCTACGTGTTGCTTACTTGCCATAAGTATATTTTCGCTTTACTATGAATACTAAGCTCTACTAAGGCATTGAGCACTGCTGAAGTAAAATCCTATCTCTATGCCCCTCTCTCTCTCTTTATCTCTCTCTCTCTCTATATATATATATATATCCTTATAATATATTTGTATATTAATATACAATATAAATATATATATATATATATATATATATATATATATATATATATATATATATTCAGAATGTAAGAGATTATGAAATTATTTCCACAGCCAAACAAAGGCGCATCTCATAAGCGGTGTGTTGGCTGTCATGGCTTTTGTGATTTGCGACGTTCTAGGCTGCAGAAACAATTATATGCATATATGCATATATACCAATACGGATACTTAAATAAATGAGTGATGCTGGGTCTTGTATGAATTTTTTTTCCAACATTATATTTTGACGCATATTTTTCTAAGCAAAAAATTCTGGCAGTTTACACACGAAAAGATTCGATATTAACATAATAATATTTGAGTGTCTTTCCGTAACAAAAAATAGCTGCTAAAAATGTACGGAAGTTTGATATGCTGAAAAAAAGCTTGTTGTTAATAAAATAAATATTTGGAATTTGGATATATATATATATATATATATATATATATATATATATATATATATATATGTATGTATATATATATATATATATATATATATATATATATATATGAATACGGTGTATTTTCTTATGTATTCAAGCGTTTCATAACATTTTGACCAAATTTAAACATTTCATTTAAGAGAGCTACTCATCAGACACTAAAGTACATTTTCATATATATATATATATATATATATATATATATATATATATATATAATCATTTTAAGAACCAAGCAGTGAACTCTCCTTAATTTTTCTCATTTTATTTATTAATTTATTTTCGATTGCTTTCGAAGGGTATCACACTTTCGTATTTTTTATTTTAGTTATTCGATAACAATCATTTTAATCTAAATCTTCTCAACCCTCGTATCTATTTATATATATGGAACTATTAATTTCTCAATTTTCCTTATTTTCGTATGAATCTTTAATTCAATGTTATGGTATACTTGCTTAAAATTTTCCATTTTTTCATGCAATTAAAAAAAAGCTATATTAAAAAGGTTTATTTAAATTATTTTAAGTTATATTAATTTTTATCTTATACTAATTATGCAATTAATTTAAATTTTGAATCTATCTTTTCTAGCTTAATCTTAATATAAAAATCCTTTACTTTATAATTTTTTAAGATCCATGTTTCCATTCAATATTATCTAGACAGTCTAAGAAACATAACTTATTTAAAAAAAAACAATTCATTTTTAATCTTAATCTAATATTTAGATTTTTATCTTTATTAATAAATCATTATTAATTTTAAGCTTATAATTCTCACTTTGTTCTCTTTATAACAATCTAGGTTCAATTTCACACTTAGTTTACATAATACGTCCAGTCTAGCAATGGCCAAGAACATATTACCTGAAAGTACTTCTTTTAAACTCCTCGGCCTAACGTTTACAGGGAATATGAACTGGAATAGATACATTGAGAGCATTGCCAAGGCTGCTGCAAGGAAGGTTGGCTCCCTCTACCGTGCTAGAAAACTACTTACGTCTTACAGTATCCTATACCTCTATAAGGCAACCATTCGCCCATGTATGGAGTACTGTTGTCACATCTGGACTGGTGCATCTGCTGCTTGTATCTCGCTCCTGGACAGGGTTCAAAAGAGAGTCGCCAACCTGATAGGTCCTGAACTGTCATCTAGGCTTCAGCTTCTGTCCCATCGACGAGATGTTGCATCCCTCTGCCTGTTCTACAAATACTTTAATGGTGAATGCTCTGACGAACTGCAAACACTTGTACCTCCCCGACGTAATTACCCCCGACAAACCCGACAAGCTACTAAGTCTCATCCCTTTACAGTAGATATCCCTAGGTGCAAGAAAGCCTTTTACTCCAATAGTTTCTTCCCCAGAACTGCGGGTCTTTGGAACTCCTTTCCGGGATTCTGCTTTCCCAACTGTAATGATATGCAGAAGTTCAAGTGTAATGTTAACAAACATCTTTCTACTCATCTCCCTTCAAATGACCCCGCTAATTAAGTCCCTAATAGTAGCCCCCTGCTTCAAAGTGGTACTGTGCCTTGTTTGGGGTGAAAATTGAATAAAAAAAAAATTCTGATTTAGTCTCTTTTTTATCCATCATAATCCATTCATCTCGATGTTTTGCTTACTTAATATTCGTTTTTTTCTACTTTGTGTTCTATTGAAATGGTTCGTATGTTAATTTATTACAAATAACAATTATTAAATTAAACATTTATTTTATTTTTCTTATTTACATTATAGTTAATTAATTTTCTACCTGTTTAGTTAATTAATTCATTTACTATACCATCTCAAATTCCCACCACATTATATTTAAAATTATCTTTCTACCCTTATCTTCACTCATCATATAATCTTCATTATCTTTGTAATATAGCATTTTAATTTGGTCTTTGGCCTGATAATAGGAACTTATTTCTATGAAGACAGCATTGTATGAACTCAAACTTTTTATTTAAAGTTTCTACTTTAAAATTCAAGCATAGGTTTCATCTTTTTGATTTATAAGGTTTTTATTTTTTAACACTATGTAATATTGACCATTTTAATTGAAATTCAATTTTATTTTTACGTAGTTCCCTGACCCAATCCTATAATGCAGTCGTGTTCCTCTTCTTATAGACAGTTCACATTTTTCTCTTGAAATATTTAATCTATATTCTAAACAAACGTTTGTTTTACATTTTTAAATTCTCACACGTAATCTATTTCTAAACCTAAATTATGAGGTTCGATTTCGTCTATTTCTATTTCATTTTCATTTTAACTAAACTCTCTATTTTTATACTTACATGAAAAGGACAGCCCTTATCATGTAACATACTTACGCAGATAGATATGAAAAATCTTTATTAAAGTGTGTGCCTATTTCTATTCTATGGGGGCCAGGCTCGAACGCAGACCCCACAATTTTATTATACCATCCCTATTTAAGTTAAAACATACTTATCAAAGTATTATTATGTACATCTATATCACTTGAAAACGTTGGAAAACGTTTTTTTTTATTTCCATACTTTGTTAACCAGGTGCGAACGCAGACCCCACAATGTTAATGAACCACTGTTCTTCCAGATCAAACATACCCATTCCTGTGTCTCGATACATCTTCTATCATTATATGTAATCAGTTTTATTTTAAATAGTCAACCATATAGGAGCCTATTCGTGACCAGACACACACACACACACACACACACACATTCAGCTTTATATTATATATATATATATATATATATATATATATATATATATCCACGTCATATATCATTTTGAAGCGCGTCTTTGCGTGTTATTCGTTACCGTTCTCAATCTCTTCATTCATTTTGCAGGTAACTATAAGAAGCAGTTATCTTATTAATTTGCTGTTATATAAATTGTTTATAAAAATGCCGTTATTCTTCGTATGTCAATAAAATCCAAGTCAATGTTAGTTGACCCACTTAATTACGCTCCATGATTATCGGTATTAATAATCAAGCCTGTGTATAATATTATTGAAATAATCAAGATAACAAAATGTAAAATAATTACATCATACGGTGTATTTCCTTATATATTACAATTTTTCCGTAACCATGTGGACAATTTAATCTTTATTTTATTTAAATATATTCAAAATACACTCATCAGACACCAAAATACATTTGTCATATGTATATACATTCATAATTATTTTTAAGGAACCAAGGAAAAGACCCGCCTCGTTTCTCTCCATTTTATTTATTCATTTATTTTTTAATGCTTTCGAATTGGATAGATATCACACTTTCGTATTTCTTATTTTAGTTATTAGATGACAATTATACAATTTATTATTTTATATTCATTTAATATTTTAATGTAATTTTTATTGTTATTATTATTATTATTTCCTTTATTATTTATTTATTTTATTGAAGTACACCCATTATTTTAATCCAAATATCTATACTCTCGTATACATTTATAAATCCAACTATTAATTTCTCAATTAGCCCTATTTTCGTATGAATCTCTATTTAAATCTATTGATGATTTTGTTGATTATTATAAAAACTGTTGATTATTATATACACACACACACACACACATATATATATATATATATATATATATATATACAGGAAGGGCGTCAATAAGTAATGCCCTTGACCAACTTACAGTTGTCTGATCTAGCTGAAATTTTACATGTACAATGATTTATATCTCTATGTGTTATGTGGCAAATTACAGCTCTGAACTACTTGTGGTTTCTGTTTTACAGGTGTTTGAACTGAGTCAGGTGTGAAATGGAGCCTGTTGAATGTCGAGCAGTGATCCAGTTTTTGTATTTGAAAGGGCGCACACCACAGGAAACTTTTGATGAAATGAAAGAAACTTATGGCGATAATGCTCCATCATATGACCTTGTAAAACGCTGAAATCGTGAAGTCAAACATGGCCGGAAGTCTGTGGAAACTTTTGGGAAGTCTTCTCATTCCTGGTCGACAACCTCCCTTGATCTGGTGACTCGATCAAATCACCGGTTTGCAGACCTAAACTGCTTAAGGATTAGGTAGGTTCTGCCTAGCGCCCGGTTTCATTACTCCTTTTTGCGATCACAAGGATTCATTAGAGATGTCTAGTGCTTAGCCTTGTTTCCTAACTAGAGCAATCTATGTCGTCTCCCACATTCGCCCGATCCTTTTCGCTTAAACTGGGCATTTGAGGAATGCTTGTTTATCATTCTTGGTAACATGATTGGACTGCTACTCATGTCTGATAATTTTAGGGTATCAGTTTGACAGTTTACCTGTCTGCTGTATTCTGACTTACAATACAAGAGGTCTAACTTCTTATTAGCGCGTAGAGTTGCTTTTCTATCTAGTTGCATAATATCGGGATGGTTATAGTGCTATGTCACGCATAGAAAGAGACCCTGTACTCATCTCTGGTGGCCATACCCGAGACCAAATTCCTGTAGGATTCGGCTGGATGGTCTACTTGTGTTGCATAATGGTGGCTATGCCCATCCATTTTGTCTAGCACCTCTCACACTAAACTGAAGATATGAAATAACAGCCTAATTCAAAATACCGACCAAAGAAGACGCACACTTAAACAACGATTCACCTCCTCCTTTGAGGTTTGCATTTACAAAAGTCTGTGAACTTCGAACTAACAGACGATGTAGAATCATTTGTCCTAGCAAACTTTCTGGACATCTTAGCGCTAGGTGAAACTAACTTGCACTCCTTTATCCCCTCTAACAACTTTATCATGATTGGTTATCTTCCTCATTGTCGTAAGGACTTTGACAGACACCTGCACGGACTTGGAGTCTATATCTGTAAAACCCTCCCCATGACTAGGGAATCTTAACTAGAATTAGATGGCCAGGCATTCATGAGTTTTAGACTAACTTTAAAACATAGTGTTAGCTACTTATATTTTCTTTATCGCACTCCAACACAGGACTGTACTCTAATCAATCATGTCTCTGACAGCATAGATGTAGCATTCTCACTGGACACTAGCGCCCAAATACATGCATTTGGTGAGTTTAATGCCCACCACGGCTTGGCTTCTCTAACTATACAGACACAGTTGGAAGCATCACCCATAACTTTTCTATATCCACTTCCTTGACACAGCAAATAACGTTCTCGACCCGTCTCCAAGATCGTCAAGACCAGAAAACTTAACTTATGGACCTATTCCTGACAACTGTTCCTGCGGATTATAGAACAAATACCTTTTGCCCGCTCAGGAATGTTGATCATGCTGTAATAATGATAGGCACCACTCTAAACTCTCGACCCCAAGTTGAAGAGTCATTGCTGAAAACGACAAGGTACTACAATAAGGCTGATTGGGATGCCATCAGGGATACATCAGAGATGCTCCATAGTGAAATATCTTTTCTATTCCTGCGCAAGAGTGCGCAAATGAGACCACTGAATGGTTCAAAGCGATAATTTAAGCATATGTTCCCACACGCAAGTTTTATAGCAAACACCACTCTCCCTAATGGTTTACTTCTACTTGCGCAGCTGCTATTGTTCAAAGGCAACCTGCATACCGTAGATCTATTCAATATAAGTCAAGTAGAAACAGACAAGTTTATTAAAGCTAGAACTAATTGTAAGAAATGAATAGCAACAGCTAAGAGAGAATATACCGAAATCACCTTATAACGCATTGCAGCGCCAAAATTAGGAACTCGTGATTTCTGGAAAACATACAACAGTGTAGTAAATAATAGGCAATACACAATTCCCCCACTAACCAACAATCATGAGGTTGTTTGCACAACAGCCGAGAATACTAACATGCTTTCCAGTCGGTTTGCGTCAAACTCTACTTTGAACCCAGCAAACCACTCCCTCCCAGATTCTTTGCAGACAGAAACCACGCTAGATAATCTGAAATCACCTCTTCTCAAATACATATCATAAAAGACCTAGATACCTTTAAAGCATATGAAGCTGATCACATCCCGGCTGTACTATTAAAAAATGCTTCGCTGAGGTTGTTTAAGTTCTCTCCAAACTTTTTAACAAATGCCTTAACGAATCTTGCTTTCCTGACTCCTGGAAACTGTTTTTGTGGTACCAATTGACAAGAATTCTGGCAAAAGAATTGAACCATTATATTATTGTCATTAGCCTCCTCCATCTTTTCGCCAAAATATTTATATTCATAATTAATCAAGCTAGTTTACCACCTTAGAGATGTTAAACATCTGCCCGACCATCAGTATGGATTTAGGCAAGTCCGTTCTACTGCAGATGTCCTAACTGTAATCTTTGAACGTAAATACCATCCACTGGATAAGGCAAGGGAGGCTAGGGCAGTAGCCCTATATATATCTAAGGCTTTTTGTAAGGATATGTAACGATGCTCTTCTCATGAAAATCAGATCATATGGTAATACTGGACGAATACTAAACATAATTAAATCCTTCTTAAATAAAAGAAGAATCCAGGTTTTCCTCGATGTCGTATGTCAAAACAATATCATATAAATGCGGGTGCGTCGAGGGTCGATTCTTGGGCCTATAATATTTCTAATATTCATAAATTACCTTCCTGACAAAATTGTCTCTGAGATGGGTATATTTTCTGATGAAACCACGCTCTATAACAGGCACGAGGAAAAAACGAATGAAAAAATCTCTAAGGCAATGACGGAACCCGAAGAGGAAGACATCCAGACCAGTCTGTAGTGGAATGGTATAAAAAAAGATGGTAACGTTCAATGCTTACAATACTTTAATAATTAAAAGAAAACTTTTAATCACCAATATCTATAGTTATTGATATATTACCTGAAAGTATTTCGTTCAAACTCCTCGGCTTAACATTCACAGGAAACATGAGTTGGAACAGATACACCGAGGACATTGCCAAGGAAGGTGCTCTCTCTCTCCCTCTCTCTTTCTCTCTCTCTCTCTCTCTCTCTGTACCTCTACAATACCATTCGCCCATGTATGAGGTATTGTTATCCCATTAAGGCTGGCGCATCTGCTACTAATCTCTCACTTATGGACAGGCTTCAGAAGAGAGTCGCCAGCCTAATAGGTCCCGAAATGTTAGCTAGACTTCAATCTCTGTTCAATCAAAAGGTTGTATTCCTCTGCCTGTTTTACAAGTATTTTAATGGTAAGTGTCCCGACGCGTTTCATTCACTCTAGGACTCTTCAGGCTTATGCGCGAATTTTGTGGTTATCTGCCGATTTTTATATACGCACTTTCTATTGAGATTTTAGCAAGCAAATCAGCTTTCTAGTATCCACCGCGCCCTTCCTATCAGCCAATGAACATGCACTTACCGAACAAAGGCCTATTTGACCTCTGGTTGACCTGTTCCTTTGTGTGTGCTCTATTTAGCCTGGATATCTAGTTTCTTGACCTGTTTTAAATGTAGGTTAGGGTTTTTTTTTATTTTATGTTAGTTTATATATATGTGCATATATATATATATATATATATATATATATATATATATATATATATGTGTGTGTGTGTGTGTGTGTGTGATAGTTTATATATATTCATGTTTATTTAATTTATTTATTTGTGTATTTTCTATTGTTTTTGTTAGTTTTAAATTATTTTGTATCGCTATCCTAGAGCAAATTTTATCTTGTAAACACAGTTGTTCGCTATTTCTCTTCTACAGTTTAATAGATGTTGGGGTTCTTTAAAATACAGGATAGTAAATTTTTCATGAAGGCATAATCTACATGGGTCGTCCAATTTGCTATCCTGTACTTTAAATAACCTCAACATCTATTAAACTGCAGAATAGAAATAGCGAACAACTGTGTTCACAAGGTAAAATTTACTATATATATATATATATATATATATATATATATATATATATATATATATGTACATATATATATAAACTAACATAAAAAAACTCTAACCTAGATTTCAAACAGGTCAAGAAACTAGATATCCAGACTAAATAGAGCACACACAAAGGATCAGGTCAACCAGAGGTCAAATAGGCCTTTGACCGGTAAGTGCATGTTCATTGGCTGATAGGAAGGGCGCGGTGGATATTAGAAAGCTGGTTGGCTAACTAAAATTTCAATAGAAGGTGCGTATATACAAACGACAGACAACCACAAAATTCGCGCGTAAGCCTGAAGAGTCCTAGAGTCGATGAAACGCGGAATATTCAGTGTAGCTTAATCGCCATATATATTTTATAACTTACTAACTAGCTCTACCTACGTACTAAGCACTTTTGAAGTAAATACTTAAAGTTTTCGCATAAATTTATACTTTCTTATACTAATTTTATGTGAGTAAATGAAGTATATATATATACATACATATATATATATATATATATATATATATATATATATATATATATATATCCTGGCTTGGGGTAGTTGCCTGTCTAGCTGCACTGATGAGCTGTGAAAC
Source organism: Euprymna scolopes (assembly GCF_053919585.1). Classification (NCBI taxonomy): domain Eukaryota; kingdom Metazoa; phylum Mollusca; class Cephalopoda; order Sepiida; family Sepiolidae; genus Euprymna; species Euprymna scolopes. Next base: position 49,957,003 of record NC_136503.1, on the reverse strand, counting down.
AGCAAAACAGTACTGTATGTGGATGACTATAATGCTCCTCATCTTGAGTTGAGCATATTGAGAAGTGATATACGAATTACCATTAGCGTATAAAGCGATGCTCTTTATGTAAACAAATCGAGCTTAGGTGTTTCGGACGATGTGAAAACATCGTTAAACTCACGACTCGCTTAGCAGCCGCCGATAGCATAATAGTTAGGAACCTTGACTATCATACGGGCGGTCGGGTTTCAATCCTGGCTTGAGGTAGTTGCTTGTCTAGCCGCACTGATGGGCTGTGAAACAGCGAAATAGTACTGTATATGGATGACTATATATATATATATATATTATTCATATAGTTACGTTTGAAAAACCTAGTCATATCGACGTTGTGTTTTTTGTTGCTTTAAGGCGGAGAGGGGGGAACGAAACATGGACACGAATAGATAGATAGGTAGACAAATAAACAGACTGATCGAAATAAACATATTTCTTAACAAGTATACATCGAATAAATAATATAAATCCCTCTAAAGTGATGCATGTAGAATCTTTTCCGGGCGGAAAACTAATATATCGGCTCGTTCACATGTTATTAAATGAATTAATTATAATAGTCAATTTTTTGCAATAGCTACATATTTTAGATCGTGGAAATCACGGTGCGTATGTCCTTTCCTGAAAGACTAGTTCAATAACACAAGAAAATCCTCGAATAGAATGACAGTAACCTTGCAGCTTGTTTGTAAAGGGTATTACTTATATATATATATATATATATATATATATATATATATATATATATATATATATATATATATATATATATATATCATTTAATCGGAATTCATCATTGGGATGAATAGTATTTATTAATTTATTGATTGCGGACTATTATCCTCATCTTTTTTAGATATTGTTTCACGCTGTTTCGGCCAACTATTCCTCTGGTCTTCGTCAGGTGGTAACCGCGACGGAATAGGAGCTCCGAATCTCTTAACTGCATCTTCAACAATTACTGCCTTCCATAGTTTCAAAAAGAGATAAGCAATCGCTGCAAACAAAAAAGATAGTGAAAAGGTTTGTTTAACGTGGCGCATTTACTGCTGTATCCCCGCATATCTACGATAGGTTGATGGGTTGAAGAAAGGAGGGTCAAGTATTAACCTTCATATAAGCTACGATTATGAACGATAGATCGGGATGATTCAAATCCAGTCAACGATGTAGGTGAATAGCAGTATGGATGCCGGATTATGAAATAGCTTACGCTGAATTACACTTCTATTTGGTTATTTGCGATCAATTAGACACTAATGCCTTTGGTAAAGTCATTGAATATAAAATTCTCATTTTCCCAATCGTCATCCATAACATTACACGATTGAAATACTCGGGATTGCTTCATTCGTTTTTACAGGAAAGATTCGTAATTTAAATATGCACAATGCTGAATGATTAGTGAAATGCATAGTTGCAATACATTCGAACGGACCTGCAATAGGAGAAGTATTTAACAAAGGGAACAGAGATTAGCCAAGAACAATGATATATATATATATATATATATATATATATATATATATATATATATCCATCATATATGTGATTTTCAGATAAAAGTGTCATTATTACATCTACCACTAGTCTATCTATTTTAAACAGGGTTCAGAAAAGTGTATTTGATGTAATAAATCCCGCACTGTCAACAAAACTCACTTTAATGTTGCATTTCTGTGCTTGTGCTCCGACGAACTTGTAAGACTTGTGCTCCCCTCCCCCACGACGTAAATACCTCTGACCAACAAGAACAAAAATATCACACGTTTACTCAAGAGGTCCCGAGATACTGAAAAGAATATTATATTCTAATAGTTTAATTCCCTGAACTTCTGGTTTTTGAAATTTCTTCCCCGTTTTTTTTTTTTTTAACTGTACTAGCATCCGGAATCTCAACTTACTGCGAACAGAAATCTCGCTGCTCAACTCCCTACTCAGAGTGTTTTTATAGGTATGGTCTCTAATAATAAACATTACGTCCCAGTGCCAATGTGCCTTGTTTGAGGTGAATAAGAGTAAAGTAAATGAGTTCAGGAAATAAAGCAGTCGAAACATTCTATATGAACAATCACGATAATGATAACCGTCAGAATCATGGTGACGATGCAGATAAGCCAAAGCATTGTTATTGGTTCCTTCCCTTCCTTGATTTCCATAGCAACCGCATCCACGAGACATTTCGCCAACATCAAACTCTATTGAGAATACCTTTGCCACTTTCCAAGTCGGCCTTGTTTTTATTCCTTCTCATAAAATTCCACGATGTCTCTTGTTTCCTGTTTTGCAAACCCTGACGGACATTCGACTCACTTAGCCGGATCGCAACGGCCGCAATGTTGCACGTGCCTGGTTACGTGCAATTTAGGAAAAGTGCATTTTTGCACGAACAAGCGCCATATAACAGGCGAGTGATGCCCATGAAGAATCTAAAGCTGGGCGTATATAAACGCTGCGTATTTACAACAGGAACTTTGATTGGCGTTAAAGTAATCGGTAAAGAAAACGATAGCCTCGTAGAAAGAGAAAAGGAAATAAAAGGAGAGGAGGGAAAGGAGAATTCTGGAGGAAAAGAGTTCTGTAACGTTTTAATGTCTTGCCAAGAATAAATCATCATCATCATATCGTATGAATCCAAAGATTCTATTGTTGGCATTGGTTTCCCCGATATGTTTCTAGCTAGAATTTTTCTAGTAAGACGTCGGGTACTTACTGGAGGGACCACGAGAAGGTTACCAACATCCCAAATGAAAATGATTTTTGTAGGACGAATTAGAATCGCGTTCGTCAGTCCTTGCCGTTAGCCACTAAATCACTGTCATTGCCCTCAAGGACAAATAAAACAATTACTTTTTTTCTTTAAGCGAAAGGAGGGTCACATATGTAACCTACATATAAGCTACGATTGTGAACGATAGATCGGGATGATCCAAATCCAATCAGCAGTATAAATGCCGGATTATGAAATAGCTTACGCTGAATTACACGTCTATTTGGTTATTTGCGATCAATTAGACACTAATGCCTTTGGTAAAGTCATTAAAAATAAAATTCTTATTTCCCTAATCGTCATCTATAACATTACATGACTGAAATATCCAGGATTAATATTAATAATAATATTAAAGTAATCATATTTAACCTTTTCTGTTTTTTTTTTGTATGAACATCAATTTCAAACCTTTAATTTCTTTTCGCTTTATAACTAGAATCAGAAATGTATTCTTTGTTCACTGATGACCTCGACATTCCAGACAGCTTCGTTGCAAGGTCGTCCCAAGTAATTAAAACCTGTCCACAACTTTGATAATGTTAGTACTCTCATAGTGTTCCTCATCTCTCGGTTGACACGCTTTCTGTACCGTGTTCCATCGCCGCAGTGTTTAATCCCTGGGCTGATTTTAAAAGTACCTTGATTGAGTGTGTTGCGATTAACTCACAAAAGCTGTACTACCAACTAATCCCTCTCTTTTGATCTTTTCATTCATAATTTTTTTGTTCTTATTATAAAAAAAGTAAACTTTTGAGCTGCAGTCAAGACTACGCATCGCTGAGGGTAAATAATGGGCAAGGTACACTTAAAATGAAATCGTCTAAGGGTTGAGATTTACCCAAAATGGGTAGTTATGTAGAATTTGACTCGCTTCTTCGTGGATGTTGCGTCAGCATACTCCGGCATCTCACATAAATCCCTAGAATACGCCAATCGCTGACCAAATTTTAAAACGCTAGCAAAAAGGAAAACCATAATGATAGAAAACATTTATCGTAGGGTAATTTCAATGATGAAAATAGAAATGCAAAAGCAAATAAACTTACGGTAGGTTTGATCCATTAACATATATATTATTATTATTATTATTATTGTTGTTGTTGTAAAATAATGTGAAGTAACAAACATTTCATTTTGTATGTTTTTTTTGTAACAAATAGTTTTGATTTTTGTATTTTTTTGTTTTGTTTTTTTATTTTTCAACTAATACTATTGCTTTCAGGAGTTTTTTTTATTCTTATGGAAAAATGTTTTTTGATGATTTATTTTCAATAATTTAATTTTGTCGACGATTAAAACAAATATTTTTCTCCAATTTATTAACCGTCGTCTACTTAGTCTTTTCATTAGTTATACATACAACGCGTTTTTACTGTCGTCTGCTTGTGCAATTTTCATTAACTCGGCGTTTTGTCATATTCCGACGATTTATGTAAGCTGTCAATATATGCTGACGCAACATCTACAAGAAAGCAGATCATTCTCTGTAAATTACCGTAAAGTGAAGTCAACAAGAGGAAGTGATATCCAGAATTTATATAGAGATGAAAAGAAATCAATATTAATTTACTTAGATATCGATTACGTCGTTAAATCACAGTGGATGAAAAGTGATATACACCTGCTGGGATGAAAAGTGATAAAAAGCTGAACTTAAAGATATTGATAGTTATGATATGTCTCGACAGATATCAGATTACTAAGAGTTAAACCCCTATTAAATTTGTAATCGCCCTTTTTGAATGAGAGGACGAGGTTATGGAATTTAATTGAGACTAATTTAACATGAAAAACGTTACTTCGAACGAACAATTAACATCCTCCCAAATGATGCGAAGCACGCGATGCCTTCAATAAGTTTCCAGACTTTTCTTTTACAGGCATTTGAAATTGTCGTGCACGTTTGAAAATTCAAATGTTATTGCTATACATGACTGGCTAATTTTTACGATTTCAGGTTCAAATAACCAGCTACAGCAGGAATTGGAATACACACTACTAAAACCTGATTGTCACAGCTGATGAATTTCAAAAATGCGATCTGGAAGTGATGAAAATTTACTGAACACAAAAGCAAATACAACATATAAAGCGTATGATTATACGTCAGCCCTCGCAAATGACTTTTGCATAACTTGTGAACAGCGCTGTTTTTTTTTTCTAATAAGTGGAAGAGTTCATTATTATCTGTAAGGTTGCCATGACAACATTTACACACAAATAAAAGATAATTAATCAGACAAACGAATTATCCGAACGAAATAATTGTATCGTTTGTGAATGGCTATCACTGTCTTTTGCTTACTGCTTTGAACGAGGACCGGTAAAATAAATTCTCCAACCAAAAGTTTAATCATGTGTATATGTCCTAACAAATATTACAATCAAGATATAATGATACTAATGTCTAGAATCCCTATTCCAATGATCAAAATCCATTACAAGATTTTCAGGTCCTAGATATGACCTTAAACTATATCCAGTGGTGAGGCCCCAGCTTGCGGGCTTTGGGGAGTGTGGAGCCACCCTTTAATTGACATTGCTCCCAGGTCCACGCTGACCCGGAGTGGTAGTACCTGTTAGGGTCCCAACTATGAATTAAATGGAAACCGACTTGAAAACAACAAATATATTCTATTTGGATTCGGCATTAAATAACCTGAAAAGGACTGATATGCCGTAAAACAACGAACCAACCAACAAGATTTCCATTCGAGAAAATGTATCAAATGTAAGACTAAAACAAGATGGTTCTTTAGAAGAAATTGGAATTCATGAAACTGTTTGTGGTCTAATGAACTATGGATCGTATTTACTGCAACGCTGAAATATTTGAATTTTAAAACATAAAAGTGTACCCATATTATGCTTCCTAAAATCCTTTCATATTCTAAGGAAACTATGTTTTAGGGAGAATTGTTAAGATTTCACAAAAAATCGGTGGTGCTCGAATTTTCATTAGAGGCTTACGCCTCCTTTTTTGTCTCCTTTGCATGAAATTAAATACAGCTAAATATAAGCCATATAATCCAGCAGCTATGTATGAAATTCATAATAATCGGTTAATGACCTTAGAAGTGAATTCTGTACATACAAAATATATAGACATAAACAAACACCTAACTTTCTAGCAATAGAGATAATCTTCGGACTAAGACCACAGTGTAATATCTCTCCTGATGCTACACTTAAATTAATTTGTCCCTAGTCAATGTAGGGAAAACCTTTCTCTATTAAGTTAATTATTACTTTTTGCCTACTTCCAGAGTGCTCCTTTTGGTGAACTGGTTTTACCCCACATTAAAAACGACCTTGTGTTACATTTTGCCCTCGTGGAGAAGCAAATAAATACCAATAGAGATAATTTTTGTCGAAGGTATACATTACGTTTTTGACAAAGTTAAGTATGAACCATCTTGGTACGAGTTTGGGGGCCGGTTAGATTCTGTTGTCGGCATTGGTTTTCACAACTATTTATATATTTAATAATATACTTACAAAAAGGGCACGTAAAGCTTGCTAACCTCTATTAATAAAAACTGTGCCACGGAACTGATTGGATTCAAACTTAGCACAGCTAGTCATTAATCCATGTCTACCACCGCTAACTCTTAGCTGTAGCTTAGAAGTATGAATATTAAACAATAAGATTATAAATTTATATTTACAGGAAAATATTTATTAAAAGATTCTTTTTAAACTTTCCAATAAAAAATAATTCACGCACTATCTGATTCCCTTTATATAATACGATGAATCCGAGTTTTATTGTTTTATTGGTTGATTGTAATTGTCGGATGTAAAGGAAAAAAATCTATTTCAAAGTTAGTGCCCTTTTTATAAAAGTTTTTCTTTGTTTATAGAAAAAGTGCTTTTTGTATTATTTGGACTCTTTGGACTAGTGTTCTCAACTTGAGTGTATCTTCACAACGTTTCGATTTTAACCTCTGCCTTTCTTCAGGTGTATCTTGACCGACTCGTGATTCTTTTTGTCGCGATTGGGAATCTTTCTGCCGAACTCGAATATCTTACTGTCGAACTCGAAAATCTTTCTATCGTCCTCAAAAATCTTTCTATCGAACTCGAGATTCTGCACAGAATTTTGGACGGAACACTTTAAGATTCAATCCTCAGTGCTGACGAGGGGCACTCAACAATACAAATGTAAATTACTTAAGACTTCTACCAAGTCATAGCTGACGGAACAAAAGCATGTTATCTCCCTGAATTAAATAAAGGGTTCCGTTCAAACATCCTGGCAAATTTCCGAATCCGACAGAAAGATTCCAGAGTTCGATAGAAAGATTCCCGCGTTCAATAGAAATATTCTTGAGTTCAATAGAAAGAGTTCTGAGTTCGATAAGATACACCTGAAGAAAGTCGGAGGTTCCATCGATCGAAACGTTGCGAAAATAACAATAAAGAATCCAAATAATATGAATAATTAATCATCATCTAAGAAATTCACAAATAAAATGGCTTTTTTTTATATTTCTTCGTTAAATATATTTACAAATTAGAAATGCGTCCCAGATCTGCATAGTTATGCTACACCGTTATTTTTTTTCTTTTCACCTCTTACACTAACTTTTGTTTATATCATTAGACATCAGCTCGGTCATAAACAGCTGTGACCCAGTTCCGATTGAAAAATACCATTCTTTTGTTGCTCATGCATTTCGGTATATTTACGTCATAGACAAACGAATGTTTCGTTTTGTTTATTTCTTTAAAAAATATTTGTTTTTTATTCTTTTGCCTTTTTTTCTATGTTGACTTCAAATTAGTATACTGGGCTACAAAACTAATAACAAGCACCGTACGGTGATAATACATATAAATAATAAAACTTGTTTTTGAATTTAATCTTTTTTTTTACATAAGAGTTATCACTTATCAAGGCCCGAAGGCCACTCGAGGATAAGGGTTAATGAGTGTACAGATGTCAATTAGATAATATCGTAGTAATCGTTAGTAGTGGAAATTTGGTAAATCGGATTACTTAAGGGGAAGGTTCAACAAGAATTTGTTTACGTTGGACTTGAAAACGACCAAATTGTTGTCAGCTTGAAAGCAGGAAAACGGAAGAGAGTTCCACGCAGTGGCAACGATCATTGTCTAATCGTCAATCCTTTTAACTCTCATTCTCGAGTACCCCACCCCGACCTTGGTAAGCAGCGGTTCATTGGTAAAAGGAAGTACTATTCTCATCCTGAATGTCATTTTTGTAATATTTCGGCTTATCTATATTGAAACCATACTTCGGGTTCATTTTTTCAAAATCGGAATTCTTTATGTCAGAATCGGAAATCTGTACGGGATTTTTAAGTGAAAATTGTATTTAAATCACAGGTTCTTGTTCCGTCAGCTTTGGTTGGGGTGAAGTGGTGAGTAATTTTAAAATGATTCTTAGTAAATATCGTATGTAATAAGGTTTCAATGTTCAATGTTAAAATGATTTCACTTGGAACATATTCTCACCCAACGTTATTATCCTTTGCGTCACAGGTTCTTAGTGCTCTCTCTAATGATACACAATTCTATCATCTGTTCAAGGTAAGTTTAAAACAGAGTTGATAAAAAAGTACAGAATCCGAACCCTTCTCGGTAGTGCCATATGGGAGTTATATACGTGTCACAGGTATCAAATATTTTGGGCTTTGCCTTTTAGTTAATAGGAAAATGCTGTCTCAGGAAGAGCCGTCTTATGAAGTTAGTCATGTGATTAATTTTCTTGTGAAGTTCTTGCTACTAAAAACAGTGGGTGTGTAAAATAGTTCCTAAATACAAAGAGAGGGGAAGATACTCACATCAATCTACAGCGTGGCGCACTTAAAAGTAGCCCAGAAAATGTAGTAGGAGGAACATTCTTTTATTGTTAAAATTACTTGTAGCATTGTTTAAATTACCTGCAGTGTTACAAAAGATGCTGGAAGTGATCCCCGTTGACATCTATGCATTTCTGGGTATATTTAACAACGTTTACAGATACTCTCTGAAGATTTTTTCTGGGAATTGTCTTTTTAGCTTTTGTAATGTTCTTCTTTAGTTAGTTTAGATTGTGAAGATTATTTGCAGAAATTTTTTTTTGTTTTAAAGTCCCCCAAAGATAAACATCACATGATGACAAGTCCGGGGAACGTGGTGGCTATAACACTTTGCTTATTGTGATCTGTGAGGCGTGTGGCATGTACCGCCATCTTGTTAAAATAAGAATTGCATTTTGTCTTGTGGTGTCAGTTGGTCGCTAAGAGAAAGATTAGAGAGGTCGGGTTACTTTTAAGTGAGTCATCCTGTATAAAGAATAAGGGTTGTCATAAAGTATGTTTTATACATGTTCTCAAGCCCGTGACCAGCTGACATGTAAACCGTATACTGTTTTCTTCACATTGAAGAAATCTTATGTCTCAAAAAAATACACGAATAAATCTAGAACCCCATCCTCCTACGTAGACCCATACTACCATGTGTTCCTTCTCCAACGTCAGAGGTCTACGTTCCAACCTTCCAGAGGTTGAAACCCAATTACAGGAGACAAAACTAGATATATTTTTTCTAAGAGAAACTGGAATAGGGCCGACCACCTCCCTAGATGAGTTAATAATTAAAGGATACTCTAACTTGACATCTAAATCTGACCCCCAATATCGCCATGGGCATGGAATATGTGCTTACATTGAATATGGCTTACGGTGTGGCAGGGATATCTCCAGAGAATACTCGAACTTACCTTATATGTGCTTCCGGGTTGCACTTGCTTACACCACCGTATTTATATTTGGCCTCTATCGCCCCCACAACAACGGAGTTACTATCTTTAAGAGTATATCTGAGAAAATTGACCACATCCTGTCTGCTCATCCCGCGGCTAACATTCACATTTGCGGTGACTTCAACGTCCACAATGTTGAATGGTTGACCCACTCAATTAAGACTGATGATGAGGGGAGGTTCTGTCATGATTTTGCCATTGCCTATGACCTCACTCAGATTGTTCGCGAGCCCACCCGTGTGTCCGATACTACCGGTCAGTACGCAAGCCTTCTAGACCTTTTTCTATCCACTTCCCCTGAGCTATGCTCATTGCCGTTCTATCTGCTTTGGGATCCTCCGACCACTCCGTTCTATCAGTTAAGATAAAAACCAAATATAATAAGTCTACAGATGTACCTCTTCCCCGTACTGTATAGCGATACTCTATGGCTGACTGGGATAGCTTCCGTACATTCATATCTGATCTACCTCTCCATTCCATGTTTAAAAAGGATGTGTCCTCTATAGTATCAGACCTGACCGAATGGTTACTTGTTGGCATAGACCAATTCATACCATCCAAAAAATTCCAACAAAAACCTAACAACCAGCCATGGTTCTCCCCTGAATGTGCTGCTGCCATCGCACATAGAAATCACTTTTTCCATAGCTACCAACCTAATAGATGCACTGAGACTAAAGCTGCTTTCAGGACCGCCAGTAACCACTGTAAAAGAGTAATAAAAAATGCAAGAGAACTATATGCTCAATCCGTTAAATCCAAAGTAGTTGAGCAGCGGCTTGGTTCCCACCAGTTCTGGCAAATAGCAAATAGGATCCTGAACAGAAGCATGCGTTCTATCCCAACCATTATCAATGGTCCAGAGGTCATCTCGTCAGCATCTGACAAGGTCAAACTATTTGCCAAGAACTTTGCAGCACATTCTACCCTATGCGACGAAGGCCATCAGCTCCCCATATTTCCTCCTACAATACACAACACGCTAGGTAACATACAAATATCCGTGCGTGCGGTCGCTAAGCTAATCAAGAACCTTGATTCCAGTAAAGCAACTGTCACTGACGGTATTCCAATTATAGTATTAAAAAAGATACAACCAGAACTTGGCCCCATACTTACCAAACTGTTTAAGCGTTGCCTTAAGAAGTGCTTTCCAACACCCTGGAAAACCTCATCAGTATGCGCTGTATTTAAGAATTCAGATGATAAGTCATCTCCCTCTCAGTACAGACCAATAAGTCTCCTGTGTGTCATGAGTAAGTTGCTGGAATCCATATTAAATAGAGAAGTAGTCAACCACCTCAGCAGAGTGACACGCAATATGGCTTCCGTTCTGCTAGATCTACAGCTGACGTGCTAACAGTTATATCACATAGAATTAGCGAATCTCTCGACAAAGGTTTCATTTCTAGGGCAATTGCTCTTGACATACCAAAGGCCTTTGATAAGGTATGGCATAAGGGCCTACTTACAAAGATTTTCAGCTACGGTATAACTGGAAATGTTTTCTCTATCATTAAATCATTTCTCTCTGATAGGCTCATAAGAGTAGTGGTTGATGGGCAGAAATCAGAGGCCCACAGAATTAATCCTGGAGTCCCTCAGGGGTCCATCCTGGGCCCAACTCTCTTCTTGATCTACACCAATGATCTCCCAAAACACATACTAAAATCATTCGTTGACATCTATGCTGATGACACGACTATCTATGGCAACACATCAAAAGCCGTAAATGGCAACGTTCTCTCTGATTCTCTCTCCTCAGATCTTGAGCGCGTGGTTCAGTGGGGGAAGGTGTGGCTGGTTACCTTTAATGCATCTAAGACCAAGCTCCAATAATTACATCATAAACGCTCTGATCCCCATCTGGCATCGATTGAAATGAATGGCTCTCGTCTAGGGGAGGCCCCATGTTTTGATAAGCTTCTGGATTTGACCTTTACTCCTTACTTATGGAACACATACATCAAGTCTGTGGCCAAGGTAGCTGGGAAAATGGTGGGATCCTTCTACCGCTCCAGAAGATATCTCACTAATGATACAATTCTCTATCTGTATAAAAGCCAAGTACGTCCAAGGATGGAGTACTGCCGCCACATCTGGGCAGGAGCTACCAAAAATAGTCTATCCTGCCTTGACAGAGTACAAAATAGACTTCGTGGGTTGGTGGGGGATGCCCTTTTCTCTACCCTGAAACCTCTCTCCCACAGAAGAGATGTTGCGAACTTGTCTCTGTTTTATCGTTATTTCCATGGGAAGTGCTCGTCTGAGCTCCATTCTCTGGTCCCCCCTCTCCAAACTTTCACGAATAACACCCGACTAGCTGAAACTACTGTCAATAATTTTCCCCACTCTTTATCCCTGCCTAAATCGAAACGTAGATTCCATGAACAAAGCTTCTTTCTTAGAGCTGCACGGCGGTGGAACTCTCTGCCGTTTTTCTTGATTCCCCCCTGAATTCAACTTGGATGTCATCAAGTCCAACACAAACAAGTTCCTGATGAACTGCCACCTTAAGTAATGACACCTATCAAATCCCCAATACATACTATTACCACGATACTATCCTAGTGATTACTGTACACACAATAACCCTTATCCCCGAGTGGCTCCTAGGCCTTGATAAGTGCTGACCCCCTTATAACAATTTTTTTTTTTTAAGATAAAGATTTTGTCCGTATGTCATACTCTTTTTTAAATGAGATTTTCCGTATCAGGTTTAATAAGTAAGCTATTTAAATTTATATATATATATATATATATATATATATATATATATATACATATATATATATATGTGTGTGTGTGTGTGTGTGTGTGTGTGTGTGTGTGTGTGTGTGTGTGTGTGTGTGTGTAAAAGAGAGCTTCAGATAGTATCGTAAAAAGATAATTATGGCTTTAGTGTGACGTCATAGATTTATGAAATGACGTCATAGGTATTATGATTCGATATAAAATGATTACATAGAAATAATATGTCATAGAGTAATCAAAACTAAACGCTTCATGTTAAATACCAGATGTTATGAGACACTAATTTAGAATTTAAAAGAAATGTATTCATCTCAAACAAAACAAATTACCACTGAAACGTAAGATGAGTAGGGAGTTAAGCAGCAAGATGTTTGTAAATCCATGTTTGTGTAGTGTGCATCCCTTCCTGTCCGTTCTACTTTTATTCGAAAACTACTGGGCCGATTAGCTGTAATTTTGTATGGACATTTGTTAGGATAAAGTGCAGTGAACTAAGCGTTATGATATGCGTTAGATGCAAAGTTAGGTATTAATAGCGATTATTATTTAAAGCAAAACTCAATAGAAATTTGCCCATTTTTATCAGGCAAAATGTCTAGTACTACATTCACACGGAAAACACGAAGCAGGGTTGGCATTTCAAATGCAAATTTGTTTGAGGAAAAAAGCTATTAGAGTAAAACAGGTGCGATTACTGAAGCTCCCATCGGTTTTGTATACCTTTGGAAGGAATTACAGATATCTGAAGTCGGCCATGATTCATCTGTTTTGGTGCAATTGGGAAGTGCTCTTAAAGCAAATTCCATATTTACTTTATCTTGAAGCCCTATCCACGAATGGAAATGTCTAAGTATCTCAACTCTTGCCAAGAAAATCCATGCATTGATTTTTTTTCTTCTCTTTGAAAGTTTCATCTGAATGCATATTCACATGTTTGTGTCTTGCATCCGTTGTGTTTTGTTTTCATCAAAAGAAAGGGAAACCCTCAACACTCTCGTATAACTTTCGTATAACTCTCGTGTGTAAAACCGGCATTGTTTGCAACAATTTTCCTATCTCTGACTTAACAGGATACCTTTCAACAGCAGCCACAATAAAATCACTGCTTGCATTAAAAATATAAAGCTAGATATTCGCAACAAATAAAACATAAACATCGAACCAAATCAAAGCATACATAGCATTTTGGACGCATACGACAGTCAGGTGATATTATTTATGCTGAGGGAGTGGAAGATAAAAAAACAAAGATCCAAACTTTGCTTAATAGATCGAAATGTTATGAAAATAAAAATACAAAACCGACTAACAAGGGTGAAAAAAGGATTGTGTAAAAGAAGATAAATACAAAAATTATTTTATTCCACACTAACAAATATACTCGACGTTGCCCGGGATTTAATGAGGAGAGCCAAATGGTTTTCCAGTATGTTAATTAAACTATAGTATTCATATTATTTGGACTCTTAAGACTACAGTTCTCATTAGTGTTATGTTCTCAACGCTTCGGTGAATGTAACCTCCGATCATCTCAAGGTGTATCTTGTCGAACAATGGAATCGTTCTAACGAGCTCGTGGATAAATAAAATTGATACGTATCTGCTTTCCTTATTAAATATTATCGCAATATAATTATTTAACACACAAATAGCCTCCGTGTTCGTACTGTAATAATAATGGTCAACTAAATATTTTTCAAATCCACAAAACGAATATCACTTTTTAAAATTAATCTATTTGAGTGTTCTGTTTTAGGATGATATAATTCGATTTTTGAACAATTCATTTTAAAATTGGTTGTATCAGAATTTTTACCTTAGCGACACCAGATTAATCACCAATCATCATTGGAGGACTATCTTTTCTTTTTATGGATCTGAATGGTGGCAATGTACGCATGAACAACAATTATACCTGAGCATATTATTACATAGAGTATAAATTAGCTGATTCAAACCAGCGTTGCCCGGGAATATGTAATTCTTTAACAAAAATATCTATGAGCATTACGTGTAGCTTTGTTTTTCGTTTTCCGATGAAATGTATGAATAATAACAGCTTCATGTGCTTTTTGTAAAACCTTAAGAATGAAAGACAAAGAACGGCAAAGAATGTGAGTCGTATAAAATATATAAAACACACATATGGTTCGCATCACAAAGAAAGCAACACGTAAAGTCTGTGTTACATTACAAAAGCTGCAGCTTGGTTCAAGAGTGTGATTAATGAATTGAAATTCTTAAAATTTACCTCAGTAAATAAATGAACGTGATTTATGGAGAAGGAAGATTCACACTTTGCTAGAAGGTGCAAGAAGAGAACAAATCATGGCAAATAGTTGCTCGTTTCCAGTATGAAAAGTGGACACTTGATATTAGATATATAAATGATTGTGATTCTAGAAAATAGCTTAAATGTAAAGCTTGAGCTAAAGGGGTCTTATGGGGAATTGAAGTTCCGAGTCTGTTGCTTTAATAGTATCTAATAACTATGAATTGAATTCAGTGCAAATCATGAATATTTTTATTTTCAAATAGGAGATTGTGAGATATTGTGCGCCTTAAAATATCCCCAAACAAACTAGAATTTGCAAAGTATTTATTAATTTATGTCTATTAAATGTTGTTACAATTTCACGAAAATATGAGGTACTTGTATTTTCATGAAGGGCTACCACTTCTTTTTCATAAAAGTAAATTAAACTAAATATGACATAAGATACATTTCGCCTAACAGTTGTGTTCCAAAGTTCATAATAGCTGGTAGGTTTATTAGTTTTCATAAAAATTGGACAACTCTAAATTTTCAAGGTGGGAGATAATCGTTGCTGTTCTATAAACCTTAATTAAAGTAAATATAGCCCATATTACCTACTTTTACGCCTAGTAGCTATGTTCCAAAGATAATTAGCTTGAGAGTGAACCTCTTACACACACACACACACACACACACACACATATATATATATATATATATATATATATATACCCATGTTTAACTTTATATAAATAGAGATATCATTTCAAAAAGTGTGAACGCAAGAAACTGAAAAATGGTTGAACGTCATTACCATTAAACTAGCGGACAAAAGGACGTGTCATTACCAGATTGGATTCGTACAATGAGGCTTTTCATGAGAAGCTTGACAATAATCCCATGAACGGAGTGATGCAAAACCGGTTAAGTTCTCATAAAAAGTAGTGTAATCTCAATTGACAGGCGACTATCCGGGCATTGATCCCCCCGATAAACATAAAACAGACACCTTCATCACATTATCAAGCTCCGCAAATATCAGTCAGTAATACACGTAAAAACTGTCACATGTTTCACTAAACAATACTAACAAATGCAATTTTTTTTTAAAGTTAATAACGCGCAGAAGTCTACTGATGCATTGGTGCTGCCTGGGACAAAATTCTTGATTGTATAACCCAAAGATACAAGTGTAAGTTCTAATACTAAAGCTATTATTGGAAAGGGAGAGCGTTTGAATATAAATGAATGCTCATCCTAATTTCAGATAAAGAATAATAAACGAAAATTTACTGGTTGGAAAGGTTTTTCTCTGTCTGAGTAACTTATAAAACCCCCATGGAATATTCCAAAAGAACTACGGCCAATGTGTACAAAATTTGGGCTTTGGAAATCGGAACGCAGTCCTTGACACAACACCACTGTCGCTCAGAATATTCAGAAAGTTCTTTGCTACCTGTTGCAAAAGAATCAGAACTGTGTATGGAAAAACTTAATGGCATCAGTTCAGTATGTGATGCCGCAAAATGTGTTGCTAAGATTGTGCTGAGTGCTATTGCACTTGGACAATGGTATGCAAAAGTTTGGTGATGCCATAGTGGTACTCGAGGTCAACTCCTTGAATGTATATCCCAAAGACTCAAATATAAGCCCTAGTACTGAGAAATATTATGAGAATGAATGATAGTTTAAATATGATTGAATAATCTCCACCTCCCAGTTTGGATGCCCGAGGTTACCACCCAGTCGCGCTGGCTCCGTCTGCACCTATATTACTTAAAGCATATTACTTGAAGAACAAGGATCACGATACCATATAATCTATTTTACTAATAGCCTTGGTATTCTGCTTCTCATCCTAATTCCTTTGTTTTCCAATTGTAGCAAAGCGCGGACGCGCTTATGCAAATGCATACGAAATGCGAAATTACGTCATTGTAAGGAAAACGGCTATAAAAAGAGAGAGTACGTTAGAGACGACGATTAAGTTAGAGATGTAAATAACGTCTGAGATCACGTTAGGGACATAGATGATGTTTGAGAGCACGTTGATGAAAGTCACGCATGGGTGGAGAATGAAGAAATAAATGTCGTTGTTAGCGAGTTGAAGCTCTTCCCTATTCTTTGTCTATTTTGCGACTGAGGCTACAGGGTGTGGGGTTACGTTACATAATACTTCTGGATACATTTTCTTAAAGCATTTTACACTTAAGCGACCATAATATTGAAACCTTCGTTGTGTCAATGTAAGCAATGTAAAATATAACCAAACTATAAGTAATTCGTGAGGTTGCATACTTCACTTGACAATGTAAGGATAGGCTAAAGTCTTATCTGGGTCTTAGTTCTGCAAACTATATGAAGTATAAGACATAGAAACGTTGATGAATGAAAAACTATTTATCTAGTCAGGCTGAAATTTTGCACGAGTGTTACTGTCATCAAAAGTATCGAGTCAACCCAGTACATTTGTGTAACATCAGAAATTAAAATTCCGTAAATAGTTCGACCATTACCGAACTTTATATTATTTGATGCGATTAAAATATCATCGACCCACAAAACCAAAATCAGTAGTTTATCGTCTTTGTGTTGGGTATATAAACAGGGGTCTACAGCGCATTGTCTAAATTGTTGTTTAATAATATAATCATGGAATACTGTGTTCCAACACTGAGCACTCTGCTTTAGACCATATAATCACTTGTTAAGTCGCCACACGCTATTTTTATTTTTCATTATAAATCCCTCTGGAGGGGTAATATAAATTTCACAGTCTATTGGGGCATTCAAATAAGCATTTTTTACGTCCATTTGATGGATGTTTAGGTCATATTGTGATGCGACTTGCAGTAAAACTCTGATTGTCGTTAGGTTTGTGGTCGGCGAAACGTAGAAAAGTATTCTTTACCGTAAATCTGAGAGCACCCCGTAGCAACAAATCTTGCTTTGTACTGTTATACGCCTGATGCTGTACTCTTTTTTGTAAAGACCCATCTGGTAGAAATAACATGTTTATCTCTTGGGAGAGGCACTACCGTATAGGTATCATTTTCGGTTAAGGCATCTATTTCTTTTTTTCATGGCAATTTTCCATTCATCACAATGTTCTGAATTAATTGCTTCGATGAAGCTTTTTGGCGCATTTTCCATTGAATAGCAATAGTCGATTTGATAATCCTTTATATTGTCGACCACAAAAAAATCGGGTCGTCTTCTATTTCTTTTGGGATATCTTTCGACTTTATCATCATCATAATCATCATGGACACTCTCGTCTCCGTCATTTTTATTGTTTTCGTTTGTTCTAATTATTTGAGGTAATATAATTTCATCCTCTTCATATGACGGGTTTTCGTCTGTAAAATTAAACGTGTCTGTGAATTTTACACACCGAATTCTTTTTATTTTTTTTTTCGGGAAAAAATATTAAATTGGCTGGACTGTTTTTATCGTATCCCGGAAATATACCTCTGTCAGCTTTAATATTCAATTTACTCTTTTTCTCCACATATGCGAAGCAAGTTGAACCAAATATATGCATTCTGCTTAAATTTGGTTTTTTTTTACCGCAGAAAGATTCATATGGAGTTTTAGATAGTGTTTTGTTAATGCACCTGTTGCGTATATAGGCTGCCGTCATAAGTGCATACGTCCAGAGGTTTTTAGGGAGTTTTGATTCAATGAGTAGGCATCTTGCCATTTCAAAAAGTGTCCGCCACGCACGTTCAGCAGTCCCGTTTTGGTATGGCGATCTAGGAGCTGATGTTTCATGCCTGATATGATGGTTAATTAGTAAAAGTTCAAAGTCTTTATTGGTGAATTCCGTACCGTTGTCAGAGCGAATACACTTGATTACACCGTAGGGGGGCATGTCGGCTAGATATTTCTTAGTTGCTAGCAGGGTATCAGATTTGTTCTTTAAAAAGTAAACCATTATTAAACCTTAATGGTCATCTACGAAATTCAACACATATCGCTTGCCCTATGCAGAGACGGGAAGATGTATTCTGATATCAATTCCTCCTAGATTTTCCCCTTAACCCTGTTAGTCGGATAACTTTTATACTACCACTTTACCCCCAACCCTCGGTTCTACGGGACCGTTTAAGTCACAATGCACCATTGATAGGATTTTTTTGGCCTTTTTGTCTGGTATCTTGTTTTGATAGTTTGTCATTTTCCCTTGTGCACAGACGTGGCAGTTGAAGGTTTTTGATGTTTGTATTTGCATTCCATCAACTACAGTCGGCAACTTTCTGATATCAGGAATATTGCAGTGTCCAAGAATTTTATGCCATGTCTGTAGATCATGGCAGGCGGTTTTTGATGGGACTACGCTTTTTAAATAATATAGTCTTCCATTTTCTTTAATGTCGAATACAGTTCCATTCGGGTATACCAGTTTTGATTTATTGGGGCTAAAGTTTATATTTGCACCTTGTTTTGTGGCAGCTTGTACAGAAAATATATTTTGTTTAAATTTTGGGATTAGAAGAGCGTTTTCTATAATACAGAAACACGATTCACCTTTATTGTTCTTTAGCGAGATTTTCGCATTGCCTCTTTTCAAAACGATATCATTGACTCAACTCCCGTCAGCTAGTTCTACAAAATGATTTTGTGGCTTAAAGTTAGGATCAAAATTGGTAAAATCAGATTCCTTTGTAATCACATGTGCCGTGGCCCCACAATCGACAAGAAAATTATTATTACTTGTTGACGCATCAAAAATAAAAATGTATGTTCGCTAACAGAGCTCTCTACATTTTTAATGTAGTCGCCATTTTGAGTCCTGTATCTACATTGGAAACTCTTGTGATTAAGTCGTCCACAATTATAACAAATAATTTTTGTACTTTTCTTAGGAAAAAACCTGCTTTTGGCAAAGTTGCGTTTTTTATTTCTGGCATGGGTATAATTCGATTTTGGTGTTTTTATGTGTGTATTTTTAAATGTCATGATATTTTTGGATTCGTTTTTTCTGTGATCATTTTTTCAGTTTCTTCGTAACTTCTGAGTGCTACCTTGAATTGGCTAAAAGTCATGGGTTTTTTCTTTCTGGGTTATCACGGTGGTAAATGGCTTGAAATCACTCGGTAATCCCTTAAGGACCATGGAAATTAACAGACTGTCACTTATAACTTCACCAGACATTTTTAAAGAATTTGCAGTTGTCTCGGCTCTTATAATATAATCAGTAATAGTTTCGGTTTCCATTCGTTTTAGAGAGGTCAGTTCAGTGTATAAAGAAATAACTTTGGGTTTTCCTTTCGATAAATAATGCTCTCTCAACATGTTTAATGCTTTGCAGCCGTCGTCCGGGCTTCTCTCATTACCAGTGAAAGACTTCAGTCATCTAAACACTGTATTAATTCCGCAAAGACAGTTGCGTTCTTTTCAATGAAGTCGGGGTCGTTTCTGTTTTCAGGTTGTGTTTCTAGTACTTTGTGTAGCTTTTGGATTCGTAGATATCCCAAAAATTTAACTTGCCACAATTCGAATTTTGATTCGGATTCATCGAAATAAAGACGCACGCTGGGCCCATAACTTCTAGAAGTGTAAGCCATTTTGAGTTTCAGAACAGTTTCAGATGGTTCGCTGTTACACACAAGTCCTGGGAGGTGACTGTTTGTAGTAGACAGTACCACAGAACAAAATATTCTTACCGTGTCGAAACCCGGGAAAAGAACATGTGAAATTGCTCCAGAAAAGGTTTAATATTTATGAAGCAATTCTCGTTTCTGATTGGTTGGTAGCAGAACGTGAATTAATTTGATTCGTCAGTTCTTAGCAGCATCGTTTATAAATAGAATTGTCCGACTGTGTGGGATCATACCCCATTAAAAACCAAAATATTGCAACAGTCATGGTTAAAGTTCAAGGTCAAACAAGACGCAGAAGATCATTGGTTGAATGTTTATTAAATGACAAATCTATACGATGATCAGGACCGAAGTAATCACCAAATTCGTGAGTTTCAACTTTTATGCAAATTAGAATTTCACTTATGAGCTAGATATGCCAAAATAAAATCTGTTCTAAGTTAAACCATGATCGATATTTTGTCGATTAGTCAAATCATGTAGACGTTGGAGTGTACGCAAACAAACATACTGACAAACCAACAGACCCACCTGTAAACATAACCTTCTTGACAGAAGTAATGCTACGATTGTGTCTGTGTTTCAACATCTGTTTGTATAAATAGCTATCCATTTGCATGTAACATTAGCAATGTTAATTCAGTTTATTATAGTTTATTATTCAAGGGAACGATATCAACAGCAGATCCCTCCTAAAGCCAACCCTTCTTAATCGTGTTAGGGTAGAGGGTAAAGTGGTAGTATAAAAGTTATCCGACTAACAGGGTTAAGGGGAAAATCTAGGAGGAGTTGATATCAGAATACATCTTCCCGTCTCTGCATAGGGCAAGCGACTGTGTGTCTGGTGTGGAACCGAATATTAGTAGCAACGATGCTTTTGTGATATTTCTGTGTACGTCCTGGATCGAAACCTTCCTCGATTTCATATGCAGATGTTGGACTTGGCTGTTTTTTCGTGTCTGGGAGAAACAGCTGCAATCTTATAGGTTAACGAATAACAAGAATGTGGGTCTAACCTCATCCCGGCTGTGCTATTTAAAAAATGTTCTGCTGAGGTCGCTCCTGTTCTCTCTAAAGTCTTAAACAAATGCCTTAACGAATCTTGCTTTCCTGGCAAACTGCTTCTGTGGTACCAGTTTACAAAAAACACTGGCGAAGGAACTGACCCATTAAATTATCACCCAATTAGCCTCTTCCCTCTTTACGCCAAAATATTTGAGCCCTTAATTAATCAAGCTCTAGTCGAACACCTTACAGCTGCTAAACTTCTGTCAGACCACCCAGGGGAGGGCAGTAGCCCTTGATATATCTAAGGCTTTTGACAGGGTATGGCACGATGGTCTCCTGATGAAAATAAAATCCTATGGTATTACTTGACGAATACATAGCATAATTAGATCCTTCTTAAATGAGAGAAGAATCTAGGTTGTCCTCGATGAGCGTACGTTCAAAAAATTTTATATAAATTCTTGAACCGTTGTTATTTCTGATATTCATAAATGACTTACCTGATAAAACTGAGATGGGTATATTTGCCGATGACTCCACGCTCTATAGCAGGCACGTGAGGAAAATTAATGAGCACATATCTAAGGTAATGATCGAACCCTAGAGAAAGACCTTCAGTCTGTAGTGGAATGGGGTCAAAAATGGTTGCTAACATTCAACGCTCCCAAGATAAAGCTCGTTTATGTTAATAATTACATGAAACCTTACCAACAACCAATAACTATGGCTAGATTTTTTACCTGAGAGCACTTTGTTCAGGCTCCTTGGCTTAACGTTCACAGGAAACATGAGTTGGAGTAGATACATTGAGATTATTGCTTAGGCTGCTGCAAAGAAAGTGGGCTTTCTCTATCGTGCTAGAAAGTTACTTAGGCCTGAAAGTATCATTTTTTTACACAGTTATCACCACTTATAAAGGCCCGGAAGCCACTCAGGGATCATGGGCTATTGCAAGTACATTACGTTAGTGTGGAGATTTGATGAAGTGTTTACTTAAGGGGGCGGTTCATTAGGAATTTGTTAACATTAGACTTGAAGACATCCAAGTTGTAGTCCGGAGGGAAGCAGGCAGACGGAACAGAGTTCCACAGGCGTGCAGTTCTAAGAAAGAAGTTTTGTTCATGGAATCCGCGTTTTGATTTGGGCACAGATATAGAGTGGGGGAAATTTTTCACAGTGGATTCAGCTAGACGGGTGTTTTTCGTGAAAGATTGGCGAGGGGGGACCAGGGATTGGAGTTCAGACGAGCACCCGCCATGAAAATAACGATGAAACAAGGATAGGCTCGCAACGTCTCTTCTGTGGGAGAGGGGTTGCAGGGTAGAGAAAAGGGCATCCCCCACTAAACCCCGAAGTCTATTTTGTACTCTGTCAAGGCATGATAGGCTGTTTTTGGCAGCTCCTGCCCAGATATGGCAACAGTATTCCATCCTTGGCCGTACTTGGCTTTTATATAGATAGAGAATTGCATCAGTAGTGAGATATCTTCTGGAGCGGTAGAAGGATCCCACCATCTTTCCAGCGACCTTGACAACAGACTTGATGTACGTGTTCCATTTCATATCAGGAGTAAAGGTCAAACCCAGAAGGTTGTCAAAACATGGGGCCTCACCCAGACAAGAGCCATCCATCACAATTGATGCCAGCTGGGGATCAGAGTGTTGATGATGTAAGGATAGGAGTTTGGTTTTGGATGCATTAAAGGTAACTAGCCACATCTTCCCCCACTGAACCACGCGCTCGAGATCAGAGGAGAGAGAATCAGAGAGAACTTCGTCATTTACAGCCTTTAATGTGTTGTCGTAGATGGTCGTGTCATCAGCATAGATGTCAACGAATGATTTAAGTATGTGTTTAGGGAGGTCATTGATGTAGATCAGGAAGAGAGTTGGGCCCAGGATTGACCCCTGAGGGACTCCAGCATTTATATTGCAGGCCTCCGATTTTTGTCCATCTACCACTACTCTTATGAGCCTATCGGAGAGAAATGATTTAATGATTGAGAAAACATTTCCAGTAATACCGTAGCTGGAAATATTGTGAAGTAGACCCTTATGCCATACCTTGTCGAAGGCCTTTGATATGTCAAGAGCCATTGCCCTAGAAAGGAAGCCTTTGTCAAAAGATTCACTAATCCTGTGGGATATAACCGTCAGCACATCTGCGGTAGATCTTGCAGAGCGGAAACCATATTGTGTGTCACTAAGAAGGTTATTCCTGCTGAGGTGGTTGACTATTTCTCTATTTAATATGGATTCCAGCAACTTACTCATAACACAAAGAAGACTTATTGGTCTGTACTGAGAGGGAGATGACTTATCACCTGAATTCTTAAATACAGGGCAAACTGATGAGGTCTTCCAGGGGGTCGGAAAGCACTTCTCCTTAAGGCAGCGCTTAAATAGTTTCGTAAGTATGGGAGCAAGTTCTGGTTGAAGCTTTTTTAACACTATTATTGGGATGCCATCAGGGCCAGTTGCTTTACTGGAATCTAGGTTTTTTATTAGCTTGGCGACCTCATGCACGGATATTTGTATGTTACCTTGCTTGTTCTGTCTTATAGGAGGAAATATGGGGAGTTGATGGCCTTCGTCGCATAGGGTAGAATGTGCTGCAAAGTTCTTGGCAAATAGTTTGGCCTTGTCTGACGCTGACGATATGACTTCTGGTCCATTGATAATGGTTGGGATAGAACGCACACTTCTGTTCAGGATCCTATTTGTTATTTGCCAAAACTGGTGTGAACCAAGCCGCTATCAGCTACCTTGGATTTAACAGATGGGCATATAGCTCTCTTGCATTTTTATTACTCTTTTACAGTGGTTGCTGGCAGTCCTGAAAGCAGCTTTAGTCTCAGTACATCTATTACGTTGGTAGCTATGGAAAAAGTGATTTCTGTGCGTGATAGCAGCAGCACAGTCTGGGGAGAACCATGGCTGGCTGTTAGGTTTTTGTTGGAATTTTTTAGATGGTATGAATCGGTCTATGCCTACAATTAACCATTCGGTCAGATCTGATACTATAGAGGACACTTCCTTTTTAAACATGGAGTGCAGAGGTAAATCAGATATGAATATACGTATCATGTACTTCTACATATATATATATATGAATATAAGTATCATGTACTTCTACAAAGCCACCATTCGCCTGTGTATGGAGTACTGCTGTCACATTTAGGCTGGTGCATCTGTTACTAGTCACTCGCTCTTGGACAGAGTCCAAAAGAGAGTCGCCAACCTAATAGGTCCCGAACTGTCATCTAAACTTCAGCCCCCGACGAAATGTTGCACCCCTCTGCCTGTTTTACAAGTATTTTAATGGTGGATGCTCTGACAAACTACAAGCCCTTGTAACCCCTCGACGAAAATACCCTCGAAAAACTCGACAAGCAGCGAAGTCCTACCCCTATACAGTTGAGATCCCTAGATGTAAGAAAGCCTTTTACTCTAATAGCTTTTTCCCCAGAACTGCAGGACTTTGGATTCTCTTGCGGTTTTCTGTTTCCCCAACTGCACTGACATGCAGAAGTTCAAGTGTAATGTGAACAGACATCTTGCTGCTAAACTCCCTACGTAGCAACCTTGCAACTTAGGCCCCTGGTAGTAGCCCCTCCTACATCAAAGTGGCAACGTGCCTTGTTTGGGGTGAAAATGTAATATTTTTTTTTTTTTAAATATGCACAATTGTTGTGATCTCTATGCAAAAATCCGACTAGTCTTACAAACAATGATACAAACACACAAACCGCAACTGACTTGATGGATGTGAGCTAAGTGGCAATAGGTAAACGACGTATGTAAGTTAGAAACCAAAATATTGGAATAGTCTTATTATAACCTAAATTGAATATCACTACGGGTAATAACTATATTAAACTCTTAGTCAGAGGGAAAATAGTAATAAGTGAAGGAAAGATATAAAGCAAATATAGAGATGTTAATTTTGAATTTTTCTCTTAATTATTTATAATTAACTAGCCTTTCAAACTCAGTTTTTCCGTATGAAACAATTATCAATCGGTAACCAACGGGTCGCATGATGTTTTTGTTGTTTTTTTTTTTTGTTTTTTTTACATATACTACTATTTACTTAAACGGTATTCTTACAATATATGGGTATGCCAATTTCTACTTTACCTAACTTTAAAAACTTTATAACCAATTCCGAACAAAAAACATTTGTGAAATTTTGTGGAAAAAACAACGCAAATTGCTAATTGTGTGAGAGAGTAACTAGGATGAATGTAGTTACGTACTGTTTTGTAGGCAAAGATATTATAGATCATGTTTTAAAGCAAAAAATATTTTTTCTCTGAGCTAACGCTAAATGTCTTTTATGTTTATTTATTATCAAAAAATTATTTACTTTAAAAAATATGTATTTATATAACGTATTTATGTTATTACGTTATATTACTTTTTAAACTACATTAAACAGGTATACGATTGAAAATATTTCGAGTAATGCGAGGCTCTAACTTACGTATTGACATCCTAAAAGGTAATGCCTTTGTAAAGTGTATACTACCTATAAACACACGTGCATACACACATGCACATATCTATCTATCTATCTATCTATCTATCTGTCTACAATTTATGTGTGAGAGTTCGTTTCGTATAGACTCCTAAACGGCTGAACAGTTTTTCTTTAAAATTTACAGAACTTTAGTGTATAAGTCTGAGAGTTGAGTTTTGTCTCAGAATACCCGCGATAATTACCGATAATCGATAATCGAAACCGTTATTTTAATTGATCTATCATCATCGGTAAAACAATTTTTTCCATGTCGTCGCTTAGCAACACTAATAGAAAACAGGCCGTTAAAAGTTTGATGTGGGTAAGTTGATAGCGTGTTTTTTATTTTGTTTTGTTTTTTGTTTTGTTTTGTTTTTTGGGTTGTTTTTTTTTTTTTTTTTTGCATGACGTGGTCTTTAGGTTCAAATTCCGCACGTAAATTTCTTCTTTTTTTTCATTAAGTTCAAAGAATATTAGTAAGACTTGAAAATTCATGTGTTTTTCTGTTGATTTTTTTTTTGTCTTTTGTTTGTTTGTTTTTGGGTTTTTTTTTTTGTTTTTTGGGTTTTTTTTTTGCATAACGTGTTCTGTAGGTTCAAACCCATATGTAATTTTTTTACTCTTTGTTTTTCGTTAACTGGAAAGAAGTTTATATTAAATAATTTTATAAAATGAACAGTAGGTTTTCTAGAGTTCAATGAAGAATAACATATATTTTGGACAAAGTTACTGCATGGGGGCATGTGAAGCTTCCTCCCGGGCGATCTTACGGATTTCAATGACAATAAATATATAGGCGTGTAAATATTCGTTGATCATCATTAAATTCCGGGCATCGTCTTATCTCCCTGCTACTATGCATATAAAGTTAGGTTTATTTTGATGCTTATATATTTGTATGTAGAGAATTCATTACTGAAATAATTAACCTACCTTTGTGAATATTGCGACACAGATGCTACGCGTAATGGGTTAAATTATAGGATCTAATTTGTTTAATTCAGTTTTATTGAAAAGGGGTAAAATGGGCTTTAAGCAATTTCTAAAAATTCGGATATGTTCGATCTTTATGAAAATTAAATAATATCGATTAGAAATCAATTTACCCTTCAATATCAATTTCTTTTGAGTATTTTAAAGGGTTTTACGAGGCATAATACGGGCACAACTTTCATATATTTCAAATTTGTATTATTATGGTTTAATTGTGCGCTGAAAACAAACATTCATTTCAAACGCGCCCCTGTCTTATTAATATATAGTTAATTTTATATGCTGTGTCTTTCTGCTTGTGCGGTGATAAAACTTCTCGAATGCACTTGTTATGTTAGGTTGTATAAAATTGTTAACTTTGGTCTAAACCAAACTTCCTTCTTTAATCGGATTTCTCGTTTATCGATTTACGATACTTATGTGACGCATTCCGAGATAAACCCTACGTAAGAACATTCCCAGACACATCATGTACCTTCCTGTGAATTATTTTTTTAAATCGACCCAGCCGTTTCCGAGTCCATAATGAATGAATTCACACACGTGGACTAAGTTCCTCTTATATAATAGATAGATAGATAGATAGATAGATAGATAGATAGATAGATGTGATTTATCTTTAAATTGATGTGACACTGGCTTTGTAAAGGAAATCACAGAGATAAAGCAAAAAAAAAACTTACAATGTCGTCTGTTAAACGGTGCAAAGAAAGCGAAGCTTCCGCAACAACAAAAAATACGTTTTACTTCAGAAAGCAATTCTGACGTCTCCCTGAATACACGAATGTGAAACAAATTCTGAAGGAAAACATAAATTGTTTCAACTGAACAAAATAATGAGCTTTTTGGGGGGATTTTTTTCTAAAGAAAAATATACCGTTCAGCAATTCATTCACATAATTTCCTCGCTGGCTCCTGATTCCTTTCACGCGATCTTAATCTTTGGCCAACTTTCTATGAACTTCAAGTTGGCTGAAAAGATTAGAAAATAAAGCCTTACAAAAAAAGATGTTATTACTATTTTCTTTATGAATTACAAAAATATGCGTTGTCACGTATACTTTATTATTTTTCACGGAAGACATTTTAATTCTGACTTTTTCTTTATTGTTTAAAAGCTTGGATTCACAGAGCAATAAATTTATCTTGATTATATTAACGTGATTTATGCACTTTCGTTTGAGCCGCAATTATAAACATTATTAACCCTTTATTAATATTGTATTTAATTTCATTTATTTTAACACATCAGGTCTTATTATACTATTAATAAAACGCTAAAATTTTATTGGTAAAATTTTATAAGATTATATTGTAACTTTGTACACCTTTTTTAACGTTGTCGTTACCTTGTGGCGGACTCGACTCGTTGTAGACTTCGTTGCAAGAAACAGAAGAAAGGAAAAATATCTCCACTCTCTTTTTTTTAACGAAAGCCTTTATATCCAGTATTCTCAACGAATTTTTTCTG
Source organism: Euprymna scolopes (assembly GCF_053919585.1). NCBI lineage: Eukaryota > Metazoa > Mollusca > Cephalopoda > Sepiida > Sepiolidae > Euprymna > Euprymna scolopes. Next base: position 49,928,806 of record NC_136503.1, on the reverse strand, counting down.
AATATTTAAACAGTCAATTTCTCCTTTTTCCGACTGGGTGTGACTTTTCCTCTCTGGTATGACGCCACCCACGCGTCTCGAATACGTCGAACCCCACTCCTCCGTACACTCGTGTCTCGAACACGTCTGTTTTCGTTTTCTCATGTCTAGGGCACGTCTCGAATCCTCTATGCCTCGAAAATGTCTTGAATCATTTACGTCTCGAACACGCCTCGAATCCTCTACGTTCCGAACAAGTCTCGAATCATTTACGACTCAAAAACGTCTCGAATCCTCTACGTTTTGAACAAGTCTCGAATCATTTACGACTCAAAACGTCTCGAATCCTCCAGGTTTTGAACAAGTCTCGAATCATTTATGTCTCGAACACGTCCTGAATCTACGTTTCCAACACGTCTCGAATCCTCTCCGTCTCAAACACGTATCGAATCATTTATGTCTCGAACACTGCTCGAACCCTGTACGTTTCGAACACGTCCTGAACCCTGTACGTTTTGAACACGTCTCGTATCATTTACGTCTCGAACACGTCTCAAATTCTCGACATCTCGAACACGTCCTGAACCCTGTACGTTTCGAACACGTCTCGTATCATTTACGTCTCGAACACGTCTCAAATTCTCGACATTTCGAACACGTCCTGAATTCTTTACTTTTCGAACACGTCTCGTATCATTTACGTCTCGAACACGTCTCAAATTCTCGACATCTCGAACACGTCCTGAATCCTTTACTTTTCGAACACGTCTCGAATCCTCTACCTTTCGAATACATCTCTAATGCGCGCTTCTCTTAGCACATGTGTCCTTTTCATCTCTGCTGTGACGTCATTTGCGCAGTTCGCATATGACTGCTGTCGCTAACGCAGCGCCAGCGGCTCTATTACAATATATAAGAATAATTCACACTTCATTATTACACTGAAAAAAGATATTCATCTTGACTCCTCAATTCCGAGAGTTGTTGGAACACTCTCCAGAATTCTTGTGAAATGTGCTAAAATTCAATTGGTTCGAGGATGTATGAAACTTATATATATGAGCTTTGCAAAAGTAAATATTTAAGCTATTGCCAAAAATAGAATATAACTCGGTGTGAACTGTGAGAAATAAAAAAGGATACAATTGCAAAATGATGTTTACTGTTGTTATAATCTGTTAATATCTTTAATTTTATAAAACCGCTGACAAATATCCTATAGCTGTTTATAAGACATGAAGTGTAAAAATAACTCCGAGTTGAACATGGTCCTGGATATGACCTTAAACTATATCCAGTGGTGAGGCCTCAGGTTGCGAGCTTTGGGGAGTGTGGAGCCACTCTTTAATTGGCATTGCTCACAGGTCCACTCTGACCTGGAGTGGTAGTACCTGTTAGGGTCCCAACTATGGGTTAAATAGAAATCGACTTGAAAACAACAAATATATTCTATTAAAAAAATCTTTGGATTCGGCATTAAATAACCTTAAAAGGGTTGATGTGCCGTAAAACAAAAACAACCAACCAACCTAGTTGAACATCTCAGCAAACAGCCATGAAGGACGTGTACATTTATGATAACAGCATCGATATATCATTCTCTGTCTTCTTCTTTAGTAATATGTACTTTCCCTGTATCTTTTTTTATGTGCGTACGAAGAGGACACCATTTGAGTTGCAGCATTCTACAGCAGTACTATATAATACAATTTCGAACAGTGAAAATTTAACGTTTAAATTTATTTTGGACGGGCGTGTATGAACAGCATTAGAAAAACAATGAGAGTTAAGTGATTTTTTATTATTTATTTTTCAACATAGTCTCCATAAACACTTGTTTCAACGGCAGTGAAACGCATTTATCACGCTGTAGGAGAACTCTGATGTCTGAGACTCAGAACACCTCTCAACTTTAGATAGGACATTATCATTACATGCAAAATGGCGACCAGCCAAATCTTTTTTTTTTTTTCAAATAATCGAAGTCGCAGGGGAGCAGATTTGGCGAATAAGGTGGATGGGGAATAAGTTGGAATCCACAATCGGTAGTCACTGATATGTGGGCTGGTGCATTGTCTAGATGGAAGAAAGATTACTTTGTGAGCATTCTTGGTCTTTTTTCTTTGATTATTTTCTGTAGGCGTTTTAGCTGTCCACTCACTGTGTGGCCCTTATGAATGTATTTGATTAGTAAGACATCCTAGTAATCCCAGCAAACTGTATCCATGATCTTGTCACCTGAAGAAATGATCTTGACCTTCTTTGGGGTCGAATATAACTTGTGTTTCTAAAAGACTGAACAATCGCTTTTTTCGGACATAAATAATATTTAGCTATTTCGAAAAGAATTAAAAATGGACAGCACTCCTATGATTTCAAATATCCACTTGCCTACAGGGTTCGTTTCTAGCCTCTTCCTAATATCATTTGCACTTATCTAGTCTGCCTTCTTACTGAGATGAAAAGAGGATAGCCCTTCTTATCTAACAATTAATCCAGTCACGATTAGCAGAATCATAACGGACTTCTTGTGTTTATTCAGAAAGATATTACTAAAAAATCTATTTAAAAAAAAAGATCAGTATATTTCATAAAGCAGTCCTGGCATCTAATAGTTCGTTTTTTATCCGACGTTTTTTAACAGAATCAGATATTTGTGATCATACACTTTTGAGATATCAAAAATATTACAACACATTCAAAACTAACTTATTCATGGCCAAGACTTATTCTGTCTTTTTTTTTCTCAAGTTCTTCATTCTTAACATATTTTTTAACCTCCCTACGAGATATCTCCGCTACTACGACTGTCTTACATCTAATAATCAAAAACTACTTTCCATTCTTTCAACAGAGCATTACCAGCAGAGCCTTGTTTTCTATACACATCTCCTTATATTGTCCAGATTTAATATTCCTCTGACCTCAACCTATCTATTTTTATGCATTCATCAAATAATTTTCATATTTATCTCTATACAACGCATGTTCACAACCTTAAAGTACACATATAAACGTATATGTCTCTGAAACAAATACACACACATATTATTATTTTTATTATTTATTACATATTTAAATGTTTTTATTCAAATATCTATCAAATATTTTTTTACGTGCATAAAAGTTATCCATGGACATGGATAACTTTTATGCACATAAAAATATTTGAATAAAAAACATTAAAATATTGAATAAAAAATTAATAATTACAAATAATACGTGCAAAATGGAGGCGACAAGAATGTAAACAAAGGGCAAGTAACTGCTCTCAAAAAAAAGGAGCGAAAAGAAAATATCACAGAATCGCTAATAAAAATATTTTTAATACAAAATAAAAAGATAAATACATCAACGACATATACATATGTGAATTTAGGAAAACTCGTCCAGGGAAAACTCGTCTCCGGAAAACTCGTCTCGGGAAACTCGACCCCGGAAAACTCGTCCCCTTTCGCTAGGTAGGAAAACTGATCCCTTATTGAATAAATATCGATTAAAAACACATTTTATGATCGTTCTTGAAGGAGATATTGTTTTTTAAAATAGACTATAGCCCCCCCCCCTAATATTTTTTAAAAATATTTTTTCTCTTTAATGTTTTTTTTTTAAATAAAATCAATTTTCTAAGTGTCCGTTTTCTACCTAACTGGCTAAGTTCTTAGTGGTTTCACTTATTTTAAAGCGTTTATTATGTTCATAAACGAGACCGCATATTTTTTTTAATATTAATATAAAAAAGAATTTACTTATTTACTGTTGTTTAATTTATTTGGAATCGTTTATTCGGTAAAGAAAAAAAAACAAAGAAAACAAACAAAAGTGTTACGTGAGAACGAGAAATAATATCCGGTATATCACATCTTAGGGGTCTTGATAATCGCTAAAAAATAGAAAATTAAAGAAATTACTAAGGGAGATTTGGTTTTAAAAAGAAAATAATAAATTTTAATATTTTTTTAAATATAATTTTGAGAGGGGGGGGGTAAGACCTATATCTCCCTCCGAAAAACAACCAACAAAAAATGAAATTAAAAAGATTCTTGATAAACGATAGCAGAGTTTTCAATAAAATTGATTAATAAATTTATTTAGTGATTACTTTTTCTCTTAATGATTGATTTTAGAATTTTGAAGTAAAAATTAAAAATGAGTTAACGAGAGATTGTTGGCACATGGCATCTCTCGCGCCCAAAAAATATTTCGCTTTTAATTTATTAGTTAAGTTTTGCAAAATTTGGCAGGACGACAATAAATGTTGATAATTGATAAAATTATAATTTTAAATAACGCATTTGGTATGAGAGAAAACAAAAACATAACAACAAAAAAAACTATCATAATTAAAAAACCAAAACAAAAAAGTAACGAAGAATCGAATCGCTCCCTGTTTTTTAATTTTTGGGTTTTGTTTTTATTATTGTTTTTATGACTCCAAAAAACATCGTTAAAATAAAAACAAAAAAAATTGTAATTAACATTGTATGAACATAATAAACGCTTTAAAATAAGTGAAACCACTAAGAACTTAGCCAGTTAGGTAGAAAACGGACACTTAGAAAATCGATTTTATTAAAACAAAACAAAAAAAACATTAAACAAGTAAATATATTTTTAGAAAATATTATGGGGGGGCTATAGTCTATTTTAAAAAACAATATCTCCTTCAAGAACGATCATAAAATGTGTTTTCAATCGATATTTATTCAATAAGGGACCAGTTTTCCTACCTAGCGAAAGGGGACGAGTTTTCCGGGGGCGAGTTTTCCGGAGACGAGTTTTCCGGAGACGAGTTATTATTTAAAGTGTCTGTGTGTCTGTGTACATTTCCCCACGCAATAACTCTGTCAATTTGTAGCCTACAGACTCGAAATTTCATATACAGGGTACTGAGATTTGGGAAAATCGATGTGATCGGTTTTCGGCCAGAAATTTGGCGATTAAGGGGTCAAAGTTCAATGATTTGACCTTTGAGAACTCTACTAAACACCACCGACAATTTTGGGTCTAAACACTTGAAATTTTAGATATATGTTCCTTGGACATGGATCTAACTTAATAATTTGATTTGAGCCCAAAACAATAAATTTTAAGAGGTCATAATAGAGGTCAAAGTTTTAAAAATTGACCGTTTTTTGTTTTTTTTTGTTTTTTTTTGCTCAACATACACCTCCAAATACCCGGGCAACGCCGGGCACACATGCTTGTATATATATAAAAGTGAACGTGTTTGTGTATCTGTCTGTCTGTATCTGTGTGTCTGTGTGTGTACATTTCCCTACGCAATAATTCTGTCAATTTTAAGTCTACATACTCGAAATTTGATATACAGAGTACTGAGATTTGGGAAAATCGATGTGATCGGTTTTCGGCCAGAAATTTGGCGATTAAGGGGTCAAAGTTCAATGATTTGACCTTTGAGAACTCTACTAAACTCCTCCGCCAATTTTTTGTTTAAACACTTGAAATTTTAGATATATGTTCCTTGAAAATGGATCAAACTTAATAACTTCATTTAAGCCCAAAATAATAAATGCTCAGGGGTCCTAATAGGGGTCAAAGTTAATTTTTTTATTGCTCAACACACACCTCCAAATACTCGGGCAACGCCGGCCACCCATGCTAGTATATATATAACTATTTCTGTGTGTGTCTGTGTGTGTCTGTGTGTGTACATTTCCCTACGCAATAACTCTTTCAATTTTCAGTATACAGACTCGATATTTGATATACAGGTTACTGAGATTTGGGAAAATCTTTGTAATCAGTTTTTGGCCAGAAAATGTGCTGTAAAAGGGTCAAAGTTTAACGATTTGACCTTTGAGAACTCTACCAAACTCCTCCGCCAATTTTTGGTTTAAACACTTGAAATGTTAGATATAGGTTCCTTTTACATGGATTTAACTTAATAACTTGATTTGAGCCCAAAACAATACATGTTCAAGGGTCATAATAGGAGTCAAAGTTTTTTAAAAAATTTACCTCTGCGGTCTCTATCAAATTACTCAGACAATTTCTGGTCTAAACATTTGAAATTTGACATAAAAAGTATTTAGAGATATGGTAAGCTTTTTAATCGGTTTTGGTTGAAAATCTTTAGTTACCAATATATAAATATATGTATGTATGTATGTATGTATGTATGTATGCATGTATGTATGTATGTATGTATGTTTGCATATCTGCCTAAAACTTTCGACAGAAGAGACGGATTTTCACAATATCAGTATTATTTTAAAGGTCGACTTTCAGCGACAAATATCGAAAAATTGGTTAAAAACATTAATATCTTCACCTTTAACTTAGCAGTTTTCTACAGGAGGAGGTCGCTTTTTTATGCCGATATTTTTAAAAGTCATCCTCTTCTTTCAAATGTCTAGCGTTAATATAAACCTACATTATTTACGGTTCGGCGGTGGTCGTAAGAGCAAAGACGTCAGGTGTTTTCCCCGTCCTTTTTCTCCTTCGCGCTACGGGTTCGAGCCTGCCTTCCTACTACCACTTTTTTTTCTCAACATACACATCCAAACACCCGGGCAACGCCGGGCTGAAATGCTAGTATATATATAAAAGTGACCGTGTCTGTGTGTGTGCCTGTGTTTGTGTACATTTCCCTACGCAATAACTCTTTCAATTTTCAATCTAACCACTTGACATTTGATATACAGGGTAGTGAGATTTGGGAAAATGTTTGTGATCAGTTTTCGGCCAGAAATTTAGCTGTTAAGGAGTCAAAGTTCAACGATTTGACCTTTGAAACTCTACCAAACTCCACCGACAATTTTGGGTCTAATCGCTTGACATTTTAGATATAGGTTCCTTGGATATGGATCTAAATTAATAACTTGATTTGAGTCCAAACAATAAATGTTCGGGGGTCATAATAGTGATCAAAGTAAAAATAAAATGACCGCTATTTTTTTTATTTTTTTTGTTTTTTGCTCAACATACACCTCAAAACACCCAGGCAACGCCGGGTTGAAATGCTATGAAAGTGAACGCGTGTGTGTGTGTGTGTGTGTGTCTGTATGTGTGTCTGTATGTGTGTCTGTGTATATTTCGCTACGCAATAACTATGTCAATTTTAAGTCTACAGACTCGAAATTTGATATACATGCTACTCAGATTTGGGAAAATCTTTGTGATTGCTTTTCAGCCAGAAATTTGCCTGTTAAGTGGTCAAAGTTCAACGATTTGACCTAACTAATTCGACAATTTAGAGTCTAAACACTTGAAATTTTAGATATAGGTTCATTGGACATGGATCTAACTTAATAATTTGATTAGAGCCCAAAACAATAAATGTTAAGGAGTCATAACACTGTTAAAAAAATTGACCCCTTTTTATTTCTTTTTTTGTTTTGTTTTCTTTTTTTTTTTTTTGGCTCAACAGACACCTCCAAAAACCCAGGCAACGCCGGGCAGAAATGCTAGTATATATATATATATATATATATATATATATATATATATATATATATATATATATATATATATATATAATTACTACTTCATTTAATCACATAAATTAATATTCGAAAGTATTATTTTATGCGTAAACTTTAAGTATTTACTTCAACAGTGTTCGATACATAGAGCTAAGTAGTAAGTTAATAAAAAATATATATGGCAATTTAGCTACGCAGAATATTCCGCATTTCATCCACGCTAGGATTCGTCAGACATATTTTTTATATCTTTATAACTTACTATATATATATATATATATATATATATATATATATATATATATATATATATATATATATATATCCGCGTAAAACACGTGCAAAAGTTATAGGCGTAGACAAAGTATGAGTGTTTTTATGCCAGACTAGCAGAGTAAATGTGGTACTATGGTGATAATCTCAATATAATTGTGCATCGAACGGGTGCAATAATACTTAGCTCGCTGAACTCTATCATAAAAATAAATGGAATAGGATGTAGAAGAAAATAATATCTAATAAAATAAAACAAAATATGTACACGGACGAAACTCTATTATGCGTACACATTCTATAAACTTATGTGTACACCTACAAATTGTGTAGATAATATACATATATCTGCATGCTCATTTAAATTGCATAGAAATATATAGGTACATTATATATATAAATGTATGCATCGATACGCATGCGTTAGCAAAAGAAATACAACGCAAGCACGTATAAGCCCGTCACCCATGGACATGCACATGTATATAAACATTAGAGACATTTAATTCTCATTGTTTAACAATCGATGAACAACATTACTTTTTTTTTACATGGGAGTCACCACTTATCAAGGCCCGAAGGTCACTCAGGGATAAGGGTTATTGCGTGTACAGTAATCAATGAGATAGTATTGTAATAATCGTTAGTATTGGGGTTTTTCATAGAGTGCCTTACTTAAGGGGGCGGTTTGTAAGGAGTTTGTTTATGTTGGACTTGAAGACGTCCAAGTTGTAGAGGCAAGCGGCAGAGAGTTCCACTGACGTGCAGTTCTAAGAAAGAAGCTCTGCTCATGGAATCTACGTTTGGATTTAGGCACAGATAAAGAGTGGGGAAAATTATTGACAGTACTTTCAGCCAGACGGGTGTTTCTCGTGAAAGATTGGCGAGGGGGGGACGAGGGATTGGAGCTCAGACGAGCACCTGCCATGGAAATAACGACAAAACAAAGACAGGCTCGCAATGTCTTTTCTGTGGGACAGGGGTTGCAGGGAAGAGAAAAGGGCATCCCCCACTAAACCAGAGAGTCTATTTTTTTACTCTGTCAAGGCAGGATAGGCTGTTTTTAGCAGCTCCTGCCCAGATGTGACAGCAGTACTCCATCCTTGGACGTACTTGGCTTTTATACAGATAGAGAATTGCATCATTAGTGAGATATCTTCTGGAGCGGTAGAAGGATCCCACCATTTCCCCAGCGTCCCTGGCAACAGACGATGTACGTGTTCCATTTCAGATCAGGAGTATAGGTCAAACCCAGAAGCTTGTCAAAACATGGAGCCTCTCCAAGACGAGAGCCATCCATTTCAATTGATGCCATATGGGGATCAGAGCGTTGATTATGTAAAGATAGAAGCTTGGCTTTGGATACATTAAAAGTGACCAGCCATCTCTTCCCCCATTGTACCACGCGCTCAAGATCAGAGGAGATAGAATTAGAGAGTAATTTGTCATTTACGGCATTTGATGTGTTGCCATAGATAGTCGTGTCATCAGAATAGATGTCAACGAATGATTTAAGTATGTGTTTTGGGAGATAATTGATGTAGATCAGGAAGTGAGTTGGGCCCAGGATGGACCCCTGGGGGACTCCAGCATTAATACTGTGGGCCTCTGATTTCTGCCCATCAACCACTACTCTTACGAACCTATCAGAGAAAAATGACTTAATCATTGAGAAAACATTTCCAATAATACTGTAGCTGGAAATCTTGTGAAGTAGGCCCTTATGCCATATATTATCGAAAGCCTTCGATATGTCAAGAGCAATTTCCCAGGAAAGGAAACCTTTGTCAAGAGGTTCACTAATCCTATGAGATATAACCGTTAGCACATCTGCTGTAGATCTTGCAGAGCGGAAACCATATTGCATGTCACTAAGAAGGTTGTTTCTATTGAGGTGGTTGACTACTTCTTTATTTAATATGGATTCCAACAACTTACTCATGACACACAGGAGATTTATTGGTCTGTACTGAGAGGGAGATGACTTTTCACCTGAATTCTTAAATACAGGGCTACTGATGAGGTTTTCCAGGGTGTTGGAAAGCATTTCTCCTAAGGCAACGCTTAAACAGTTTGGTAAGTATGGGGCCAAGTTCTGGTTGTAGATTTTTCAGCACTATAACTGGAATGCCGTCAGGGCCAGTTGCTTTACTGGAATCAAGGTTCTTGATTAGCTTGGCGACCTCACGCACAGATATTTGTATGTTGCATAGTGTGTTCTGTTATAGGAGGAAATACAGGGAGTTGATGGTCATTGTCGCATAGGGTAGAATTAGCTGCAAAGTTCTTGGCAAATAGTTTGGCCTTGTCTGATGCTAACGATATGACCTCAGGTCCATTGGTGATAGTTGGGATAGAATGCACGCTTCTGTTCAAGATCCTGTTTGCAATTTGCCAGAACTGGTGGGAACCAAGCCGCTGATCAGCTACTTTGGATTTAATAAACTGAGCATATAGCTGTCGTGCATGTTTTATTACTCTTTTACAGTGGTTTCTGACAGTCCTGAAAGCAGCTTTAATCTCAGTACATCTATTACGTTGGTAGCTATGGAAAAAGTGATTTCTGTGTGCGATGACAGCAGCACATTCAGGGAAGAACCATGGCTGGTTGTTAGGTTTTTGTTGGAATTTTTGGATGGTATGAATCGGTCTATGCCTACAAGTAACCATTCGGTCAAGTCTGATACTATAGAGGACACATCCTTTTTAAACATGGAATGCAGAGGTAGGTCAGATATGAATGTACGGAAGCTGTCCCAGTCAGCCATAGAGTATCGATATACAGTACGGTGGAGAGGTACGTCTGAAGACTTATGACATTTCATTTTTATCCTAACTGATACAACGGAGTGGTCAGAGGATCCCAGAGGAGATAGAACGGAACATGAACACAGCTCAGGGGAAGTTGTGGGGAAAAGGTCTAGAAGGCGTGAATATTGACCGAGTGTATCGGGCACACGGGTGGGTGCGTGAACAATCTGAGTGAGGTCATAGGCAAAATCATGACAAAACCTCCCCTCCTCATCGGTTTAATTTGAGTGGGTCAGCCATTCCACATTATGGACATTGAACTCACCGCAAATGTGAATGTTAGTCGAAGGATGAGCAGACAGGATGTGGTCAATTTTCTCAGATATGCTCTTACAGATAGTAACCGCACTGTTGTGGGGGCGATAGAGGGAAAATATAAATGCAGTGGTGTAAGCTAGTGCAACCCGGAAGCACATATAAGGTAAATTATGGTCTTCTCTGGAGATATCCCTACCACATGGAAAGCCATATTTGATGTAGGCCCATATTCCATGTCCATGGTGATCTTGGGGGTCAGATTTAGATGTTAAGTTGGAGTATCCTTTAATTATGAATTCGTCTAGAGAAGCGGTTGGTTCTATGCCAGTTTAACTTAGAAAGAATATGTCCAGTTTCGTCTCCTGTAATTGGGTTTCAACCTCTGGAAGGTTGGAACGTAGACCCTTGATTTTGGAGAAGAAGACATTGTAGTAGGGGTCTACGTTGGAGGATAGGGTTCTAGGTTTATTCGTGTTTCTTTTTTGGAGATTTGTCATGATTGTTGAGGTGTTGGGGTTTGTGGAGCAGGTCGGTAGACTTGGTTGAAGCAGGACAGAGAGGGAAAATAAGAGAGAGAAAGAAAGAATTTTTTGTGGCACATGATAAGGTAAAGCCGTAACAATTACCCACTAATATGGCATCGAGAGGCCCTACCAGAAACTACTATATGGTCCAGAATCCATTCACCAAAGGGCAATACAGTAGCCCCGGTACTTTGCACCTGCTGATAGGACAGCCTCCTTAGTGGTTAATCCAAGGTTCGGGTCCCTGACTATCAGGCGGGTAACGTCAGCCCAGATGAAACGTTTAACTCCAGCACACTTTCTAGTGACATGACCACAAGGATAGACATAGAAACAGAAATTTTCCGACATCTCACAAAGTACTACCGACCTAGAACGCAGCTTTTCTTCACACTTTGTCAGAAAAATCATTCATTGGAAATGAGGACTGAAGGACAAAAAAGGAGAAGCGAGAGTTACTGGAGCTGTCGATAACACATCCGCATGCATTATCTACTCTCCATTGGGAAAAAAATTAAATAAATAAAATAAAATAAAAAATTAAAAAGTGAAAATTACTTATTAATATCTACTTAGTATAAGTCCGTTGCCCCATTCCCGGCTTAGGATAGTACTTGAAGATAGTCTCCCCTCCCATGTTAATGCATGGATACTTTTTGCCTTTATCTAGGTCGAGCTGGGATGTTAAACCGTTCCAGCTCCACCCCATAATAAATATGCTATAATGCAACTTTTATCAAATTGAAAAAGTCTGGTTATTTTTAACTTGTTTAAAAAGCTGGTAAAGAAGTAATACCTTTAGGGTTATGTCTTAACTTTAGCTAGAATAATGCATACTTTAGAAGAAAAAAACTCTTAAATCTATCATACATGCTGTTTAGTTTTATCTTCGTGTCGTCAGCAACACAGTGATATCTAGCCTCTGCCTCCTACAAAGCATCGAATTGCCTATGTTAGACATTGGGAAAGAGTTTATGCTGACCTATGAAGTGATTAATGATGTGTGAAAACATATATGCACAATTCATGCGTAACTAACCGGAACCATACATACACGTTCGCATATGCTAAAACGTCAGCATCTGCTGCCAACACAGAAATAATTATATTCACAAATAGCATTGCCGATGCACAAACCTACATATGTACGTTTACGTACGTTTACATACAAAATAAATGTCTATATTCACATGTGAAAGTGCAGCATTCTACATATTGTTATCCTCATCTTCATGGTTGTTGTTCACCACATTTCGGCCAACTCATCCTCTGGCCTTCTTTATTTGTTTAACTGCGACGGGATATGAATGCTGGTGAAAAAGCAACTATTAAGATGGGGATCGCAAAAAAAAAATGAATGCACAAATTATGAAGCCTCATCTTTAAGGATGAAAAATTACTCCTCATATTATTAGACTATATGCGTATACGCATATGCATAAACCTACACATATACACATGTATGGACAATTACACTCACAAGTACATATGCACATACAATTAGTATTAGCACATAAATGTTTTAATATCCATAGATATGTATATTTCATGTATTCTTAATTTACATTCGTCAGTATTGAAATTAGGTAACCGTACCACTTGTTACACCCTGACTCAAAGTATTATAAACACCGGCTGCTTACAAATCAACAGACTACGGTTCGAAATGCGAACGAAATACGCCTATATATATATATATATATATATATATATATATATATATATATATATATATATATATAAGCAAATATTAATATAGGAAAATGCAACGGAGACATTTTGGTTTATGGTTCGTTTTTTTTAATTTTTCGATTTTCCGTATAATTATTTTGTATCAAAATCAAAAATATTAATAAAAGTTCCATAGTTGTTGCTGTCACGAGCGCTTTCGATTCGTCCACGAATCATCATCAAGTGTTAAAGTAAAAGTCCGAAGGAGCGAAAATGAGAATTAAAATTGAAAACTAAAATATACAGTAAACAGCGATAAGTTAAAATATATAGAAACGATGAAAAGTCGATTAAAAATATAGGTCGATTAAAAAAAAAAAGAAGAATCCGTTGCATTTAATAATATTTGCTTGAATGAAAAAATGCTGCCTTAATATACAAATTTCAAATTATATATATATTACATTTTCACCCCAAACAAGGCACATTGCCACTTTGTTGTAGGGGGCTACTATCAGGGACATAAGCATCAGGGGTATTGTGTAGGAAGTTGAGCAGCAAGATGTCGGTTCACGTTGCACTTGAACTTCTGCATGTCAGTAGAGTCGGGGAAGCAGGGATCCGGGAGGGAATTCCAAAGCCTAGCTGTTCTGGGGAAGAAACTACTGGAGTAGAAGGCTCTCTTGTATCTAGGGATCTCTACTGTGAAGGGGTGGGATTTAGCTGCTTGTCTGGTTTGTCGGGGGTATTTACGTCGAGGGGGCACAGGTGCTTGCAGTTCGTCAGAGCATTCACCGTTAAAGTACTTGTAGAACAGGCAGAGGGATGCAAGATTTCGTCGGTGTGACAGAGGCTGAAGTTTAGCTGACAGTTCAGGACCTATTAGATTGGTGACTCTCTTTTGAACCTTATCTAGGAGCGAGAGACTAGTGGCAGATGCACCAGCCCAAATATGACAACAATACTCCATACATGGGAGAATGGTGGCCTTATAGAGGTATAGGATACTTTCAGGCGTTAATAGCTTTCTAGCACGGTAGAGAGAGCCCACCTTCGCAGCGGTCCTGGCAATGTTCTCAATGTAATTGTTCCAACTCATATTTCCTGTGAACGTTAGGCCGAGGAGTTTAAAAGATGTACATTCAGATAAAGAGTCTTTGGCCATTGCTATTTGCGGTAGGGAAGGTTTATTGAAGGAAACAAGTTTAGTCTTGGCAGCATTGAAGGTGACCATACATTTTTGTCCCAATTCCACTACGGATCGGAGGTCTTCCTCTAGTATTTCTGCCATTTTTTTAGATATGTGTTCACTTGTTTTCCTGTCGTGTCTCTTATAGAGCGTGATGTCGTCACCATAATACCCATTTCACAGACAATTTTGTCAGGGATGTCATTTATGAATATTAGGAATAACAGAGATCCAAGGATAGACCCCTGAGGTACTCCCGCATTTATATCATATTGTTTAGATGTACGACCGTCAAGGACAACTTGGATTTTTCTCTTATCTAAGAAGGATCTAATTATGTTATGCATTCTTCTAGTGATGCCGTATGATCTGATTTTCTTGGGAAGACCCTTATGCATGCCATACTCTGTCAAAAGCTTTAGATATATATACATACATATATATATATATATATATATATATATATATATATATATATTACTACTTCATTTACTCACATAAAATTAATATACGAAAGTATAGATTTCTGCGTAAACTTTAAGTATTTACTTCAATAGTGCTCAATACGTAGGTAGAGCTAGTTAGTAATTCATAAAATATATATGGCGATTAAGCTACACTGAATATTCGGCGTTTGATTCACTCTTGGATTCGACAGGCTTATGCGCGAATTCTGTGGTTGTTTATTGTTTTTATATGGTCCTCTTCTGTTGAGGGTTTTAGTTAGCCAATCAGCTATGTAGAAAATCATTTCTAATAAATAACAATAACCAATGGATAAAAACTAAAATGAAAAATTCGTTTGATTTGGCGATGGGTGCCAAGGACTCTGCAGAGGCATCAGATCTTGTGGGATTATTCATTCTATATACCATCACAAGTATATTCGATACTACGGATATCGGCCTATATAGAGATGATGGACTAGCTATAATAAAAAAAACTCCAACAAAGTCAAGGGAAAAAACTTTAAGAAAACCATACACAAGGAAATGAAAAAATTAGGCCTAAAAGCAGATGCATCAGCTAACATAAAAATAACAAACTTCCTGGACGTCACGTTAAACTTAGATAAAAACACATATGAACCATACTTAAAAGATAACGCTACTCCAATTTACGTAAACCCTAAGTCCAATCACCCACCATCAATTATAAAACACATTCCTAACTCGATCGTAAGTAGACTCAGTAATAACTCAAGGGATGAAAATGCATTTAACAGGTCAACCAATATCTACGAAACAGCCCTAAAAAATAGTGGATACAAAAATATCGATATCAAATATAAGCAACAAAACACCAATAACTATAATAAAATTAAAAATAGAAGAAAAAGAACTATAATCTGGTATACGGACCCATACAATCAAATGTTAAAAACAAAACTTGGCAAGAAATTTCTAGATCTTATTGAAAAACACTTTCCCCTAACCAACCCCTTACACAAAATCTTCAACATAAAATACCTTTAAGTTATCTTACAGGTGTTGCGAAAATTTAGAGATGATAATTAAAGCACATAATAACAAAATACTAAATAAAAACAATGTAAACAACAATAAAATAAACAATTAAAAAAGTAGACACCATGATAAAAATAAAACTAACACTAGCAGAAATAATAATAATAATAATAATAATAATAATAATAATAATAATAATAATAATAACAATAATAACAATAATAATAATAATAATAATAATAACAATAATAATAATAACAAACCAACCCCGGTCAAGAACAACCATACCATAAATAAAAATACTAATAACGAACAAGATAAATGCAACTGTAGACACCGCACACTTTGCCCAGTTCAAAATAAATGTCTAACAAAAAGCGTAGTTTATCAGGCAATAATATTTGCGAAAGAAAACCCGAATAACAAGAAATATTACGTAGGCATGACTTCCTTAGATTTCAAAACCCGATACTATGACCACAAAAGTACAATCAACAATAAAAAAACACCGTATAAAAACAACACTAGCGAATAAAAACTGGGAACTCAAAGAAAGCGGACATTCGCCGGTAGTCGAATGGAAAATAATAAGACAAGCTACCACGTGTAGGCCTTTAGAGGACCCATGTAAATTATGCCTTAATGAAAAATTTGCTATCCTGTACTTTAAAGAACCCCAAAATCTATTAAACTGTAGAAGAGAAATAGCAAATAACTGTGTTCACAAAATAAAAGTTACTCTAGGATAGCGATACAAAATAGTTTTAAAACTAACAAAAACAATAGAAAATAAACAAATAAATAAATTAAATAAACATGGATATACATAAACGATCACACATATATGCATGTATATATATATGTATATATGTGCATATATGTATGTACACATATGTATATTTATATATAAAAAAAGAAAGAAATGTCTTAAACCACTAAACTAGTTTTAAAACAGATCCTTTTTTCGATAAAATGCATGCCCATTGACTGATAGGAAGGGGCGCGGTGGATACTAGAAAGATGATTGGCTAACTAAAACCCTCAACAGAAGAGGACCATATAAATAATAAACAACTACAGAATTCGCGCATAAGCCTGACGAATCCTAGAGTCGATGAAACGCCGAATATTCAGTGTAGCTTAATCGCCATATATATTTTATGAATTTATATATATATATATATATATATATATATATATATATATATATATATATATAAGACCAAATAGTTAATAGAACATGTTACAAACACTTTGAAAAATAGTTAAAAACAATTAATCTTAAAAGGAAACACTTAATAAGTGGATAGTCCTTAACCCGTGGAGTTTCGAATAAATACTTTCCTTCTTATCAGAGGGTAGGAATTACCAAAATGCGGGATCGGATTTTGCACATAAAAGTATTTGATGAAACTTCAATTAAGTCAAAGATGTTACTTGATAACAAAAAGTGAAGCAGATGGAATATGGTGAAGAAAAAGGTGATTTCACGTGAATGGATAGTCTAGTGAAAAGTAAAATATCCAAATGACGGTAAAATCCAAAAAGGTAAATCCAAGAAAGTTAATTAAATTTCCATTCACACAAGTAAAATCCAAGGAAATCGCGTAATTGGAAGATGGTCTAAAATAATCCAAAAGGCCGAAATCCGTGGAATAATTCACAAATATGTACTAGGAAAAGGGGAAAAAATTCTAATAATATTAATAAAAGAAAAATAAGATATGCGTTTAACACGGCTGCCGAGACAAAGTGTAATTAAGAAAAACCAATTAAGAAGAAGAGAAAAAAGATTAAATGGTGATAGAATTGAATATAAAATAGAAAAGCAAATGTCAATATGACCCAGACAAGATGACGTTAAAAACGCGAAAAATATAGGGCAAAAAGAGGTCAACTGAAAAGTACAGGTTATTACTTACGAAAATGTCAGATAGAGTTATTAAAAGACACTAAATGGAAAAATAAATAAATGAATAAATTAATAAATAAATAAAAATAAAAAATAAAATATAAAAAAAAATAAATTTAAGGAGAGAGAATGACCGGTATCTGCCAATTCCGGATAAAGCATGTAATATGTAAGTAAATGCATATAGTAAAATATACATACAGGATATGAATATGTAGATTGATACATTTGATAGATATGAATAGTTAAAGACAAAAACGGAAGTTGCAGATAAAAGAACGGCCAAGAAAAGAAGAAATAAATAATTAAAATAAAGGATTATTAAGTTATAAAGTATTAAGAAATTATGTAGAAAAAACGATAATTATAAAGAAAAATTATATATATATATATATATATATATGAAAGGTTAAAGTAATAACTATGTAGTTTCAAAATTATCATAATTAAATGTGGACTTATCATAACAGAAAGAGATCAGTTCGTTTTTAGAATTTATTATATTGTTACTTTGAGGGGAAGTAATTATAGTTATAACTGCGGTTGTGCAGAGGCGACATGAATTAGAGCCTGGAGTATAAAACAACTTTTTTGTGATAGTCCATTTGATTTAGAAGGGGGTATTATTAGATTTAAGTTTTTTAATTAAAGTTGTTAGAAAAGTTCCTTGGTTTTTATTAGAATTATGGTTGCTAAAAGAAGAAATGTGGTTTGATATTATTTGATATATATTTTCTTAATTAATGCTGAAGTTGCGCCGATATATTTATGTACTTTATTAAAATCTCGAGGTCTGATATTAATATTAATTTGCTGATTTGTATGTGTTAAATAGTTTTAATTTTGTTCATTGTGTTCAACAAAGTGTGGGATAATGATAGTACGACGACTGTTTTGGAGTGGGTAATGAGTGTTGTTAGTTTTAGGATGGCTGTTAGGAGAAATATTATTATTCTCATTATCATTATTATTATTATTATTACTATTAGTAGTAGTAGTAGTAGTAGTAGTAGTAGTAGTAGTAGTAGTAGATGGAGGGGCTGCTCGAGTGGTATATTGGATTGGTAACTATACCAGATGGAGGATGGGAAGAAGGATAACTTGAAGACGAAATATTAGTGTCTGTTATGGGAGGATTGCGTGGGAGCTCAGTAATTGTGCATGAATATATAACATCTTTATGGATGCAATCATTATTGAGTGGGCAAAGATGTTTGTTATTACAATTACAGTTATAGTTTTGAGTTTAATTGGGAAAGGGATTTTGGGGGCTGATTTAATTTTTTTGTTATCAGACGTTAAGATTCTTTGTGCAAAATTAAGCATTGTTGAATAAGAAATCCTGATTGAGTTTTTATTGAAAACAGAACTGTATCGGTGTGGGTATTTGAAAGAGTTTTGTACAATGTTGAAGAATTCATTAGATATATTAGTTTTGATATTTGCGGTAAATGGAAGATTAAACCAAATATTTTTCTTTCTCCTGATGCGACTGGGTGGGTTAGAGGTATTACGATTAGTATTTTGATTTGGATTATATATGCAGACTGATTCATTGTTATTGATAGCGGCAGATCTTGTTATTTGAACTGGTTTCTTGCGAGTCATATTGTGTGTGATTACAGATTTAAGGCGGCCAGCAGGAGGAGCATAATGGTTGTATTTAATATTTTCCTTTTGTTCTGAGTTCCTTAAGGCATTATTGAAGAAAGTAGCATTTTGATTAAAAGTATTTTATCAGAAGAAAGAGCAGAAATTCTTCTAGAGACGGGTGGTACTATAGATTTTATAATTGAATTGAGGTGGTTAGACGATTTATGGACGTATAAAAGCGCCAGGTTGGGTTTATGATAGGGGCCATGAGTTTCAGTGTTAATATAAAATGTAACGTCTAGAAAATTTGAAGTTTTTTGTTTGTTTCGATAATTATAGAAAGGCCAAAGTTATTAAAGAAGTTATGTAATTTTTAAATTGTTTTGTTGTACTCTCTTGGCCTGGCTGTTGTAGTAAAAATTGCATCATCTATATAAAGGCCCACTTGGATGTGTTTAAAGTGGTATTTAAGTTCTTTCAGTAAGAAGAGTCCCACTAAATTGGTAAATTGTGCAGAGTCAGAAGAACCCATCATCATCATCATGACGGGCTCCTTACCCGGACTAATATGACTCTTCCTTTCCAAAGTTTCCTGTCTTCCATCAGTTGCCTCAGATCTTCAGGTTCACAGTTGGCGTCCTGTGCTATTTGTTGGATGTACGTGGATCTAGGTCGTCCTCTGCTTGTGCGTCCGTGCCGTGGAGTTCATAGCAATACATCATTACAGAACCCATCAAGATGTCAAAATTATCAGGGGTGTCCTTTCTAGTCCAAAACTTATTGTTAAATTGTATAAGGGACTTTCTCGCTAGGAGAATTAATTTAATTTCTAAATTAGTTAAGTCAGAATTTCTTTTAGCAAAGATTAGAGCTTTATTTAAAAGGATTGGAGAAATTGATTGCTAATAATTTTGGATGTCAAAGGTTATAAAGTTAAGGAGGTGTTTATTTTTAAGGGAGACAACCCAATTAATTATGGAATCTGAATTTAGCCAAAGAGGGAAACTTACTTTTTCTTTAATAGAAGGGATGATTCAATCTAAGATATTTTTGCTTACAGCATCTAAGTCAGAGTTAGATGTGCAGATTAATCTGATGGAGGGGTTGTCATAGAAATTAGGTTTATAACCCTTGAGGGTGAATCTAGGGGTACCATGAGAAATTATTTCAGTGAAGGTATGAATATTCATAGAAGTCAGTAAATGTTTAGCTTCAGAATTAATGGAATCTAAAGTCTTAAGAGGGACTATTTTATAAGAGTTATTAAGTTCTTTATACAAAAGTCTTTTATATGTAGGATAGTCAAGTTTATTATAATTTTTGTCTTATCAGCAGGGACGAATATATGTTCATTCTTTTTAACTTTTTCGGCAAAATTATTTATTTTTCAAGGGAAATTACTGACAGTGGTTTCAGCTAAACGGGTGTTTTTCGTGAAAGCTGGCGAGGAGGGACCAGAGATTGGAGCTCAGACGAGCACTTGCCATGGAAATAACGATAAAATAAAGACAGGCTCGCAACCTCTCTTTGTGGGGGAGAGGTTGCAGGAAAGAGAAAAGGGCATCCCCCAGTAAGCCACGAAATCTATTTTGTACTCTGTCAAGGCAGGATAGGCTGTTTTTAGCAGCTTCTGCCCAGATGTGGCAGCAGTACTCCATCCTTGGAGTTAGTTTCCATAAGTAACTAGATTAAAAAGTGCCATTTTTTATTCTTTCGTTTGTGTGAGAGCAATGTGCTTCGTTGATCTGGATTTACATGTATGTGCGCTTCCTATGTTTATTTTTTGTTATATAAAGTTGCTTGACGTTTAATTTCATAGACCGTCTCATTGGTTAGTCATTTTAATTTACGATCATTTGGCTTTTGGCAATTGCACCCCCTTTTATGTGATTAATTTCCCTATCACAATCGTGATAGTTTATTATAGTATTCTTGCATTTCATAGTTCCCTCTAAGTTTGTCATACAGTAAAAAGTAGCTTTTGATGCATATGTATTAAATGTACTTTGCTTGTTTTTTTTTTTTTTTAGGGGGGGTAAATTAATTCTCAGAAAAGTCTATCAATACTATTCTTATTAATTTAGCGGTGGGAGTAGAGATTAGCTTATTGTTCTACTTCTAGATTTTCTATTGTGATTAGGGTTCGGCACACTTTTTTACTGATAAAATGACTTTGCGCCAGTATGATAATGGGGTCTGTCTAAATTAGATTGAAAACTTTGATGGACGACCTCAGGTGTTCTAACACCATAGTCATCTTGAATATTCACTTTTAAAAAATATGTCATCAACAAGGCGATGGAAGTGAAATTCCTGCCTCTTCATATGCAATATTCAATCGGACTCTATCTCCTCTTTCATCATAGATACATGAAAAAAGAACAAAGATAAATTGGCAACTTATCTTTGTCGCAGAATGTTCGCCAAGAAAATCTAATCTATTCCATTAGTTTACTTCAAAGCTTCGTCACAAAGTAGAGATAAACTCTTTTAGCACGTCTTAAATGTATGTTATATTCGCATGCATTTAACTATTAAGCGATTAACATCGCTTGTAGATGTTGATTGTACACTGATTTGTGTTTATTTTTGTGCAAGTTTCATGATTGGTTAATATGTATCAAGTCAAATTCTAATTTATCATTAGTAAATCCAGCAAAATTCTACGCTTCCGAGAGACTAATGGATATGGTGACGGTCTACATGATTGGATAGTCTAGCAGGTATGATGATGATGATGATGATGATGATGATGATGATGATGATGATGATGATGATGATGATGATGATCATCATCATCATCATCATCATCATCCGTGGAGACTTGTTGTCATTCAGACTCTAGGGAAGACCAAAAATTGTTCTCAAAGAACAATCTTGTATTGTGGCTTGTGTGAACACTCCTAGTGAGTAAATAATACACCACTAATAGCAGGACTGCTAGAAACAACACCGAAAACTTTGAAAATAGAATGGAAGAGATTGGAATCGGAGAGATGGCTGAGAGAATACAACGGATAACAATAATAGAAACGGCTGAAATATTAAGAAAAACCTCTGAATGTGGAGACAAATACAAATGAGCTACAGGCATAAACTGGACATACAGAAACTGCTAAAGATGTAAAACGCAAAGCAACATCACATAGAATCATGAAAACTGAAACTGTATAATTAGCTCCCTTGCCTTCTTCAACCCCATTTTCTTTTTTATTTATTATTTTTCTTGTGTTACCATAAACAGGCACCACACTAAACAATGAAGGTAAAGTAGGATGGAAAGACACAGGCGAAAAAGCATTGACCAAACCTCCGCTGGATGAGTACAAAGAGGACTGGGACCTTGGAGATGCTTATTGCCATCAAAATCTAGTGAAGATCAATGGTCGCTGCCATTGAGGACCTATGGTAAGCGGCTGTTGCGATAACGCAAATTAATCTGCAAAAGTTATCGAAAGGGGTGGACAGTGCTGGAAATCTGGGGAGACTTGTTGTCACACAGATTCCTGGGAACACCACAAATTGTTCTCAAAGAGAAATATTTAATGATGCTTGTGTGACTACTCCTAGAGAGTAAACGATAATAAACGATTCTGGAAAAATAATGAAAAGAAGTGAAGACTGAGACTACAAAAATCTTAAGGAATATCATTGAATGCGAAAACCAACTTACATAAACTAAGAATATCAGCAAGACGCACGAAAGAAACGAAGAAATATAAAAAAATAAACACAGCCACAAGTGAAATGAGGCAGCAAGACATCCCATAAAATATCCTAACCTCTTCCACGCGCAAACATCGTCTAGTACCACGCAAAATAGTAATGGAAGATTGAAATCCCAAGCAGAAAAAACACCAACCAGACCTCTACTAAAAGGGTGCGGCTTATTGTCACTCAAATCCAGAGAAAATCAATAACTGTTGCCAACTGGAAAACGGAGATAAACGGGTTTTTTTTCTTTACAATATTGCAAAGTTATAAAAAGATGTAGAAATCTGAGGAGACTTGTTGTCACTCAGACTCCAAGAATTTATTGCCAATGGGCAATCACTAGCAATAAATTGTGTGGATACATCAAGTGGGTATGTAATAATAAGGAAGTAATGTATAGTGCTCGAATGCGCTATAATTCATCCAAAGTGTTTTATAGTCCATGAGATTATGTACGATTGTCAGAGAAATAAACAGTGTATAAGTTGCGAGATATATATATATATATATATATATATATATATATATATATATATATATATATATATATATATAGTCATCCACATACAGTACGGTTTCGCTGTTTCGTCCAAATGCCTCCGCTCGATTTGTTTACACAAAGAGCGTCGCTTAATACGCTAATGGCAGTTTGTATATCACTTCCTAATTAGCTCAACCCAAGATAGAGAGCATTATAGTCATCCACATTCAGTACTGTTTCGCTGTTTCCCAGCTCATCAGTGTGGTTAGACAAGCAACTGCCTCAAGCCAAGGTCGAGGCCCGACCGTCCAAAATTACAGTCACGGCGTATATATATTATAAATATATATATATGTGTGTGTGTGTGTGTGTGTGTGTGTGTGTGTGTGTGTGTGAGTTTCGTGGTTAAATTTTAAATTCTGAAAAAAACAACATACAGAGACATATATTCGATTTAAGAATTTATTGTTTGACAAAAGGAATGTATAGAATATATTTTAATTCCTTAATCCATGTATAGAATATATTTTAATTCCTTAATCCATGGATTTTCAACAATCATCAGAGGAAATGAAATGCGGTTAGCAAAATGTTCAGCTGTGAATGGACGCTAATTTTGCTTTTCATCACAATTATTGAAAATAGTTATTATAGGGGCTGTGGATAATTATATGGAAAAAATTATACGAAAAGAGAAGATCCAACTTGGGTAATCCATATATATATATATATATATATATAAGCGAGATAAGACACTGATAGAATTCAGATGTAAAATCTAAATATCTATCAGGATTTTACATCTGAATTCTATCAGTGTCTTATCTCGCTTATATATATATATATATATATATATATATATAAGCTTATATATATATATAAGCTTATATATATATATATATATATATATATATATATATATATATATATATATATATATATAAGCGAGATAAGACACTGATAGAATTCAGATGTAAAATCCTGATAGATATTACTTGAAGTAATACTTTCAAGGTGATCCTAGCCAAAAAGGAAAAGCTCAATATTTAAGAAAACAGCAATATATATGTTTCGTGGTTAAATTTTAAATTCTGAAGAATATATATATATATATATATATATATATTAAATTTATTTATACAAACATTAATGGCTACATATGTGCATACATGTTTCTGTAATCACCCGCGTTGGGGGATTACGTCTTCAGGCCAAGAATTACCATCGAAAAACCCGACGGAAAATGTTTCGACGGTAATTCTTGGCCTGAAGACGTAATCCCCCAACGCGGGTGATTACAGAAAAATGTATGCACATATGTAGCCATTAATGTTTGTATAAATAAATTTAATATACCTGCTCTGTTCACTCATTGAGCACTCTTTGGTAGACACATGTTGTTTCATTGGATGTACTTATAGGAAACTAAACTCTACTGGCTATATATATATATATATATATATATATATATATATATATATATATATATATATATATACGGCATAATTCACGTTGACACATCGGCTCCCGTTAGATCACCGAGGTTAGCAACGTTGAGCCTGGTCAGTACTAAAATGAGTTACCATTTGGAAATTCCAGGTGCAATATGTGCTCTCCGCTTATCTCAGCATTGTTTCCAGTCGTATAGCACTTCTCCTTGCCACTGGGCTCAAGCAGTGTTGATTCAAGAGAGGTGTGGTTGGAGATTGTGCAACTCTTGCCTCACAATTACACGCACAGCTACCCTTACAAGAGGTATCTATTATCTCTTGAGACTGAACGGAAGCATCGAGAGATAGATAGATAGAGTGAGAGGGGGGGAGAGAGGGAGAGAGAGATAATTATACTAGTTGCCTGTGTCTTGGTGTTTCTTGGGGAAGGTGATTACGTACAGAATAAATAACATGGTTATTTTTTTTTTGTATTTTTGTTTTGACAATCCGTTAACGTTAGTGATAATGACATGTTTTGCAAATCTGCACGTTCCGTAGATTGCAGGAATACGTTTAGTTTTACTTAGTTTTATTATTATTATTATTATTATTATTATTATTATTATTATTATTATTATTATTAACGCAAGGAAGGCAACCCAGTGTGAACGACTGTATTTGTTTGTAAATGTATAAAAAAAAGTTTATATGTGACTTTAAGAAAAGTAGAGTAAATTATTATATTTCCGAAATCGTAGGTGAACGAAACACAGCAAAACTAATTTTTTTTTTTTTTTTGCTTTAAATAATGTACAAGCAAATTGTTTATTTACTTACTTCGCAACACTCGCATGATGGAAACGGTTTAGTTTCATATTACAATTTCAGAAAACAGAACATACTCTCAAAAATTGCATTAATCTAGTACGGTTTTGTCGCTAAGTATACGATGAAGAGAACAAATAATTATAAATCGTTTTTTGTAAAAAAATTTTATCATTTTGTTTTTGCTGAGGATCGAACATCCTACCGGATGTAAGGCATTCATCCACTATTCTCGCCGTGATATATTTTAAAATTCTAATCGTCCCTTTAAATATAATTGTTTGTATCTCTCTTGAACTTGGTTTACTGGGTATATTCGCCAGGTAATTTTTTAACTTATTTTTTCATGAGTCCAGTTGCTCCTATAATTACTGGAATGATCGAGACCTTCGTAAGATTCCAGTTTCTCTTCATACCATACATAAGACTTTAGTATTTAATTATTATTTCTCTCTCATCTCTGTCCACTTCTGCATCATTGGGAAAACTAACTTCTAGTAGGGTTGCTTCTTTCTCCGTCTTGTCCCATATCAGTTTGTCGGATTTAATAGCTGCATTTTCTACGTATGCAGCAGTAGGAATTGTATAGTTTCCCTTCTTTTTTTTTTTTTTTTTTCATTTTTCTTAAACTTTTTTCTTCTAGGGGGTGGGACATCCAACCAGATCTCTGACATTTACCCCTATTTTAGTGAGTCCAACCAAGAGATCTTTTCAGGATTCTAGCCGTCCCTTTCAGTGCAATCGTTTGTATTTCACTTGCACTTGGTTCACCGGGTCAGAATGGAAACTTTTATGCAATGAAAAATTATGAGCAGATATGTAAGTGAACCGTTTAGCAGTACTTCGTAAAGAAATACCAAGGCAAATGTATTTATTTGCACTAGTGGGATCTGTGGAAATTCCACAGGGGGCTCATTCATATGTAAAATATTGATGTTGTTATTCTGTAAATGCTCAGTGTAAATGGGGACGCTCTGATATTATTGTAGCTTTTTTGTTAAAATTGTAAAAATATTTATCTAAGCTAGCACGAAGGCTCGGCGTAAAGTACGCTTAAATATGATATTTTAATTCTTGCAGATTTCGTATATATTATTATAAAATTAATGTTCTATCGATTTTGATATATTATAAAGTTGCGATTTCAAAAAGAAAAAATATATCTATATATATACTTGGGTGCATTAGTTTGAATCGAAACCGAAATGAAAACTTATGAAATATATATATATATATATATATATATGTATATATATATATATATATATATAACTTGAGTTCCTTCAGCCATAATTGAAACCGAAACCAAAACTTATGAAGAATTCATGGTAAAATTATTTATGACAAGAACTGGAAGTAAATGATAATTAAACGACCTCGATGTAAGCGTGACACAGGAAATAAGACACAAACTATCGTATTAATATATAGAAAATTATCAATAATTAGTCGTAAAAATGTTAATAGAAATTTTGCAGAAATTGTTCTAGTTGTTAAGGTACTAAATTGAAAATAAAAAAAATTAACCTCGTGTTTTCATCAGATGGCATCAATAATTTTTAAATAAAATTATGGCTCCACTAAATCGAGTATTCGCTGAGGCTGAAAAGCAAACCGGCTATCGGGTTTATGGATGACTTGAAATGCCAAAATATTTCGGTTGATTATGTTTAACATTTTATACTCTGTTTCATTTTACTTAAGTCGAAGTTCTCAGAAATCAAGGTGGCCCTTCCTGGTTCTAACACTTTATCTCTATTTGAGATACATAGATATTCAAATATTCCTTTTAAGTTGACAGAGTACAAAATAGACTTCGTGGCTTAGTGAGGGATGCCCTTTTCTCTACCCTGCAACCTCTCTCCCACAGAAAAGACGTTGCGAGCCTATCCTTGTTTTATCGTTATTTCCATGGAAAGTGCTCGTCTGAACTCCAATCTCTGGTCCCCCCTCGCCAATCTTTCACGAAAAACACCCGTTTAGCTGAAACCACTGTTAGTAATTTCCCCACTCTTTATCTGTGCCTAAATCAAAACGTGGATTCCATGAACTACGCTTCTTTCTTAGAACTGCACGCCTGTGGAACTCTGTTCCGTCTGGCTGCTTCCCACCTGACTACAACTTGGATGTCTTCAAGTTCAACGTTAACAAATTCCTAATGAACCGCCCCCTTAACTAAACACTTCATCAAATCTCGACACTAACGTACTGTACTTGCAATAACCCTTATCCCTGAGTGGCTTCCGGGCCTTGATAAGTGGTGACCACCGTGTAAAAAAAAACTCTGACAAACACTGAGTTAGTAAAGAAGTTGGAGATATAATTTTCCTCTTCATACGTAACCATTTAAATAAGTCATAATATACTTTTATTGTGGCCTCTTTTTATTTGATTGTATGACAATAACTCCCTTTATACTGTGGAGAATCTAGCTTCGTGCCATTACCTGAGATAACACCACTTGGAGATGGTCCCTTTGTGAAGGGGTTTGTCAGGACAACCTGAGGACAATTTTCCCTACAAGTAAACATTGACAAAATATTAAAAATCACACAGTATTTGCAGCCCAAATAAGGTCTACTCGATATGGGTTACTATAAATGGCCTTTACATGAATGGTGCACATTCTCCACGTAACAGCACGACACTATATACTCTATAAGACAAAAGGAATTCTTTTTTGGAATCCAGTAAAATGAAGAGTCTACAAGAAAGGTATACTGTAGCATATTTAAATAAGTGAGAGGAAAATTATGATTCGTATTCTTTACTAACTCAGTGCTTGATAAGTAAAGGAGTATGTTACTGGAATATTCAAATATCTATGTATCTCGTATAGAGATAAAGTGTTATCCCTAGGAAGGGGGCCTCTTGATTTCTGAGAACTTCGACTGAAGTAAAATAAAATCAGTAATATTATATATATACTAGCATTTCAGCCCGGCGTTGCCCGGGTGTTTGGATGTGTCTGTTGAACAAAAAAAAAAGCAGAAAAAAGTGGTAGTAGGAAGTCAGGCTCGAACCAGTACCGCAAAGGAGGAAAAGACAGGGGTAAAAACCTGACGTCTATGCTGTTGCGACCACCGCCAAACCGGAAGCGACATTTTTTTTTAAATTAAGGCTAGACAATCTAAAGTATAGGATAACTTTCAAATACATCAGTGAAAATAGTGACCCCCTGTAGAAAAGTGCCTAGTTTAAGGTGAAGATATTAATGTTTTTAGCCAATTTTTCGATATTTGTCGTCTGAAAGGTCGAACTTTAATACAATATTGAGCTTGGTAAAATCCGTCGCCACTGTCGAAAGTTTTATGCAGACATGCAAACATACTTACATACATTTATATATTGGTAACTAAAAATTTTCCACCCAAACAGATGAAAAAGCTTGCCCTATCTCTGTATACCCTTTATGTAAAATTTCAAATGTTTAGACCAGAAATTGTCTGAGTAATTTGGTAGAGACCGCAGAGGTCAATTATTTTAACTTTTGCCCCTTTTTTGACTCCTTAACATTTATTATTTTGGGCTCAAATCAAGTTATTAAGTTAGATCCATGTCCAAGGAACCTATATCTAAAATTTCAAGTGTTTAGACCCAAAATTGTCGGAGGAGTTTGGTAGAGTTCTCAAAGGTCAAATCGTTTAACTTTGACCCCTTAACAGACAAATTTCTGGCCGACAACCAATCACATAAATTTTCCCAAATCTCAGTACCCTGTATATCAAATTTCGAGTTTGTATACTAAAAATTGACAGTTATTGCGTAGGGAAATGTACACAGACACACAGACACACAGACAGACACACCGACACGTTCACTTTTATAGATATACAAGCATGTATATATATATATATATATATATATCTATGTTCATACATATATATGTATATATGTATATATGTATATGTCTATGTGGGACATCTCGTATATGTAGACATCTCGTATACGTATGTATATGTAGACATGCTCTATATGTACGTATGTAAACATTGTGTATGCATATGTGAACATCGCTGATGTAAGTACCTTGTGTATGCATATGTAGATTTGTTTGCGTATCGTTGTAAATAGGTTTGGTGGCAGATAATTTCAGCCCAAGGGGCACCATTAAACTATTCATATTGTTTCTCTTTAATGCTGAGACAATATTCCAAGGCAAACGTTAAGCAGAATCAATGTTTAAATAGTAACAATAAACAGCGAAAATGAGAAACTGGTGTCTTTAATTTCCCTACAGACATCACGGCTCGTTCTGCTAAAACTGGTCCGAACAATATGCCAGCAAAGACGCCTATAAAGCTCACCTCTAATAACTAACAACCCCATTTTCGTCAAACTTGGACCAAATCTAATCTTTAACTCAGAAGTTTCGATAACGAACAGAAAGGACAAAACTGTTCGACCTTTAAAAATACTGAGAAAATATTTTCTAGTTTATAGAACGATCAAATATCTACATCATATACTACATACACTCCTCCAAAAACGAGGTAAAGTTTGAGAGGATAATATTATGGCAACAGAACATATAATACATTAAATTTCTGTACACCTTCAAAAATAGAGAAGGTAATCTTTAAAGATTTTTTTTTTATTAAGTTCAGAATCACCGCTTATTCAGGCTACACTCGAGGTTAGGAGTTATTGAGTGTCTAGAAAACGATGAGAATGTCATGATGATCACTAATGGTGGAACTTGGGTAGGGTTTGATTATTTAAAACGGCTCAACAGAAACTATGTACATTAGACGATGCGATCATGTTATCATCAACTGGGAAGCATGCCTGCGATATTATGTTCCACAAACGTATAGTTTGAGGAAAGAAACTTTGCTCATATTTTTTTTTTTTTAGTTTTAGACACGTTTAGAAAAGAATGAAAATTGTTGACAGTTGTTATAACTACACGTGTGTTGCGAATGTTTGACAGGCGTCGGAATATAGATAGAAGCTCAGTTGAGCATGTGCCATGAAAATAACGATAGAGCAGAAATAGATTCGCAGCGTCTTTTCTTTGAGAAAGAAGAAGTAGGATAGTATAAATACTACAAAACAGATACTACACTTCCTTCTCCCAAATAGGATGAGTACATGCTGGAGAAAATTATCTCATACCGAACAAATATATACCACACTGCAATCCCAAAGAACAAGATAATACCTGGAAGAACAGTACTATGCTAACATAAATACGACACTACCACACTCAACAGAGGAGGTAATTCCTGGAAGAATTCTATCATAACCGCAGAGCAAATACTATACTTATGACCATCATAAACAGAAAGAGGTAATACCTGGGAGAATGGTATTATGACAAACGAACATATACTACTCTGGTCCCATAAAAGAGGAGATAGTGCCTGGGAGAATAGTCTCATTATAAAAGAGCAAATACTACGATGCCAATAAAAGAAAAAGAGATATTTCTGCAATTTAGGAAACGTGCTGAAATAATAATACCATTATTTAGAAAGCCATTCTGAACATGGTGTGAGATATAGGTCTCTGTTATCTATTTTCTACTTTCATCTAACAACTTAATAAGCAAACGATGTGATGAAAGTGAATTTAACTTTAAAAGCCTTATCTAAATATACCACGGTCTGTAAACTGCACAAGTGCAGAAGTGTGTATGGTATTATGATAATAGAACAGTTACTACGTTACATCTTTGAACTGAGAATAAACGATGGTAAATTAATCTAAAATACATCAAATCTCCATTAATAATAATAGGTCATTGATAGAATATAAAAAACGATTTAGAGCAGTTAGCTATCGCTTAACGCGTGTGAAAAGCGGTATGGTTACACGCCCATACGGTGTAAAACATCAATAATAAACAGAGAGCCAAACTGGGAATAAGACGTCAGAGACAGTTTGAGCATGTACTCTGTTAAGCTAATATAAGTACAAATTCTATATGAGAATACTGCATTGAAAAAGCAATGGAAGGATTAAGAATTGCTACACGTAGAAATTACTACGAGTTACTTTCTCATTCCAAGGATGATCATATATAATTATTATAGGGATATTCGAAAACGAGGCTTGATCAATGCGAGGGCAATCTCATACTCTTGTCTTGATTAGTCTTTTTAAAGCCAAATGTTACGGTTTTGACCCGTTTTGAAACACTCTAGCTATGAAAAATTGTATTTGATATTTTTCAAAGCGTAACGAACAGATTTACATAAGGAAGGAGCAAGCAGAATATTATAGAAATCGTTTGTGGGTTTAGTTAAGTTTATATATATATATATATATATATATATATATATATATATATATATATATAACTATGTTTGTGTGTCTTTCAGTTTGTCTACATTTAAAAAAGTTACAATTTTTGTGGAATGTTGTTTTATATGTTAAAAAAAACTGGTAAAATAGCTGTTAAGGAATCAAATTTAAAAACAAAATTGGAACTTGACAGGCGTAAGTCGATATTTAGTGCTTTTGTATCCATGCGCATATATCTACTTATACGTTAAGGTCGGCTTCTTTATTTGTTTAACGGCATCTCAAATGGTTAACGACTAAAGATGAAGTGCTAGATATTTAATTCGATTCTAGTTGATGGTACCCAAGTCGTTTTTGTTTTTGTTGTTTTACATTTGAAATCCCTACTATATATTGGGTACAATATATTAATCAATAGATGCTTTATAATAATAACTATGAAATATGCATGAATTAAAATAGTATATTTAAGCGTATTTTACGACCGAGCAGCTTGCTAATATATAAATATATGTTTCTGTAAGTGTGAAACTTTGAATTCAGAGATGCTACTTACTGTCGATTCTGTATTAACGTGTACGCCGGAAATATACAGAGAAAGGGACGTAAGCACAGTAGTTATGTGAATAAGTGGAAGAAGAATAGTAGGAGATAGATGTCAAGTGGAAATAATCCGGGGTTGTACGTGAAATGATAATTACACTGTTTCGTTTTTAGATCGCATAAAAATTACGTGAGAAAAGAATTATGCATCATCCTTATTTGGAGTTGTTTGACAAAAGCCTGTTTGGCAGAGATAAACGTTTCTTATTTTCATTTTACTGTTTATGTTTTTTAAAAAGAGGTTTTTAAAACTTCATATCTCTGATGTTTAAAATATGACTCAGTTATCTGATTTTTTTGTCCAATCTAAACAAAGCATATTGCCACTGAAGCGAAAAGGCTACTGTGAAAATAGTCAAAATTAAAAGGTTACCCATATGGGGAGTTTGGCAGTAAGATGTTTGTTCACATTACATTTGAATTTCTGCATGTATATATATAGAGAGATTCTTTGTAAAACAGGGAGCATTAAGGGATTTCGAATGGCAAGAGATCCAAGAAGAGACGCTAAAACAATAGAAAATCCTGTAGCGGCTAGTGACCTCTCCATTGTCGAAGATTTTGGTTCTAGTCGTGTGGGTCAGACATTTTTTCGTTGAGAAGCTACAACTGCAGTACATTCACTGAAGATTCGATACTGTAGCAATATGGCAGGAGTATTAGAATTACAAATTCTGTTCTGCATCCTAACAACAAGAAGAGGCAAATGGTTGATACACCAGCCAAGATTTTACTACAGTATTCCATGCATAAGCAAATAATTGCTTTATAGAAATATGAAATAACGCCAGTGCTATATATTTGGACCATTTTCGTTTTTAAAAAAATCGCTCTAGACAAGGCATGACGCCACTTGATTTAATGGACGAAAAGTATTCTACTTCAAGGTCAAAAACTTGCCAACGATAAGTGTTAGATAGAATAGATTCTGACCCAGCAAACAGCAGTGTCAGAAACATCGCCCATGGAATATGAGGACTAAATGATAAAAATAAGGGAAATAGGAGTCACGGGGATGTCGATAGTAAACTCAAGACCCGCTTTCTAATTTCCGTATGTCAGTAAGTAAAGATTATGTTAACTAGTTTGAATTTCGGCGATTGTTACATGGATATCTCAGGATAACCTGGTAGAAAACGGAAATAGACCCACCTGCAGCTAGCGTGATTGAAGCGTGATTGAAGCGGGGACTCAAAGATTAGCTGGTTTGGTGTTTGGAAAGGTTTCTCATAGTTGTAAAGAAAAAGTAGATTTTTGTTTTGGTAACATTGAATTAAATGAGATAGAAAAGTGAGAAACTTTTAATCGTTGGTTCTGCTACTGTTTGGATAAGGACTGTAATAAAACTGACGAACATCTGATGTAAGCTGAAGTATATGTCTACGTCGAGTTTCTTAAATGTTCTTTTTCTACACGTCAACTCAACTGTAAAAATTTGTGTTAAATAATGGTCGAGAAATGTCTGAAAGGGACGGAAATTGTAATTGAAGTAAAAAAAAAACGAAAAAAAAAAAACGGGCGATACCAGGTTTTCTCAAAAATAGCACGCGGAACAAAAGTATGGTCTCTAATGTAATTGTATCCCAGAGTGTGACTTATGACGTCAAACGCAAAACAAAGAGAGAAAGTACAAAATCGACTTCGAAATCTAATGGGAGATGTTCTTTTCTCTTCCCTGAAATACCTTTCTCACAGAAGAAACGTGGCTAATCTTTCTTTACTCTATCGGTATATCCATGTAAGCTGTTAGACTGAACTTCAGTCTTTCGTTTCTTTCCTGTATGATATTCACTGCAAGAACTCGTATAGCGACAACGTAACAGTGTTTTTGCGTCAGGCGGAATTTCAATAGTTGGAACTTCTTTTTCAAGGTATCTCATCACAATGATGTGCTCAATTGATCAGACGCCTTAAAAAAGAAGTTCCAACTGCTAAACTATTAATTATAATTTGATCGTTTTCAATTCAAATGACAAAAATTCTTGTCATAAACCACTCCATTATATAGAAAAAACGATTACTACCCGTGAGAAATGTTAGTACTCTCCATTGCGTGCTTAATCTTTCGGCCGGCAATTATTTCCGTCTCATCGACCATTATCTTCGAACAATCTGGGCCACTTTGCGGCGAAGACTTTCGAAATACACAACAAGAGATAAATACGAACTTCTGTAAACCCAGCGAAGCACCACGCACATCGCTCATCAAATTCTTATAAATAGTGTTTATATACATTCTCTCATTAGCAAAACAGACACGCTAATACACACATATACATCACCATATATGTTACAGTTGCACACACATAGACGCATACGGCGCCAGTCAAAATGAGCACGCTTGACCGATTTTTACTGACACGAAAGCACAAGTTTTTCACTCAGGACCGTTCCTTGAACATATTAAAATTTTAATAATTCGCGAATCTTTTCTTTTCTTAAAAAGTTGTTATTAAAAAAAATATATTATGTACAGTTATACTGTGCCATTTTTTTTTTTTTTTTTTTTGGTAAGCATCGTAGGCGAGCATTTGTTCGTATTGATTAAATAAGTGAAAGTCCAAGCGATGTCGCCATTTGTAGCCATTCAGAAACCACACTTTTTTTTTCATTTTTACCATAAACAGGGCATATTGCAACTTGGAACGTAGTAGGTTACTATTTGGGATCGAGTCTAACAGGAGATTTTGGGGAGTTGAATAGCGAGATCCGTGTTCACATTACATTTAAACTTCTGCAGATTAGTGCAGTCAGGAAAGCGGGAAACGGAGAATTCAAAAATCTAGCAGCCCGCAGAAAACAAAACTATTACAGTGGAAGTATTTCCGACATCTAGGAACCTCAGCAGTAAAGGGGTGGGATTTTCCTGTTCGTCGGGATAATCGAGATTATTGACGTTGAATAGGCACAAATGCTATGAGTTCATCTGAGCATATCACATTAAAATACTAGTAAGAGACGCTTAGAGATGCGACATTGCGACGATAATATTGATGTTGAAGCTTGGTTGATAGTACATGACCTATTAGATTTGAAACTCTTTTTTTAACATTGTCTAAAAGTGAGAGGATTTGTAAAAAATATAGGATTCTCTCTGGTGCGAATAATTGTCTAGCATAATATAGCATTTGCCGCAGGAACTTATGTTATTTATAACGCCGTGTCACTAATTACTACAGAAACTTCTTACGGGCAAACGAAATGTAACTGCAACTTTTTTGTTACTGAAATATTGTCAGGATAAAGGTTACAGGCATATAGAAACAGCGTAGACATAGTCTCATGAACTGGGTAGTCCTATGAGATCTCTCAAGCTTTGTTTTACTCTTAAGCAATGAGTTATTGTATTGCTGTCTAAGACGGCCAAACTGGATAATATCTACAAGACTGGCCAGGCAATTTTAATTGGGCAGAGTGCCTCTTAATTAGAGGCATTGGCTTTATTTAACTCATCTTCTTACTTTGTGTCACATCTCTTTGTGTAAGGGAGTAAATAATCTTACGAACTCACACACTTACAGAGAAAAACAATACGTTAATCATCTAGACTCTATTAAATCCAACCAGAGATAAAACATAACTCGGCATTCAAGGATATGTGTGTGGATTTGTGTAACATTTTACGCCAAACAAAGTTTCGCGCATTGTAGTTTTCATAAATAGCTTACACATTTGCATTCTCACTCGTGGGCGATCGTAAAAACAATAGAACAAATGCGTTTATACACATACATGCGCGATTGTTAGTCTTTCAATCCCTTGATTATCGCTTTTCTTCGTCATCTTTCCACGGTCCTTCTTTGGTTCTTGACTACATCATGTTTATTCAGACCGAACAACTTTACTTGTGTATAAAACACAATAGAGATTTGCTGGGTTTTAAGGAGTTTATTTAGAAAGATACGTACCGAGGGAGAGAATACCGAGCTAAAATTGATTCCTTCTTCTAACATGAGAATTGCAGACACCGACAGACAGAATCTCAAGGTAACATTCGTTTAGACTATCTGTACATTGCCTATAGCATCTTGTCTGTCTCATTTCCGGTTCAGAATGACCAGAAACTCTTTGTTCTCTCGCTAAAATACGTGACGTTACCTCTACAATTATACCGCTCGACACCTACATTATCTAGGGAGTTGAAATTTTCCCTCCTCTTTAATTACGTTACATGCCTGTGGGTATATTTATGTTTGTCCGCTATGTTATCCTAACATGGACTAGTGTGACTAATCCCAACATTCACACTATCTAAGTTAATCGCCACTTACTGGCGCGAGGGTTTGGTTTTATAAGATTTGTAACGTTTATTTTATCATGATTTCTTTGCTGTCAAATTAATCAGTAAATAGATAAGTTTTAATAAAATATATAGATGAATGAAAAATAAAAAGAATATGTAGTGATTAAAGAACAAAACATCAGTTTTCATTAAGCATAAAGTCTATTATGTAATTAGAGAATTGATCAATCACACGATCACCTGTAAGTTTCAATGTGTTTTCTTATTAAAACAATAATAATGTACGGTGATTAAAAATCAACATAAGTATATATATATATATATATATATATATATATATATATATACTAGACTATTCGTGACCCGTTGGGTCAGTATGTTATATTAACTATAGACTTCATATATGAGCGTGACGCTTGTGACGTAAATAATTTTTTTTTTGACATAACAGAAACATTTCTATGAAAGTATATTAAAATGAAAAAAGAATATAGATAGATTTCTATGAGTCGTTCTGTTTATTATAATTGATTATTTTTGAAAAAAAATTACAGTTACTGAATTATCAGTGGTTGGCCATACTTATAGGTAAATGTGCACTGAACAGATACCATAATACTTATTATAGTTAAATTCAAATTTTGATATATCTGCTTTTTTTACATCGTTCATTTTTTTATTACGCTTAAGTCATCTTAAACCCCACTCTTCCCATGTTAAATAAGCATTTCGAAATAATAACGTTAATATTTCAGCGTCCCAATTATTCTTTTGTTTTTGTTTATTTTAAACCCCACTCTTCCCATGTTAAATAATCATTTCGAAATAATAACGTTAATATTTCAGCGTCCCAATTGTTCTTTTGTTTTTGTTTATTTTAACCCCCACTCTTCCCATGTTAAATAATAATTTCGGAATAATGACGTTAATATTTCTGCGTCCCAATTGTTCTTTTGTTTGTTTGTTTTTTCGCGTTTAAATTATCAAAATAAACAATTGTTTATACTGTCTGCTTTTTTACATCGTTCATTTTTGTATTACGTTTAAGTTATTTTAAACCCCACTCTTTCCATGTTAAATAATAATTTCAAAATAATAACGTTAATATTTCACTGCGCAGGTTATGCGCGCATGCACAACCAGATGTCGTAAACCGAAAAGTAACTTTATCGTTACAAGGTCATTTGAGTTTTATTATAATATATATATATATTAGCAGAAGTACCCGTCGTTGACAGGGTTCAAAAACAGCCTATGGACTGTGATTGATGAAAGTATGATAGGTTATGAAAAGGAGGGGTTGTAAAGTAATAGGTTTTGATGCTCAAAATTTTTACCCTAAGCAAAATATGATGAAAGTAAAGATAATTTTCGCGAAAATATTTTTTATATCAACTTTGTTTCCATTCGTAGCCAAGAGTGATGTTTCCTTACAAATAGAAAATGTTATATATATAATAATATAAATATACAAGAAATAAATATTACCATAGTCAATAAAAGTTACTTTTATGGTAGAAAAGTTCATTGGTTTGTATTTTTAAGTAGTGTGTAAAATTTATTTTTTTTAATTCACGAACAGGTTTTAAAAAAATCAAAATGGCAGCGACTTTGAAATGGAGAGCCCCGTTTTCAATTTGAAAGAGGGGCACCTGAGCATTCTGTGTTAACAATTTAAGAAAGTTCCGTCAACGTAAGGAATATTTATAAACATATTTTAATGTTTTCCGTTATTTTGTGTTTGAGGAATATTCGAGTATGGCCTGTGTAGTTTATATAAAAATTTATTTAAGTAGTTATCGCCTCAAATTTCGTTTTAATTTCGGTTCGCTGAAATTATTTCAAGTAAAGAGCATTAAAAACTATTTCAAAAAAAAAAAAACATGAACTGAACTTTTATTGATTATGGTAACATTTATTTCTTGTATATTTATTTTTAGGGTGGTCGTTTGTTGGCTTTTCTGCTAAACACTCTTACTAAATAATATCGACGAAATATCGAAAAACAAAGAAACAAAAACAGGTTTGAAAAATAATGAAGCTTTACTTGCTTTAGTAACAGTTAAATTTGATATAAAAAAGAAAACACGTAATTACTTGAATTTTTTTAAGCAAAGAATCGATATAAATATGAATAAGAAGAAAATGGCGCCCTTTTCAAGCAGAACAGCTTTGTTTCAGTGTTATAGTATTGAACGGTGTAGTATTGCGCCGTCGGATTCAGGGTTGTACTATTGTAATGTAAAGAACACGCAGAAAGGGTTGTAATCAACTGAATTCCTTCTAGTACACTGACAAAAAAAGCTTGAACAGATATATAAATAAATAAAAGGTTATGTAAATATTTTTAAAAAGACACGTAATCACGTGACCAGGACTTTTTCCTTCTTTTGACACGATAACAAGTAACGTTCTTATTTATTATTATTTATCTATTTATCTTTTTTCGAAAGAGTGCCACGTGAAAGTGGAGAAGAAAAAAACAGTTATGCAAAATATGTGTCGAGAATTGTCTGACGTTCCGACTTTTTTTGGGGGGGGGTCTTTCACTTTAATAAGAACGTGAATTTATGAAGTGAATTTATTCGACACAATATGATTCAACTCAAAAAAATAAATAAAAGCTAACGTGAATTAAGATTAAAGTGAAGGTGTTATTTGGACCCTCACCCCTTTTTAAAAAAATTGTTAAACTTTGTAACATATTTACATTCTATGGAGGCCAGGCGCGAACGAACACCCAATAATTTTATCATACCATATTTCTTCAAGTTGAAACATAATTATCAAAGTATACTTACGCAAATAGATATGAAAAGTCTTTGTTAAAGTTTATGCCATATTTTCATTGAGTACAGGCGCGAACGAAGACCCCACAATTTTATTATACCATCCCTATTTAAGTTGAAATATACTTATTAAAGTATTCTTATGTACATCTATATCAAAAACCCTTGTAAGCGTTTTTTTTTTTCATTTTTTATTTCCATACTTTGGGGGCCAAGCGCGAACGCAGACGCCACAATTTTTATGAACCACCGTTCCGCCAGATCAAACATACCCATTTCTGATCCTCTATATATCTCTTATCATTATATGTAATCAGTTTTTTAAAATAGCCAACCATATAGGAGCCTATTCGTGACCACACACACACGCGCGCCCACACACACAGACGTCCAGCTTTATATTATATATATATATATATTAGTCTAGCGGCACTGATGAGTTGTGAAACAACGAAACAGGTCTGTATGTCCATGACTAAAATATATTTTATATATATATATATAAGAACAAATTTAAGACTGTAGATTATATTTTACATATATTTATTGTTCGACGGTATATTCAAATAAGATATATTAAATTTCCATAATATGTGGAGTTTCAAAGAAATGCGTTCTCCTCATCAGGGGAAACATATTAGCAAATGAATATTATGGCGAAGCTGTGAATTTGCTGGTACCAGAATTTTTTATATAACTTATTTAAGTATACTGTCGAAAAATAATTTCATGTAAAATATAATTTACAGTCTTAAATTTATGTTTTTCTATAACCAGCCGTGCTTCCTCTTTTTGTTGCATTGATTTTTTTAATTTGGTTCTGTACAGAACATATCTAAGAATACTGCCAGACATATTAATTAGCTTTGTGTTAAATCTGCAAGAGATAGGTTCAGCCGTTTCGGAAGCTACAAGGAGGGAACTCAAACACAAACATGCACACACACACATACATACAAAGTGACTTTAATACAATAGTAGAGATGGAGATAAATATTTATATTAACTTTATCTTTATAGAAACTTTTAGCTCATGGACTTTATTTTTACCTCTTCAGTTTATATATAGAAGCGTTTGCCAAAGACATTCCGCGCGCACACACGCACACACGCACTTACCTAAAAGACACTAATATATATATATATATATATATATATATATATATATATATATATATATATATATA
The DNA here is from genome assembly GCF_053919585.1 of Euprymna scolopes. Lineage (NCBI taxonomy): Eukaryota > Metazoa > Mollusca > Cephalopoda > Sepiida > Sepiolidae > Euprymna > Euprymna scolopes. The sequence continues at coordinate 49,888,158 of NC_136503.1, read as the reverse complement.
TCGCTAGATTCAGCCACTCTGATGAGACGTAGACGACGAAACAGCTGTCAGTGGATGATTATATTTTAAAAACAATATATATACCGCTCCCCATGCGGGGGTACCAAATTGGTTAAAGGGAAAATTATTCCCAACTCGCATTTAGGTAAAAATGCACTTTCGTAAATAATGAATTCATTCAAAACGTATCGCAAAAACAAAAACAAATAACGCACACACTCTCACACACACATACTATCTCTATTATGTCCTTAACTCATCAGAAGAAAAAGCAATTATCAATCCACCAGATGTAAAGAAAATGCTTTTAGGTATGATTAAAATAAATGAAGAATTAAACTTTTGTGTTACTATGGGTGTCCAGGTCTCTGCACAGGTCACTTATTTTGTTGATCTTTACATTCTCAAAAAGTTAGCGAAAAAGGAAAAAATATATTTGTATAGAGATGATGCACTATTTTCCATCAATCCTGGCTATAGAAATTTAGAAATAATTAGTCAAGTGCTATATAATTTATTTAAATATATTGATTTAAAAATAAGCGTAGATAAAAATCACTGGAAAGATGTTGGGATCCTTCTACCGCTCCAGAAGATATCTCACTACTGATGCAATTCTCTATCTATATAAAAGCCAAGTACGACCAAGGATGGAATACTGTTGCCATATCTGGGCAGGAGCTGCTAAAAACAGACTATCCTGCCTTGACAGAGTACAAAATAGACTTCGTGGCTTAGTGGGGGATGCCCTTTTCTCTACCCTGCAACTTCTCTCCCACAGAAGATACGTTGCGAGCCTATCCTTGTTTTATCGTTATTTCCATGGCAGGTGCTCGTCTGAACTCCAATCTCTGGTCCCCCTCGCCAATCTTTCACGAAAAACCCCCGTCTAGCTGAATCCACTGTGAAAAATTTCCCCCACTCTATATCTGTGCCTAAATCAAAACGTGGATTCCATGAACAAAGCTTCTTTCTTAGAACTGCACGTCTGTGGAACTCTCTTCCGTCTGCCTGCTTCCCACCGGACTACAACTTGGATGTCTTCAAGTCCAACGTTAACAAATTCCTAATGAACCGCCCCCTTAAGTAAACACTTCATCAAATCTCCACACTAACGTACTGTACTTGCAATAACCCTTATCCCTGAGTGGCTTCCGGGCCTTGATAAGTGGTTATCACTGTGTAAAAAAAAATCATAAAATAGTAATTTTTTAGATGTCACTCTTAATCTAATTAACAATACGTGTGAACCTTATAATAAACCTAATCAAACATTTATACGACATTGAGTATAAATGAACAAACCAATCTCAATGAAGAAAGCAATTATACCTAAAAGAATTTCCAGATTATCCCATAACGGGGATATATTTAATAGCAAGAAAGAATATTATAATGAAGCTAGATAAGGATATAGAGGTGAAATAAAATATATTTAAAATGTAAATAAAATATTAATGGAAGGGGGAAAATCAAGATCAAAACCATCACATGTTATTTCATACAATATGGCAATGGGTAAATCCAATTGTAAAAATAGTATATAAAAATAACACTTGTAAAAATAATTTTGTACATAAAAATACGCCTCTAAATAATAACTATAATATAAGTAAAATGAAAATAGACGTAAAAATTTCGCTTGTTTTAACCCGTCTTACGGTGCACACATAAAAAATATTTTGCCGAAGGAATTTTTTCAAATTATTGATAAAAATTTTCCTAAGAGAACAAATCTAAGTAAAATCATAAACCGAAATAATCTAAAATTATCTTTTTCTAAGTAAAAATTATAATAAATTCTAACTGCAAAAATAGACAAACAGACGAATGCAGGAGGTTTATTAAATAATCAAATCAGTGAAGGGAATTCACTTTGGAACTGTAGGAATATTGATGACGGTCCGTTTGAAGGTAAATGGCTCATTTCTAGTATAATATATAAATGTGATTTAATAGAGAATAATAGAGCCAAAACATATTTTGGGGCCACAAATTGTAGTTTCAAAGATAAATTTAACAACCATACAGCGTTCTTTAAAATACTAGCAGCTAATAATAATAATAATAATAATTATAATAATAATAATAATAATAATAATAATAATAATAATAATAATAATAACATTAATAAAATAACATAATTAGCAAACTGGATTCGGGAATTAAGAATAAACAAAATTGAATACAAATTGAAATGCTAGTTGCTAATACCGGGTTTTGAATAAGTCCTGTTACATTGTAGATTTTCCTATTCAAATTAAGCCTGGTACGTCATTTTGGGTAGAATTAAACAAGTTTGGTTACACAATGATTTATTAGTATACAAGACATCATATCATTCAATGTGGCCACCTTTGGCGGCAATGACACGTTCCAACCGAGGTCGGAAACTCTTACAGGCCTTCCTGACGTAGTCCTCCTTCATGGACGTCCATGCTCGGTTCACAGAGGCTTTCAGCTCATTTGTGTTACTGTGGCGGGTCTTACAGGCCCTTGCCTCAATATGCGCCCACACACTGAAATCAAGGGGGTTCAAATCTGGCGACTGTGGAGGCCAAAAGTCTTTGGGCCAGAAGCTCATGTTAGTCTCTAACCAGTTCTGCGCAATTTTGGCGGTGTGTGCGGGTGCGCCGTCCTGCTGGAACACGTAATCTGCTTTCTTGGTAATCTTTTTAATCCATGGAAGAACTTTAGTTTCCAAAATGTCTTTGTAAACAGCGGAGATTAGTCTGTATCCCTGTTCAAACCACACCGGGGGCATCTTCTCCCCATTGGATGCTACGACCCCAAGCATCATGACAGATGCTGGATGCTTGGTGGTTGATACTCTCTTGTGGTTAGAGACATCATTCCCAAAGCTTACGACCCGGTCGTTCTGCCTGTTGAAGACTGGATCGACAGTCAATGTTTTCTCATCGGAGAAAATGAGGATACGATTCCCGTGGCTCTTTAAGTCATTCAACAGGCGGGTGCTCCTCTCCAGACGTTTATGAATCATTGCAGCACTCAAGAGGGGTTTCTTGGAACGTCTTAGACTCTTTCCTCCCATGCTCTTGACCACCCTGGACACTATGGATACAGAAATCTTCATCTTCTGTGCCAGTCTTGTCATTTTCAGCTCAGGATCATTTTCAAAGGCCTTTTTGATGGTTCCACGCCTAATTTTTTGAGGCCTTCCTGATCGAGGTCGATCCTTGAGGGTCTCTGAGTTATTCAGACGTTGGGCAACACGATAGACAGTCATTCGTTTAGTAGCTTTGCAATGTCAGTTTGTTTGCGACCCGCGCGCAGCAAAACGGAAATTTCATTTCTTTTTCCTTCCATTGGGTTGTACTTATAATTTAGGATTTTCTCATGAGTTAATATTGTATCTGCAATATATAAGTATTAATTAGACGTACTCAAATGTTAGTTACAATCAATAATAATACATGAATTTATAAAAATAAAAATGTAACAGGACTTATTCAAAACCCGGTAAATACTCTCCAAATAAGTTTGGCCAGTGTAACCTTTGCAATCTAGAATCGTCTAATAATATCTAAAGTAAACCTTCTTAATAAAATTCAGGAAGTAATTCAAAACTGTTTACATAGATCTAAGTATATATTCTCTCGATTAAAACCTGATTAGAAACACAGATTAAGTTAAATTAAATTAAATTAACAAAGCATGGAAACTTTCATTTTTATTTATAGGGATTAATATATCAAATAAAATATATTATTAGCCTGTAAATTTAAATGCACTGAAAATATTAAATCACAATAATCAAAATAAATGTAATATTTAATTTTAAACTGATAAATAAGAGCATGTAATCGTATTCTATAATTATATGTAAATAATAAATTAAATATTAAATTAGCATTTGGAATTGTAGTTAACTCGTAATATTTTAATTACTAGTCTAATCGCAATTTTTGGACATGTAAAACATTAGTTTGGTAAGAATATTAGATAATGATTTGTAATGAAAGATTTTTAATAAATAAAATTTAAATTCTAAAATTCGATCTAAAATCGGTTGAATATGTTGAAATAAGTTAATGTTGTATGATAGATGTGTTGATTCAAATTAATAAGCATTAATTGTTAGAATAGATGTAAAAACGCTAGTTATAATAAGGTATATCTATAAAATAAATTAGATTAAACCAAATTTTTCAAACTACCGTGGGAATGAAGAGTAAAATATTATGTTTTATAATTACAGTATTTAAACATATTAAATATCAGTTTACATTAAATTTTCGTATAAAGAATAGGTAAATGAATATACAATACTATGTCAAAATAAGATTAACAATTCTTAAATAATTAAAAGCAACTTAAGAATTAAATTATAAAATTTCATTTGAAAATTCATTTAATGTATCAAAATAACATACTATTATATGAGTAGTGTACTTTTAAACCTAATTATAAGGGGAATTAAGATTTATTCGATGATAAACAAAAAATCCAACTAACAATTAACTTGTTTCGGAAATGATTATAAATACTTGAATCAAATGAATAATAATTATAATAATAATAATAATAATAATAATAATAATAATAATAATAATAATAATAATAATAATAATATAAAATAAATAAATGAAAACAACATTGAATTTCAATATTAAGCTGATTTGACTATAAATGTTCAATAGTTTATATTAAAAATTAAAACTTTTTGTTCATGGATATAAGTTAAAATAACAAATAAAATTTTAAAATGAAAGTGGAAAGGAAAAAGAAAGGAAAAAGCAAGAAGAGGAGAGAAAAAGGCAAGGTAAAACAGCAAAAAATAAAATGTGAGAGAAAGTATAAAATGTCAAAAAGAAAAATATAACGTAGGAAGAAGGAAGGAAAGAAAAAGATAAAATAATAATTTCAAAATATACAAATTAATTAACGAATATATAATGGATTGAATTAAAATATTTGTCGTTAATAATTTCAATTAGATAATATTAACTCAAAAGTAAAATTTGAAAGATATCAAATAATGTTATTATTAATATAGAACTTACGGATAAAACTTTAAATAAATTAATGCTGTAACGTAACTCAAAAATAATAGAATGCAATTAGTAATAAAAATTTGGGATATATTCAAAGTCAATAAATATGAGTAAATGAATTATAATAATGTTTAATAACAAATAAAAATTATAATTAACCATTTATCTGATAAATAACATTTAATTTTGATTATCGATAAATAAAACTCATAAATATATACTCTCGTATATTGTAATGGTTTAATACTAACAATTAGTATTCAATGAAAAAGTTATTTAATTTATAGTACAAATTGATTATATAAAACGAATAACATTAAAACTATATAAATATTATTTATAAATATAGGAAAAACTTAATCATAAAATTAGAATAAAAATCGGGGAATATATGTTTGAGGATTCGATTAAAGGGAAATTACTTTTCTAGGTTTAAAATTTAATAAGTTCAATCATCGAACGTCTCGAGGAAAATAGTATGATAACATATTACTTAGGGAATTCGCATATTACAACTAAATAAGATTATAGTAATAGAATTATGGACTATATATGATTATAATTGCTGTAATAATAAATTTAAAACAGCAATCAGAACTAAATTACGTATGGATTTAAATTCAGCTTAAATAAACAATTTAATACAGCGGGAAATTACAAATGGGGATGGGGGGGGTAAAAAGTTTCGCATAAATTTCGTGCATATGCAAGCATGTGCAATATATTATATTCATAGATGTTATTTGGTTAGATATGGATATATTAATTATAAATAATAAATGTATTAATTAATAAATCAACGAAGGTTCGAACGGTATTTGAGACTAGAAAGGCTTACCCCTCCTTTCGAAAGGACAGTATCCCTACCACTCAATATAATATAGTTGTTTATCGGTTTAACCGTCAGTGTGAAGCTGACTACGTGGTCCATACCATTCAACGTCTGGAGGTTAAAATTTCCCAACATGGCCCCCTTCGATACGTAGCCACAAAAAATTGTCAACATCCAGGCATTTACCAGTTCATAAGTCGGCCATTTGTGAACATTTATTACAGTACCAGATCTGCACTGACGGATACACTGATGAAACTTTCTCAGTTTTATACAGAGCGCGCTCGAGAATTCACTTAAAAATTCTCGAGGCAGTATCCATTAATTTTCGCCAACCATCTCTGTGTAAACAAAGAAAGTATACCCATAATTTAGAACTGATGAGTATTCGTTGAAATTGTTTTTTTTTTCTCCTATTCCCTATACAATTTCTTCTTTTTTACCCTCGCAAATAATTTATGGTCTTTTGACCACATTTTAAACGATTTTTCTTCCCCGTTACCAACGTTAATCTTGAAAAGGGTTGGCTTAAAGACGTCTCGATATGGTTTTATTTTCTGTCCCACCAATTATTTATCCCTTTTATCTAATTTATGTTTGTTAAATATACAATTAGAGCTTAAGAGAAATATGCTTTAGAAATGTATTTTGGTTTTTTTAAGTTTCTTTTTAATGGTGTATGTTTAAACTATAGAAAGAGAAAAAAATAAACCATCAACAATTAATAATGGCACTACGTTCGATGTTATTCAAAAGTATTATAAAATTATGTACCCATAAAAATCTTTTTAATTAATAAATAGAATATTTCTGGTAGTATATACTGAAAATAGTGCAATTTGTTAATACAAATATTTGGGTGACTTTATTTCTATGTTCAAAATGGCGAGATGTAAGCAAATAGTAAGGTAATTGCCGCTTTTTCTGTTTTTTAATCATGCCCAAACGCATTTTATTTCCTTTTGGTGGATTGATAATTGCTATTTCTTCTGGTGAGTTAAGGGCAATATAGATTCATTGATTGATATAATAATTGAATGATTTTTTTGTTACGAAACAGATACTATCAAGAAGCGTAAATGTAAACTGAATTGAAGGAATAAATTGTAAGATGGTCAAAATCATAAAATTTGGAATATAGACTTTGTAATTTATTCATTATATGTTCTGTAATTACTTTGAGCTTCTTAAATAAAGGTTGGTATAAATAAAAAGGAAATATACGTGAACAAAAAATATTTCCAAAAAAATAAATATATATATTCCTATAAATTGGATTTTTGTGCATTGACATTCATATTAAAACCACTATCTGAAAAAGAAAATACAACTTTGTTATATTTGGGTTGTGGAATTGCATTCACCTGCAAAAGGCCTTGCTAATTTGCATATTCTTTTAAACATCCATTTTAATTAATTCCGTATTAGTTTTTTCGGTTTACTTATAGGGTGATCATCTTTAGTTAATTATTACGTGAAATTATATTCATGCACATATTCTCATGATTTATACTTGTATAATATTTGCGCAAAAATGTTATAGTAAGCTCTTTTTATATATATTTATGTATGAGTATATACAGTATATTTCGGTTTCAAGATGACCGTTAAAGTTAAAAATCATCTTTAAAAAGCAATATTTCATAAGATACTGGATGTTATAATCTCTAGCCTAGTGATTTGTGATTTCGCAGTGGTCTTATATCATCTTATACAATCGATATATGATAAATTTATTTAAATTTGCTCCAATTTTGTACCTCGTCTCATCTGGTATATTTGTTAAAAATGTTGCCTACGAGACTTCTTTGTCAGTTTTTGGTCTAAAGACATGAAACATAACATATAGTATTTGAATCCATGTGAAACTTTATATTTGGGTTTTAGCCGGGAAAAATCGGTGCAAATGTGTGAAAATTAAAAAAAAAAGAATTTACTAAGGAAAAGTCAATTGACGGCATTACGAATATGCATGTGTGGCGTAATGAATATTGATTCATGTTTTCATTTTTAGCCATGCAGCAAACATGTCTTCATAGCTCAGGTATTTACGTTGAAGAAATAGTTGAATCGTAATATAGTTTCGATTCTCGATGATAGCGCACGATTCCTTTTTTTTAACTTTTTAAATCATCACTATATATTGGGTTCAATATAATATAAGAATAAATATAAAATTTGCATTAATCAAAATATTATATTTAAGTGTATTTTACGACCAAGCAATGCCGGGCGGCCTGCTAATATATATATATATATATATATATATATATATATATATATATATATATATATATATATATATATATATATATACGAACGGCGTGCAATAAGTAATGCCCCTGACCCACTTCCCATTACAGTAGAGCAACGAAACTTGGCACAGTTATTAGTCTTTCTCTACATAGGAACCACCCAGAGTTATGCATTCCTCCCATCGTTTGATGCAGCTCTGGGGACTGTTTTTGTAGAAAACCCCAAGTTGGTTCTCCAACAACGACGTGACTTCAGAAATCAAGGCTGCATCATCTGGGAAACGCTTTCCTTTCAAAAACAACTTCATGGCTGGGAAGAGGTGAAAGTCAGTGGGTGCAAGGCCAGGAGAGTAGCGAGGATGGGGAAGGATTTCATAACCACACGCCCGTGCTTCTGATCTGGCGACATGCGGGTTGTGGACCGAAAAGTTGTCCTGCAGGAGGAGGGTACCTTGCTGATCTTACCCCGTCTCTGATTTTGATAGCTTCCCTTAATTTCCTCAAAAGTGAAGCATAATAGGCCCCTGTAATTGTGGTACTCTTTGCCAGGAAATCTGTTATCACTACTCCGTCCTGGCTCCAGAAGACTGCCAGCGGAGGGCTGCACCCTTGCCTTCTTTGGAGGTGGTGAGTCCAAGTGCTTCCACTGCATTGACTAGGCTTTGGTCTCTGGATCATAGTGATGGACCCACCATAAGTTTCTTTCATTTCATCAAACGTCTCCTGTGATGTGCGTCCTTTCAAATACAAAAACTGGATCACTGCTCGACATTCAACAGGCTCCATTTCACACCTGACTCAGTTCAAACACCTGTAAAACAGTTAGTTGAGAGCTGTAATTTGCCACATAACCCGTAGAGATATAAATCATTGCACATGCAAAATTTAACTACATCAGGCAGCTGGAAGTAGGTCAGGGGCATTACTTATTGCACGCCCCTCGTATATATATATATATATATATATATATATATATATATTTATACATATATATATATATATCCATAGTGTTATATCCATAGTCTTATTTTGAGGGAAAATTGTAGTTTTTGTTTATCACTTTGCAGAACATGATTGGGTTTTGCAAAGGGAGAAAAACATTATATCAATGTTTGATGTATTTTAGATTAGGCAGCCAGTATCTTCAGACAGTCTGATCCTCTAGCACTAAGGTGAAAACTCGGAAAGGAATAAATCAAGATAAAATATAAGTTTAATATATAGAGAGAGAATTGTTCATGCGACTAAAGATGGCAAACTTCAATTTTATCTAAATGTCAATTAGTGGCTACTTAAATGCTCTTATTAACTGCAATGAACTTTTTTATTAAAAAATAAATAAAATTTAAGAATGTAGTGCCAACGTTTTAGTGTGCGAGAATACGTTAAATTTTGCTTTTATTATGAGCATTCATTTACTGCACAGTTTCCTTTTTATTGCAATCAAACTGTTTATAGGGTGTTTATTTTATTTATATTTTTAGCCAAAACGTTTTTAAAAAATACATACATGAGATTTTCTTTTATATTTACAAAAGTAAATATTTACTTTTGTGTTGGTGATTTGTATTTTTTTATAATTTGCATTAGTTTACTTAGCTTTCTCTCTCTCTCTCTCTCTCTCTCTCTCTCATTCTTTTTTTTCTTATTTTGTAATTCCCTCTCTTTCTCTCTTTTTCTTATTACTGTCTCTTTCTCTACTTCTCTCTTTTTCACTTTTTAACTCTTTCTCTCTTTCTCTTTCCCTTCCTTTCTTTCTCTATCTGTCGCACTGTCCCTTTCGATCTTTCTTTCTCTTTCTTTCTCTCTTTCTCTTTTTCCCTGTCTCTTTCTCTCTCGGTTTCTCTCCTTTTCTCTCTTTCTTTCTCGTTCCATAACTCTCTCCCTCCCGCGCTGCCTCTCTGCCTTTATATATTTGCTTTATATGTATTAATATGTTGTCTTTATCATTTATTTTTGTTCCTTTTCTCTCTCTCTCTCTCTCTCTCTCTCTCTCTCTCTCTCTCTCTCTCTCTCTCTATCTATCTGCCTATCAATTTGTTCATACTCGTGTCTATACCTTTCTGCATTCAAAGAAATTGTTGATTACAGACCCAATTGTAAAGAATTGGCCAAAGGCAAAGCATTCAAAGGGGACATTGACAAATTAAGAAATAGTTTACACGCAATTCATCCAATTCCCTCTTGAATTCAAACGTTAATACTTATTTCTCTTACATTGCATTTTTTCTTTTTCTATGCTTTTTCGTAACTTTACTTTTTATTGTGAAATATTCATAAGTGATTGGTCGACAAGGGAAATTGGCACATTCCTTGTAGTCCTCGCGTTTGTAAAAGTGCAGCCTAAATAAACAGCTACGTTAACTTTATATCGCAAAAATGACGTCTCCAATAAGCAGTGTGCAATCTATGTACGTTTTCTGAAATTGCAGCACGTTTGTAGTCGTCGTGCTACCCTCTTTGTTACAGCCGTGACGTCACCCACGTGATCTAGAACATTCTCTACACCTCTCACGAGATCTCGAACGTTATCTTGTTCCGTGCTCCACGTCTCTCAAATAATTGTTCTCTTTCTCCCTATTTTATAGCCTTTTTTTTCTTTACCGGTGACGTCATTTCGCATGCATTTACATACGCGCATCCGCGCTGTTACACTCGTGTTTGCAAAAGTGCAGCTCAAATAAAAAAAAATCACGCCTGCAATAAGTAATGCGCAATGTATATGTTCTGATCTTAGTATTTGAATAATTGAGGAGGGAGAACACAGTAACAGTTAAATAAATATGTAATAACGAAAATACATGAAAAAGATAAATTAAGCAATATCTTTGTGCAGCTGCTGGACTAGTTGGTGACGACCATACTCTCCGCGTGTTCGTCTTTGAATCACTTGCTCAACCGTTTCGTTACCCGGAAGTGATGTCATGGATGGAAGTGACGTCATGGAATAGTTTATTATTCCAGGTGCGCCCACAACGGTATATATGTTTTCTGGTATTGCAGAAGTCTTGTCCTCACTCTATGTACAGCATCGACCACTTTAAAAGTGGAATAAATCTAATTAACGTTTCGATCTAAAAAAAAAAAAATGCTGACGGTTTTCTTTCTTAGAGCTTACTACCAAATATAAGTAGATCCCATCGAATTGATCCAAAAAGTAAACAAAGAATTATAACTTAGGCAATAATAAGTTATAGGTGAAAGGCGTGAGTAGCATTTTGGATTACGTTTTGATTTTTTGAGATGACCATTCATAATTCCTTTTATTTTGATTCTTCTAATTATTGTTCTCATCGGACGGAGCAGTGGCGTAGTGGATTAAGTACTTAGTAAAACTCATCTGCAAGTTACACTATTCTAGTGGTTGGAGGTTCAATACAATTGTGAATTACTTATGATATCTACCCAGTCATGTCTGACGGAATGAGAAAACGTATGGCTATTTTTCTCGGATTATCGAGAAAAAAATAATATAATAAGCAAATAATTATATATAAGTACATAATATACAATATAATATACAATATAATATATAATTTATATTTTTTTATAAAATATTAAAAATTACATGTCATTATGTTATCCTGATTTCTTTAAATTCATAAAACACGTATTCAGATACGTATTAGTAAGCATGGACAAAATATTAAGAACAACCGAATATTCGAACCCTTAATAAGATCTACATTGGCCCATACGAGAAATGATGGAATTTCTACCAGTGGTATTGCATGTATTAACAACACGGTCGGATACTCACTCACACCAAATGAATTTTTATCCTGGAATCCGTAAGATCATGATACAACAGGAAAGATATTGACCTAAGTGACCGGTTAATTAGTGAGGGAAAAATGAGCATTCTTAATTATTTTACTAATTTAACGTAAAATAGGACTTTAATTGAATATTTATATATCTCCAATAGAAATCAATATTAGAGAGTGGCCGAGCAGAAGCAGTAAATAATGTTTATTTATGTATCTGTTTATCTATCTATCTATCGATTTATCTATTTATCTATATATATATATATATGTGTGCGTGTGTGTGTGTATGTATGTGTGTTTATATGGTTATCTATCTATCTATCTATCTAGTGATGAGTCGACAACTGAGATTAGAATCGCTATATTTTGTCAAATTGTCAAACATGTCAAGCCTTGCCTAACTCGATGACCGGTCAAGTTTGCACCGGAATGTATCCGACCAAGTGACATTAAGTGACGTGTCGCATGTCACGTGTTCCGGTTTTCTCATAGATCGTTGTTAGGTTTTGTAGACGCCAAAGAGACAGGAGTCTCCCCATAAGGGAACGACAGTCTTAAAATGTAGACAGAGAAAAAGCAAGCCAAAGATCGTCGGTCACTCCGTTTCTGCTATAATGAATACTTGGGAGATAATAAAATATATAAAACATACATCTGTCTTGTGAAGCGCCTCCCTAGAGCAAATCCGGTTCCCCAAGATGGTTGAAGAAATCCATAGAAGAAACAATAGCAGAACAGGTATGTCGTCAATGTATATATTCGTATTATATGTTCTGACAAACACGCATCAAAACAACTAGATGAGAGGAATCACTGGACTTAGAATAGACATCTAGAAGAAGGAAAACATTCATTTACACAACGTACATACATATGGTCCGTTTATGATAAGAACACACAGACATTTATTAGTGCCACGTATACACAATAAAACACATCACGATGCAACAGTATACACATATGGAGAACTTCTAAGCGACACAAATACGTCACAAACGCAAACACGTATATACACTCTACGCTTATTTAGTATGCCATATACGCGGTCGTATATATAAAAACCGCTATGTAGCAGACGTTTGATTTGTTGCCGACCCAACACCACTACGTAACATCAAGTGTTAGCACCAGGAGGAAATTTCTTGATTTCTGAAAACTTCAAAAGTGAGAGAAAACCAAAGAATGTATATGCAAGCTTATACATAATTCTTGACTGATGTTAGTGCTATGCATAGATATACCAATTCCATCTTTATATACCTTCTACCACTTTATAGTTCGTAAGAAGGGAACTGTGTGTTATATTTGTAAAAGAAACTTTTTAGTGTGTGTATGGGAGAGCAACTACTATGAATGTACTAGGGTTATTGTAAACGTTTATAGTAGCTCCAATATGCACGTTTGAAAGTCGAGCATATTCCTGACGAAAATTATCCGAAATATTACAATGTGGAGCATTCTGACGCAAGTACAAATATAATACATATAAAACATATTTTTAAAAGAAAACTAGAAATATAAACGGATATATTTATTATTAAAATTGAATTTGCATGGCTTAATCTACAGTTATATCCTAATTTGCTTGGTCCTGGATATGATCTTAAATTATATCCAGTGGTGAGGCCCCAGCTTGCGGGCTTTGGGGAGTGTGGAGCCACCCTTTAATTACCATTGCTCCCAGGTCCACTCTGACCCGAAGTGGTAGTACCTGTTAGGGTTCCAACTATGGGTTAAACAGAATCCGACTTGAAAACAACAAATATATTCTATTAAAAAAATTTTCTTCAAAATCTTTGGATTCGGCATTAAATAACCCGAAAAGGATTGATATGCCGTAAAACAAAAACAACAAAACAACCAACCTAATGTACTTCAGTTAGTGTATATACGTTACATCTCCACATTGTATTGCTTTCCATGAATTTTATTTTATTCTATATACCTAGATAATGCTTCAAACTAACTACATAAGACTCTTATTAGAAATTATGTTTTAATCAAATGTTATTCGCTTTGAAACAACATCAACTATGCTTTATGTATGTTTTTGCGCATTATCACAAAAGTCATGTAGTTTAAAAACTATTTATGCAATATTTTTTCTGCTATTGAGTTATGTTAATTTCTATAATTTCATTTAACATGTATCCAGCTAAGATATTTTACACTTACATCGTAGTACCTACTAACTTATTGATTTTTATTGTCCTGTTCCTGTTTTAAAACAAATCACGTTTCTGTTCATGACAAACTTCCAAAAAACGCTAAAACTTTTGAATAGTCGATAGGTAGATTATATATATATATATGCATATATATATATATATATATATATATATATATATATATATAGTAATTTATAAAATATTGGCGATTAGGCTACACTGAATATTCTGCGTTTCATCCACTCTAGGATTCTTCAGCTAAAGATTGTCGTTTCATAGATTCTTTTAATCGGCAGGTTTGACGAATAAAATAGATAAAATAGTGATATGAAAACCAAATACTAGTCAACGATAATGAGATAAAATAAAAATAAGGGGTATTTTTTAAATTCTAAATAATATATTTTGTAAATTGATGGTAACAATTGTTATGTGCTGGTATGTTTTAATTATTGAATTATAATACACTGTAACAGAAGGGGTATGGCCACGTGTGAGAAAATATTATCAGCAGTCGTTAAAGCACGTATGCAAATTAGCAAGTGTGCGCGAGCTTGCGTCACAAGAAAAGGAGAGAAAAATGCACCACTAAGTCGAAGGGAGAAGTAAGTTGCTCTCAGGGCAAGATGGGCGTGTGAGGTCGAGAGCGAGAAAGCGTTGACTGACGGCCGGTGCGAGGTAGCGAGGAGAACTTTTTAAAGGCACGTGCGTGTGTATACGAAAGGACTACTGCAAGATAGTGAAGTGCGTTATTATTGAAGACACGCGAATAAAAAGATTAAGTGTAATAATTAAATCTATCATCTACTAACAAAAAAACATATGAATGAATAATTAATTAATGAACGCGCGGTTTTTCAAAGAATATGCAAATTAGTTAACTCTCATGAAATTGCTTACATGTCCTTGACTGATGATATTAGGAAGTTCGTTTAATTAATTTTTAAATAGAAAAAAATAGGCTTTTAATATCAATGTCAGGGGAAAAATCAACTTTATATACGTATATATATATATAAACATACATACACACACATACAGTGATGATCATATTTATTGGCACGGTAAAATAAAAGTTAAATTTTGTCTAATAAATTCTAAAAAAGGGATTAAATTAAAGAAAATAACAAAGTA
Organism: Euprymna scolopes; assembly: GCF_053919585.1. Lineage (NCBI taxonomy): Eukaryota > Metazoa > Mollusca > Cephalopoda > Sepiida > Sepiolidae > Euprymna > Euprymna scolopes. Next base: position 49,872,984 of record NC_136503.1, on the reverse strand, counting down.
TATTATGTATTTTTAACTGGCCTTTCCGATGCAGCAATCGGATTTTAGAAAAAATAAATAACAAAGGAACAACAAACATAATTGCAAAAAACCCTTGTTCAAAATTATTAGCACGATTTATTTAATAATCAATTGTATAGCCTTTGGCCTTGATTACCTTCCCCAGTCGCTTCTCATAGTTTACAACCAAGTTGTTGCACTCTTCAGTAGTAATTTTAGCCCACTCTTCCTGACAATAATCCTCCAATTGAATAAGATTCTTAGGCTTCCTTTGCATTACCCTTAATTTTAATGTTCTCCATAAATTTTCAATTGGATTAAGGTCTGGGCTTTGTGATGGCCACTCCAAAACATTAATATGATTGTCCTCAAGCCATTTCTTAGTCAGTTTAGCCGAATGCTTTGGGTCATTATCTTGCATGAACCACCAACGACGACCAAGTGAGAGCTCTTTAGCAGAGTCTTTCAGGTTTTCATCCAATATTTTAACATAATCTTCCTTTTTTATGCTACCTGTGACCTTAACAAGTCGCCCTGGTCCAGAGGCAGCAAAGGATCCCCAAAACATCAAACTGCCTCCACCGTGCTTCACTGTGGGTATGGTGTTCTTAGGCAGGAAAGCTTCGCTAGATTTTCTGTAAATATAAGACACTTTATTATGGCCAAATAACTCTATTTTCGTTTCGTCAGTCCATAGAACACGTTTCCAGAATGCAACATCTTTATCAATATGACGTTTTGCAAAGGCTAGTCTTGCTTTCAGGTGCATAGGCTTCAATAAGGGAGTCTTTCTCGGACGACATGCTTTTAAACCAGCTCTCTTCAAAACTCTACCAACTGTATGTCGAGATACATTCACTCCAGAGGTGCTCTGTTCATCAACAATCTCCCCAACAGAGATCCTTGGGTTTTGTTTTACTTGTCGAACAATTTTCCGTTCATCTCTTGGGGAAAGAATCCTTTTTCTCCCTCTACCCTCTAAACTCATAACGTGGCCTTGCGATTTGAACTTGTTTATTATGGCTCTAACAGTGGATTTGGGAAGGTTTAGCTTCTTTGAAATCTTATCATAGCCCTCCCCATTGGTATGGCATGCTACAACAAGCTTCCTGACGTCTTCGCTGTGTTCCTTAGTTTTAACCATGGCGATTGAAAATTATAATTTAGTCACTTATAATAGTTTAAATAAATCGCTATCTAAAAATTATCTGAAAAAAATTATTCACTGAATTAGCGTTAAACAAGCATAATATGGCTATAAAAAAGTTCAGAAAGCACGTAAACCGGAAATTGATTGATATTATACTGATACTAAAAGAAAAACAAAGCCGTGCCAATAATTTTGAACAAGGGTTTTTTGCAATTATGTTTGTTGTTCCTTTGTTATTTATTTTTTCTAAAATCCGATTGCTGCATCGGAAAGGCCAGTTAAAAATACATAATATACTTTGTTATTTTCTTTAATTTAATCCCTTTTTTAGAATTTATTAGACAAAATTTAACTTTTATTTTACCGTGCCAATAAATATGAGCATCACTGTATATATATATATATATATATATATATATATATATATATATATATATATATATATATATATTAATGGTGTCCTTTCGGTTATTTTGTGAAAGGTGTAGTTTTTGTTTATCATTTTGTAAAACATGAAAGTGCAAAACATGCTGAGTCGGATTTTTGTCTTCTGTTTTACTTTTTGTTCCTTTGCGACGGTACTAGACAACGTGGGGGTCCGAGAGGTTTTTAACTGTAAAGCCACACTTAAAAAGTAACGGCCACACGATTCTCGAAATCAGCTTTAAACGATATTCTGTCAACGAATTGTATTAATTTTCTTTAGAAAAATGAAGCAGTTTGATACTATAACACTATCCAAACAATTGCCACTTGTGTATTGGTTTGAGGGCCGAGAGGAAGATAATCACTTAAGTAGACATGAAAGAGTAATAAATAAGGTAAAGACAGCGCTATACTAATATGAGAGACTAGGCTGGCTTTATATTTTAAGAGACATAAGGCCCATTAGAATACTAAGGCCTTACCTCCACCCTTCTATATCTTTATGAAACCTCTATTTGTGAGGTAATACTTAACCATCTTGCGATTGCCGTTTCGGTGCTCTTTTCTAATGATCAGGTTATACGGCTTATTTGTAATTAATACCAAGGAGCTAAATGCAAATGTGGAAAACAAATACAAGAAATGCACAAAGAATAAAATAAAATAACAACAGTAAGGGAATATTTTTAAATTCTGATGTATATTTTTAAACCATTGATAGTAAATATTTTTGTAATGAATTAATTATAACAGACAATTCGCTAAATAAGCTGGAAAGAATATTCTGATAACAATTGATATTTTCTTTTTAACTGTAGTTGTTTTGATGCTATAGCACAACCCAAACTATTTTCGTTGATGTTTTCAGTTGAGAACCTGTCGGGAAATACGCAATCAAGTAGACATGAAAAAGTCATAAAAAATCTAAACCAGAATAAAGTGAAAAAAACATATCTCCGTACTAAAATAAAAGACGAGTCCGGCTTTATATCTTAAAAGACCCTTGGGATAATAGCATATGAACCCCCTAACCTCACTCTTATTATATATTTCTCCCCTTTCTTTCATCTCTTTGTGAAACATTTATTGGTGACGTCATACTTCACCATTTTACGATTATCGTTTCATACACTCTCCTAATTACCAAGTTAAATGGGTGGAACTTGTTTTGGTGCATCTTATTTGCTATGTGTTAAGTATAAATATAAAAAAAAACAAATACTAGAAAACTGCAAAGGAGGAAATAAAAAAAAACAGTAGCAAGGGATGACACACCAGCTCTGAACGAAAACAACTACATCTAGGAAAATGCACTAAACGACATTTGCGGAAGACCATACCAACCTACAGAAGTATGATAGGTTATGAAAAGGAAGGGTTGAAAACAGATAGCTTCGAATTTGGGGGTATCAAAACCAAAGCAAAATATGATGAAAGTAAAAATAAAATAGATAAATCCCATAATTTATCATACCATACCTGTTCACACTGAAACACTTATCACAATATTCTGTGGATCTATATTTAAAAAAAACTTGTTAAACTTTGTGACATATTTCCATTCTTTGGAGGTCAGGTGCGAACGAACACACCATAGTTTTATTATACCATATTTCTTCAAACTGAAACATAATTATCAAAGTATACTTACGCAGATAGATATGAAAAGTCTTTATTAAAGTGTGTGCCTATTTCCATTCCATGGAGACCAGGCGCGAACGCAGACCCCACAATTTTATTATACCATCCCTATTTAAGTTAAAACATACTTATCAAAGTATTATTATGTACATCTATATCAAAAACACTTGTAAACTTTTTATTTTTTAATTTTTAAAGTTTTTATTTCCATACTTTGTGCACCAGGCGCGAACGGAGACCCCACAATTTTAATGAACCACCGTTCTGCCAGATCAAACATACCCATTCCTGTGTCCCGATATATCTTCTATCATTATATGCAATCAGTTTTTTAAAATAGTCAATCATATAGGAGCCTATTCGTTACCAGACACACACACAGACATTCAGCTTTATTTATATATATATATATATATATATATTGTTTTTAATTTTCGGAGATATTCTTCATCATCCGAATTCCAAATAAAGATACAGTATAACACCTTCTTTAATCTCTTCATGGGGGTTAGGGTTAGGGTTAAGGTTTAAATTCGCCTGGTGTTGAAGCGAATAGACAATGAAGGTTAATTAGCCAAGAACGTAGCACAACGAAAGTGCTAAGTGAATACTAATTTTGTTAATTACACTTGAACAGCTGAACACCCACTTTACTCAACGTCCCTATGCTTTAAACTTATGAAGGCGTTCCATCCTGTTTGCTAGGTACAAAAGTAGTTCACCTGATCATGAATTATTTTAATTAAGGTCCTGGTAAATGTTTTTGTTTTGAAAAGCAATGTTTGTATTGGAAATCTGAATTATTAAAAACAATTAACTGTTGAAAGCCTTAACAATTACTGTTTGTGTTTGATTTTCTGCATATATACTTTTCTATCATAAAATTTTTGCTGAACAAGGCTGTTACTGTTCTTGTCCTGGATGTTGTCCTCACAACGTTTCGACAGATGTAACCTTCTCCAAGTGTATCTTATCGAAGTCGGGAATCTTTCTCACAAACTCGAGAATTTGCAAGGAATTTCAAACGGAACCCTTTATTTAATCCACTACGCTACAAGACCTAGCAGCATGCCCAAAGACCTGTGGCGTATTGGATAAATTAGTTGTAATATTCAGTTATAAGTAGGGCTGGGACAACAGCATATTCTTTTCATTATTTGGACTCTCGAGTGTGTATCCGTTGATATCTTATATGCTTTTATATAGGTCGATGTGGTTCTCGGTTGATTAACTGTATCTAACTGTGTCGGATATATACTCGAGAGTCAAAACAATGAAAAGAATATGCTGTTGTCATAGCCCTAGTTATAAGTTACACTCTTCTGGGGGCTGAAGGTCCAATTCTTTGTGCGGAGGATACTCAAAATACAATTTCTAATTACTTAGGACTTTTATCCGATCATGGCTAAGTGCACGAGAGCATTCTATCTCTGTGGATTAAATAAAGGGTTGCGTTCGAAATTACATACAGATTCCCGAGTTCGACAAGATACACCTGAAGGAGGTTAGGGGATTACATCGACCAAAACATTGCGAAAATAACACTCAAGATGAGAACAGTTAAATAACTGAAATAATATGAATTGTCAATCTTCATAACAAAACTAAATTGAAACGAATATAATAGGACTGGACTGCATTGTGTGGCTTTCTTATTGTCTATATTTTTAATGATTCAAATTAGTATTGTTGTATTTAGAGAACAATACTTTGGCATAATAATAAAAGTGTTTGTGGTCCTGAATATGACCTTAAACTACATCCAGTGGTGAGGCCCCAACTTGCGGACTTTGGGGAGTGTGGAGCCACCCTTTAATTGCTATTGCTCCCAGGTCCACTCTGACCCGGAGTGTTAGTACCTGTTAGGGTTCCAACTATGAGTTAAATAGAAACCGACTTGAAAACAACAAATATATTCTATTAAAACATTTTTCTTCAAAATCTTTGGATTCGGCATTAAATAGCCTTAAAAGGGTTGATATGCCGTTAAATAACAACAACCAACTAACCAAAAGTGTTTGCGAATAAGATGCGAGGCCGTATTAGCAAAGAAATGGTGCTTAGTGCCCCCTTGCTAAACGCTCAGAAATATAAAGTGAGGATCAAGAGAATAATATCGGGAAAAGGGGTAGCGTCTTCGCCTAAACCTCGATGCAATAGCTAATAAGAAAGGGGCTTTTGAGTCGCCGTTGACTATGATCAACCATTTTACTTAAGAACAATAAAAATATTGCTTCATACTATATCAGTTATTTTATTTTGAAAATGCATTGTATTTTTAAAAGGTCCTTTTGCCATTATAAGTCACGATGATAGTTCTCCGAAAAAGAGAACAAATTATGTATAAGCTAGATAGTTTTATATTGCTAAGATATGATTGTTTTCATTGAAGAACAGCTTAATTATTCGAGAAGATGAATAAGCATAAAACATACTTGAAAGTCATTGAATATCAATATTTCTATCACTTTGATAGTTATTTAAATTTTAGACTATAATGTTTCCATTTTAATTTGTTATTTTTTAAAAACAAAACAGCTGAAGTAAGTGCAAAATTAACGATGCTGTAGAGAGAGAAAACGGGAATTTATTTGTTTCAAAGAGACTAAAAATAAAAAATAAATTATAATAAAGAATACATTAAGCACTTTTCTATTCTAATCTATTATATGCGGGAAGCTTGTTTGTCTGTGTGTCCAGTAAAAATTCTAAACTGCATAAGGCCTACCTCCAAAGCTGATATATATTTTCAACCCAAGACGAAATTTGGTTTTTTTTTTAACTATTTGTTCGTTTCAGGTCAATAGGAACAAAATTAGAGCGATGACATTTATAGCGATCTTTTAAAGTTATTATGCAATAAATCGTCAACATTTTTCTAGTTGCGTGGGAAAGCGATGCGGAAGCTGACAAAAATTGATAGGAGATAGGAACGAGAGGTTCTAAACAAGGTGCGGAGGGAGAGAAGAGGGTAAACCAGACAGGAGACTTCGATATGATGCGTAAAGGAAGAGAGGGTATAATAAATACAGTGTGATAGATAGAGCAAGGGATAAAGAGGACTAAATATATATATTTTATATACGTATTATGTATGTATGTATGTATATATATATATATATATGTATATATATATACATATATATATACATATATATATAGAGAGAGAGGGAGAGAGAGGGAGGGACAGACAGAGAGAGTAGTGAAAAATTATTAATTATTATTGAAAATTAATTCAAATTTTCAACAAAAAATACATTAAACCTGTAAAGAAGGTATACAGAATTTTAATTATCAGACAAGAAGTAAAAATAAACTTAAAAGACCTTATTCCTTGACGAGACTTAGTTTGTTAAAACAGTAAATGAAAATTATATTTCTTCGGAGAGTTTAGACAATCATTTATTTGTTTTTCTTGTAATATTTTGCAATAGATATCATTATTTTTTATGTTTATTCTTGGTGAATATTACATTTTTTATTAGTAAAAAAAGAGGTGTGCGGATGAACTTTTTGTTTAACAGTTAGAAGTTCTGATACTGCTACCCAAATCACCGGGTGATAATTTTATAAAAGCCATTTTCTTTTGTATGTCGCCAGTAGTAAATTGCATACGAGTTCGGGGTTATTATCACGCTTCAAAACAAAAGTTAAATATTTATGCATTCTAATTTATAGTTGTGTGATTATACAGATTATCAAAGACAAATTAGATCACTTATTTAATAATATTGCATTTGAGAAATATTTTAAGTATTTGATATTTGTAAATACAGCAGATAGCTATATATGTGTATTATTAGAGAGTTTGATGGTTGGGGCTGATTAACGACTTCAGAGCAACGAAATATTAGAAGAGAGTAGTTGGCATTGTGGTGACTTACGCATGATAAAAGAACGGAATATTTAGCTACAGCAACGTTCTCTTTGAATTCCTTGAAGGGTTAAGGTCCATGCGAATTAGCATACGAATTACCATGCGAATTACCATGCGAATTAGCATACGAATTACCATGCGAATTACCATGCGAATTAGCATGCGAATTAGCATACGAATTACCATGCGAATTAGCATGCGAATTACCATACGAATTACCATGCGAATTAGCATACGAAAGCCAATAAACTACTTTACAAGGTCAACTGTGGATCTTCTTGTTTTCTCAAAACCTGTTGCACGATACGCGAAATAACAGGCAGGTAGTCTACAATCCTTATGAACTCCCACGTGCCATGTAGAGCAAGTTTTTTTTTTTAATCTGTGATAGTATTTGGATGTGTTTGCAACAGCGGCCAACCCATGTCACCCACATCTTTAAAAATGAACTCAGATACACTTCAGTTATCTATATTGAGTTTCTGTCCGTCGTTGGGGAGAAGGTTGATGTGGGAAGCTCATACTTGTTACAGTAGGATGCAACTCTGGAAAACTCATAAATGGCTGACTAAAAACTTCCACAACTTCGCCATTCCCAACATATGGTTCCCAAATTGCAACAATATGGATAATTATGTGTGAGACGTGTTGAGATAGACATCAAGCATATCATTTCCACAGCAACAGAAGAATTGATTGCCAAACTCAAACTGGCGTTAAGTTGTCTCTCGAAGAACACTGTGATGACTGCGTATTCTAGATCTAGGCTCCGGCTGGAGGCCTTGGTGTAAATTCTAGACTGCTAAATCGTAAAAGGTAAGAGTAAATATGTTTTTATTTGCCTACAGTACACTCAGGTTCCTCTCGATCGGTGTTCTTAACTAACTTTCTAGTGTTGTGTCACCTGATCTGTTGCTGATTGCATTTGAGTTAACAAAAAAGAACAATGAATCCATAGATGAGACTCCGGATACTATTCAATAGGATACTAAATAACTTTCCGCCCAGATCGCCGATTTATGGAAATAAAGACAAGAGCAAGTCCTAAGGTTGAGGGCTTTTTTGAGGTAAAACGATGAATTGAATACAGAAAAATTCAAATATTTAAAAAATGTAAAATTTAGTCGAGGGGGGGGGCTATAAATTAAAATTCGGGATTTTTCTTTCAAAAGTGCAAATTAGATATGTGGGCATATTTTAGTGAAAAATAATCCACTGGCAGTTGTTTAGGACTTGTTGTAAATCTAATAATGTGAATACGAAATAGTATATATATATTACAATATATCAATCAAGTAAGATATCTTCAACTATAGAAACCTAAAATTTCTTTAGTAAGTTGAAAAGCCTTGCATGAGATCTAATAATGTGATCATGTTCACCGCATTCAGTACAATATTTATTAAGATGCAATTGATTGAACTGCAATACCAGGATCAGAACGTTCAAGCAGTCTACAAATAATATCAGTTAAATGTTCAATTGTTGATGTTTTTCTTGAAGGAATTGCAAATAATTACGGATGTCTTTATTGTTGGACTCCAAACATTCCTTTAACAAGTTTCCTAATCCGCAGCCATCATTCATAGCCATCAACTCGACTAAATGTTGAATTATTCCATGAAGAGTGGTTTAGCTTCACCCATTTAAAATGATCACACATATTCCTAATTGTGTTTTGATAAAGAATTTTTATCTTATCAAGATTAACTTGTCTTGAGAATGATACAACACTGATGATTGTTGACAACTGGTGATACAAAAGCAACAATTTATTCCTGTGTTTCACAGAAGTCAATTTATGCATGCAATCAATAACCTCATCAGAGACAAAAAAAAACATCTTCCTTGAAGGCCATTTGTTGATGTCTCACCTTTTCCACCAATATGAATACATCTATCCAGATAGAGACCATGTTCCCCATGAATTTTGTTAAGGACTCTTTCTCTGGAGGCATAAATTGGGTCACCTAATGACCCATACTTCTCAATCCATTGTTCGTAGTCGATTCAGCAACGATACATAAATTTTAGGAACCATGTAGTGGCATTGATATAGGCATGGGTTATGGTGATACTATTCATGTCTGATACAGAAATTGGTTTCACTGTACCATGTAGAAACCATATCATCATCAACTAGACTTTCCTACAACTTAAGTATCCTCGGGACATCTGTTGATTGGGAATCCATCAAAAATAAATCATCATAACCATAACCATAACAAGCATCATAACCAGGCGATTTGGTTTGTGGAAACTGTGACTCGTAACAAATGATTACTTGGAAGATTTGTTTTTGTATAATAGACACTTTGCTTATTTCTTCCTTCTTATGGAAATAAATTTCTGATATGTAAATATTGGTGTTATAAAACAATTACTGCAACAAAAAATCATTGAAGAAAGTTTAAATGATATAGAGGAAAGTTTAAACAAAAGAAAACCAAGGAAATTCAAAACGGACACAGGGAACTTCTCAATAGACAATTCTCAATTTTTTGAAAATTAATATGTATGCTACAGTTTATGAACAGTGGGAAGCAAACTAACAACATAGCATGCATTCAACACCTATTTGCAACAAATGTTTTCTATTTGAAGACACACAATTTTCGAAAAGATTTGGGGAAATCTTCTAATATTTCTAAAAAAATTTCTTGTAACCATAGAATATTTCAAAGTAAATTATTCTGCAAACGGCTAAATCTTACATAAATCTGTTTATTATCAGATAGTTCATAAACCAGAAATTTCAAAAAGCATATACTTTGATATGTGAGCTTAAGCCCATTTGGAATATATTTTGCAATTTATGCAAAAAAAATTGCACGATTTGACTAAAAGATGTACAATCTTGTCATGTTTTTTTTACGAACAAGAATGAAAATTATACTCAATTTTCCTGGAAATGTTCATTTATTATCAATTTTATGAGTTTATAAGTTAATTCTCAACACTAACAAACCTAAAAAAAAAAAAAAAAGTAAAGACTGTGTTTTTAAGGATTTTTATCTATTTTGGATAGATTTTCTGAGGTTGGTACAATTTTGCTTATGAAAACCTGAGCATGACCAAGGTTGCTGATTCTTGCAACTTCAAAATCTTATAAAATCGCTAAAAATTATGCAATTGAGTTTTTTTGTTTTGTTTTTTGTAGAAATTAATTTTACTTTTCGCTAATAAAATTCAGAAGACTAATTTTTTTCCTATTTCCATCAGTCATATTTTTTAAATTTTGTAAATTACTAAAATATTTTTAGTACAATATGATAATCATTAGAGTATTGATTATATAATAATACATATGTGTGTATATTATGTAAATAAAAACAAACACCGTAACCGTATTTTACGAACGGGGTTTCCCAGTTGTAAAATACGCTTAAATATGCTATTTTAATTCAAGCAAAATTATTATAGAATTAATTCTCTGTCCATTATAATATTGTACCCAATATATGATAGTGACCTCTCGGCGATGCCCAGTCATAAAATACACTAAAATATGATATTTTAATTTATGTAGGTTTCATATGTATTATTATATAATCAATACTCTAATGATTATCATATTGTACTCAAAATATTTTAGTAATTTACAAAATTTAAAAGATATGACTTGGGCGCATATAAAAAGTTCAAAAGTAACGTTGTTTTATGTATAATTGCATATTTGCACATGCGTAGAGGAGCACTTTAAGTGGATTCACGCCCGCCAAGTAAAAAAAGAATTATTTACAATTTTGACTCAGCAGATATTTTATCGACTTAATGACAAATCGAATGTGTTCTATGGGTTCAAATCCCCTATATATCACGTTTAAGTCAGTATACCAAAATTGACAAAGAAGTTTGGTAGAGATAATTGCTCATACAAACACACAAAGTCATTATATATATATATATATATATTACTGTTTCGCTGTATCACAGCTCACCAGTGCGGTTAGACAAGCAAATACATCAAGCCAAGATCGAAACTCGATCGCCAAAACGACTGTCGACGGTTCTAACCGTTACGCTATGAAGGTAGTGAATAAACAATGTTTTGACATTGTACAAATACCTAAGCTCAATTTGTTTAAACAAAGAGCATCGCTTAATACGCTAATGGCAGTCTGTATATCACTTCCCAATATGCTCAACCCAAGATAAGGAGCATCACAGTCATCCACATGCAGTACTGTTTCGTTGTATCACAGTTTATCAGTAAAGCTAGAAAAGCAACTACCGAACGCCAGGACGTTAAAAAACGATCCTGGTGTCTAACTCTGTCCCGTGGGGAGGCATTGTAAATAGGTATATATATATATATATAATATATATATATATATATATATATACTTGCAGGCCGCCCGGAACTTCTGGTTGTTGGAGAACTGTTTTGTTTTTCTTTTGTTTTTCTTGGGGTTTTTATTTTGTGGGATTTGCATTAATTTTTTGCATCAGTTTTCTGATGATCATCTGATGAACTGTACGAATGAATGATCTTGGTATATGTTTATTCATGGTAATTGCTTTTTTTTTTGTGCGAACAAATGTCAAAAGTTATATTGATTTTCTTTTTGTAATTCGACAAGTAAAGTATACATAAAGGGAACCTGTGCAGTATCATAGAATTTCGAACAAATTTATTCAAGGTGTAAACTATTGCGTACGTATGTATCATATCGAAATTAGTAAATCATGAAAATGATCGACTTTAATTAATAGATCTATTTTTCACAAAAACTCAGAGACTTGCTGTCAAGCATTTTCTATGTTTTTTTTTCAATAGTGTATTTTCACGCAAACAAGGGAGATAAGCCAGTTTATCATACAAAATTTATCACATAACGCTTCCACATTGAAACGTACGATAAACAAGATAATTTGATAAATTATATTTTTGCTTGTAATTATTTTTTTTTACTAGATCATTCTTCGTAACTTTTGGAGTTCACACTAATTTCGACATGAAACGTATGTACGCAAGAGTGTTTTTATGTGAAATGATTTAGTCCAAATTCTATTAACCTGCAGTAGGGCTCAAATATTGACGATATTAAAACTCCCTTTCAATAAAAGACCCCTAATTTTTCTTCAACTTTACCTATCCATTTCTCGTAACGATAAGCTTTTTATTGTTACGTGAACTTCCCTATTCCTATTTTACTTCCATCTCCATTGAAGTAATTTAGACATGCACACACACACACACACACACACACACATATATATATATATATATATATATATATATATATATATATATATATATATATATGATTACAACGTCTTGTCAGACGTGTGCCACTCCCTCAGACACTTAAAGTCCATGAGCCCAAAAATGACTTCCATCGCCACAGGACCATTTTAATAGACAAATTGCCTGAGAGATGTTACAGAGTCTTAGCTTTGTACGACAGCTAAGTCTCTCTCTCGGTTAAAAATGTTGAGATCCAGCAACAAGCAAGAGCAAGGTAGCCAGCAACAAGTTAAACTGCAGACCAACTTAATGCGGGTACTGGTCTCCCGCTTTATGGTTTTTTAAATCAGAGATTTGCTTCTCCTAGAAAGGTTGCCTTCACCACGGCTTACGGGAGTCCTCTCCACCCCAACACACACATACATACATCAAGTCTTATAAAATTCTTTGCAGTTAACGAAAAGAAATTAAGAAATTTACGAGTAGAGTTTGAACCTACAGACCATATCATGCAAAAAAAACAGCAACAAAAAACTCACGCACTCAAAGTTGCAGCATTTATATATATATATATATATATATATATATATATATATATATATATATTATATATATGTAATACATATATAATATAATATAATATAATATATGCACTTTAACACTGACTATTTTAATGTTTTTTTAATTCCCTTTATATCATTCATCTCCTAATTTCTACAAATAATTACACCTTATGAAGCTACAGTATAAGCTTTATTATTTTCACAATAATGTTAAGATTTATAAGATTTGGTAAAAATTATATATTAATTTTTTACTTCCTAATCAATGTTTATATAGTATCTATTAAGTTAGAGAAAATTTATTTTGCACTCCCCAACCCATTTTAAAAATAAACCTTTAATTACTATTTCATTTCAACTAATTAAAACTTTTAATACTTTTTAATATCGTAGTACTATTTTTTTATATTCGTTCATGAGTATTTTTTACAAATTTAATACTTAATTTCGTAATCATTTAATAATTTATACTGCCTCTATCTCCTTCATAACCGATAATATAACATCTATTTGAAAGTTGCCATTAACGATTTGGATACATTTTTACTTTATTTACCACCGCACACCCTTCTGAATGAGGTTAGTTCACTCTTTTTCTTCATTTGTCTCTGTCCTCATCTTTATCTTGTCTACTTCATTTCATATTTTCTATATTTACCTCTTATATATATATATATATATATATATATATATATATATATATATATATATATATATGTGTATATATCTATAAATGTAACATTGGCTGTGTGTGAGTTCGTTCCTTATAGATTCCGAAACGGCTGAACAGATTTTCTTTAAAATATACAGAACTTTAGTGTAGAAGTCTGGGAGTGATCTAAGTTAAGTTTTGTCTAGGAATACTCTCGATAATTACCGATAATCGATAATTGAAACCGTTATTTTAAGCTATCTATCATCGGTAAATACATTTTTCCATGTTGTCGCTTAGCAACAATGATAGAACAACGGGTCGTGAAAATTCTGCTTTGGGTAAGTTGATAGTGTGTTTTTTTTGTTGTTTTTTGTTTGCTTTTTTGTTTTTGTTTTCTGTTTTGTTTTGTTTGGGGTTTTTTTTTTTGCATGACGTTGTCTGTAGGTTCAAACTCCGCACGTAAATTTATAAATTCTTTTTTTATTAGCTGCAAAGAATTTTATAAAACTTGAAAATTTACGTGTTTTTTAGCAGTGCAAAACTAAATTATGTTTCTGTTTTTCGACGTTCATTGAATAAGCAACTGATCCTGAAGAAATTGCAAAACTGTCTACACACATATTTAGTGAAAATGTCTTTGAGAGGTTTCTTATATGTCAGTTTAACAAAAAAACGAAAAAGCCAAGCACAAGTAGTATGCCCGGCAACATTCTAATTGTAGAACTATCCAGCAAGAACCACATAAATTCTTACAACGAATACATAGTCGATGTTGATCCTGTGGTTTCTTTCAAAGTAGTAGGGTTTGAGCTGGAAAAATAGCTGCTAAGGGAACAAATCAAAAAAATTGGATTGTTGCTGGCAGGTTGCATCCACTGTGTGAGGGCTACGTTGATCAGTAAGGTATCAATATAACCGACATTTACTGAAATAATGTTAGGATCACAAAAAAAGAAAGAAAATATTTGAAACATTAAATATACAGATCAAAATAAGCATAAAAAGGCATCAAAGCAACCTCCGAGCAAGGCCGTGTATATTGCTAGTACATATATATATATATATATATATATATATATATATATATATATATATATAATTAGGTATATGCATATATAGACGAAATAAAGTCACAATATGTGTGTGCGTGGATATCTAATAAAAAACAAAGAATAAAAGTTACATATAACTTTATTATATCATCAAATCAATACGGAAATAATAAAAGAGAACCCTTCTTTAGACCATGGCATTTCGAAGTTAAATGTTTCTCATTAGAAGAAGAGAATGTCTATATACAATATAGATAAAAGTTGGCTTAATAACATTTACATTGGAAATGAAATAAATATATAATAAGATACATTAAATACGAGAATAAAAATCATTAAAATAAAACTAGAAAGAAGGAATTAAGTATACGTGAATAAGACACACAAACACACACACGCACACACACATATATATATATATATGTATATATATATATATATATATATATATATATATATATATATATATATATATAATGAGTTAATAAATTCCAACGAGAGAAAGGTGTATATTTAAATAAGGGGGGTCACCAACAATGAGTATTTTTTAACATTATTTTATTATTCCCTGTATTGGTTTTTCATTGAAAATTGTGTGTAGATCATTGTAATAATGTTTTTAAATCATTGAACTCGTTTTTAACGCGTTTCAGACGTTCTGTGAAGCGTCCTCTTCAGAAAGTATTTAAAATGTAAGATATTTAGAATATATTAAAGATATGTTTAAAATGTACTTACTAAAACTTGAAACTCCTTAACATTACCTATCATGTCTTATTACTCGTGTTTTAAACTTTTTTTGTTAAATACGTCTGGTATTATCCTAAACTAGCCTTTAAATAAGATGCCCCCAATCTAAAAACATAAGCTGACCTCACAAGTTGCATTATTGAAACGTAATTATAAGTTTAATCTCGAAGGTTCTATCACAAAGAAGCAAAAAGAATCTTTTTTTTTTAAAAAGATTAAAATAATGGAAAAAAAAAGTTAAAAGCATTTAACCCCCACACCCACCACATCTGTTAAGTACCAGAACACCCCAAGCGTGCTAGCCACTAGTCAGTTTTCGAGATGATCTCGGAAGAAAGAGTCGGTGCCTTCAGAGCTAAGTTAAACACTTTATCCATAACTGTTGAAATGTATCCTGTCTTAATTTTGCCAATTTTTGTGTATTATATATAATGTATTTATTTATCTTTGTTCTCTTATTGCAGTCTTACTAAAAATTGAAACTCCTTAACATTACCTATCATGTCTTATTACTCGTGTTTTAAACTTTTTTTTGTTAAATACGTCTAGTATTATCTTAAACTAGCCTTTAAATAAGATGCCCCCAATCTAAAAACATAAGCTGACCTCACAAGTTGCATTATTGAAACGTAATTATAAGTTTAATCTCGAAGGTTCTATCACAAAGAAGCAAAAAGAATTTTTTTTTTTAAAAAAAGATTAAAATAATGGAAAAAAAAAGTTAAAAGCATTTAACCCCCACACCCACCACATCTGTTAAGTACCAGAACACCCCAAGCGTGCTAGCTACTAGTCAGTTTTCGAGATGATCTCGGAAGAAAGAGTCGGTGCCTTCAGAGCTAAGTTAAAAACTTTATCCATAACTGTTGAAATGTATCCTGTCTTAATTTTGCCAATTTTTGTGTATTATATATAATTTATTTATTTATCTTTGTTCTCTTATTGCAGTCTTACTAAAAATTGAAACTCCTTAACATTACCTATCATGTCTTATTACTCGTGTTTTAAACTTTTTTTGTTAAATACGTCTAGTATTATCCCAAACTAGCCTTTAAATAAGATGCCCCAATCTAAAAACATAAGCTGACCTCACAAATTGCATTATAGAGACGTAAAGACGCGAGTTTAATCTCGAAGGTTCTATCACAAGGAACCAAAAGCAAAAAAAAATAAAAATAAAAAAATTGAAAAATAAATTGAAAAATAAAAATTTCCACGGATTGATATGGGAGGGGAGACTATCGTCTAAACTGGGAATGGGCAACGACTTATACTAAGTAGATATTAATAAGTCCCTCTTACCGTTTTTTTTTTAATGGAGAGTAGATAATGCAGTGGATGTGTTATCGGCAGCTCCAGTAACTCTCGCTTCTCCTTTTTTGTCCCTCAGTCCTCATTTCTAATGAGTGATGTTTCTGACAAAGGGTGAAAAAAAGCTGCTTCCCAGGTTGGTAGTACTTCGTGAACAGTAGTCTGAGATGTCGGAAATTTTCTGTCTCTATGTCTATCCTTGCGGCCATGTCACTAGTAAGGGTGCTAGAGGTAAACGTTTCCATCTGGGCTGACGTTAACCGCCAGATAGTAAGGGACCCGAACCTTGGAATAACCACAAAGGAGGCTGTCCTATCAGCAGGTGCAAAGTACTGGGGCTGCTGTATTGCCATTTGGTGAATGGATTCTGGACCATGCAGTAGTCTCTGGTGGGGCCTCTCGATGCCATACTAGTGGGTAATTGTTACGGCTTTACCTTATCATGTGCTACAAAAATCATTTTCCTGTCTTTCCTCTCTTACTTTCCCTCTCTGTTCTGCTCTAACCAAGTATGCTGACCTGTTCCACAAACCCCAAAATCCTCAACATGAAATATCTCAAAAAAGAAAACACGAATAAACCTAGAACCCCATCCTCCTACGTAGAGCCCTACTACCATATCTCCTTCTCCAACATCAGGGGTCTACGTTCTAACCTTCCAGAGGTTGAAACCCAATTACAGGAGACGAAACCTGACATATTCTTTCTAAGCGAAACTGGAATAGGGCCGACCACCTCCCTAGATGAGTTCATAATTAAAGGATACTCTAACCTAACATCTAAA
The DNA here is from genome assembly GCF_053919585.1 of Euprymna scolopes. NCBI lineage: Eukaryota > Metazoa > Mollusca > Cephalopoda > Sepiida > Sepiolidae > Euprymna > Euprymna scolopes. The sequence goes on along the minus strand of NC_136503.1, from coordinate 49,855,584 downwards.
CCTGACCCCCAAGATCGCAACGGGCATGGAATATGTGCCTACATTAAAGATGGCTTCCCATGTAGCAGGGATATCTCCAGAGAAGACCCTAATCTACCTTATATGTGCTTCTGGGTTGCACTTGCTTACACCACCGCATTTATATTTGCCCTCTATCTCCCCCACAACAGTGGAGTTACTGTCTTTAAGAGTATATCAGAAAAATTGACCACATCCTGTCTGCTCATCCCTCGGCTAACATTCACATTTGCGGTGACTTCAATGTCCATAATGTGGAATAGCTGACCAACTCAAATAAGACTGATGAGGAGGGGAGGTTCTGTCATGATTTTGCCATTGCCTATGACCTCACTCAGATTGCCCGCGAGCCCACCCGTGTGCCCGATAGTACCGGTCAGTTCGCAAGCCTCCTAGACCTTTTTCTATCCACTTCCCCTGAGCTATGTTCATGTTCCGTTCTATCTCCTTTGGGATCCTCCGACAACTGCGTCGTATCAGTTAAGATAAAAATGAAATATAATAAATCTACAGATGTACCTCTCTACCATACTGTATACCGATACTCTATGGCGGACTGGGATAGCTTCCGTACATTCATATCTGATCTCCCTCCCCATTCCATCTTAAAAAAGGATGTGTCCTATATAGTATCAGATCTGACCGAATGGTTACTTGTAGGCATAGGCCAATTCATACCATCCAAAAAATTCCAACAAAAACCTAACAGCCAACCATGGTTCTCCCCCGAATGTTCTGCTGCCATCGCACACAGAAATCACGTTTTCCATAGCTACCAACGTAATAGATGCACTGAACCTAAAGCTGCTTTCAGAACCGCCAGTAACCACTGTAAAAGAGTAATAAAAATGCAAGAGAACTATATATGCAATCCGTTAAGTCCAAAGTAGCTGAGCAGCGGCTTGGTTCCCACCAGTTCTGGCAAATAGCAAATAGGATCCTGAACAGAAACGTGCGCTCTATCCCAACCATTATCAATGGACCAGAGGTCATCTCGACAGCATCCGAAAAAGGCCAAACTATTTGCCAAAAACTTTGCGGCAAATTCTACCCTGTGTGACGAAGGCCATCAACTCCCCATATTCCCTCCTATAACAGACAACACGCTATGCAACATACAAATATCTGTGCGTGAGGTCGCCAAGCTAATCAAGAACCTTGACTCCAGTAAAGCAGCTGGTCCCGACGGTATTCCAATTATAGTGTTAAAAAAATTACAACCAGAACTTGCCCCATACTTTCCAAACTGTTTAAGCGTTGCCTTAAAGAGAAGTGCTTTCCAACACCCTGGAAAACCTCATCAGTATGCCCTGTATTTAAGCATTCAGATGATAAGTTATCCCCCTCTCAGTACAGACCAATAAGTCTCATGCGTGTCATGAGTAAGTTGCTGGAATCCACAATAAATAGAGAAGTAGTCAACCACCTCAGCAGAAATAACCTTCTTAGCGACACGCAATATGGTTTCCGCTCTGCTAGATCTACAGCAGATGTGCTAACGGTTATATCTCATACGATTAGCGAATCTCTCGACAAAGGCTTCATTTCTAGGGCAATTGCTCTCGACATATCAAAGGCCTTCGATAAGGTTTGGCATAAAGGCCTACTACACAAGATTTCTAGCTACGGTATAACTGGAAATGTTTTCTCTATCATTAAATCATTTCTATCTGATAGGCTCATAAGATTAGTGGTCGATGGGCAGAAATAAGAGGACCACAGTATTAATGCTGGAGTCCCTCAGGGGTCCATACTGGGCCCAACTTTCTTCTTGATCTACATCAATGATCTCCCAAAACACATACTAAAATATTTCGTTGACATCTATGCTGATGACACGACCATCTATGGCAACACATCAAAGGCCGTAAATAATGATGTTCTCTCTGATTCTCTCTCCTCTGATCTTGAGCGCGTGGTACAGTGGGGAAAGAGGTGGCTGGTCACCTTTAATACATCTAAGACCAAGCTCCTATCTCTACATCATAAACACTCTGATCCCCATCTGGCATCAATTGAAATGGATAGCTCTCGTTTAAGGGAGGCCCCAGGATTTGATAAGCTCCTGGGTTTGACCTTTACACCTGATCTTAAATAGAACACATATATCAAGTCTGTGGCCAAGGTCGCTGGGAAAATGGTAAGATCCTTCTACCGCTCCAGAAGATATCTCAATAATGATGCAATTCTCTATCTATATAAGAGCCAAGTACGTCCAAAGATGGAGTACTGCTGCCACATCTGGGCGGGGGCTGCAAAAAACAGCCTATTCTGCCTTGACGGAGTACAAAATAGACTCCGTGGCTTGGTGGGGGATGCCCTTTTCTCTACCCTGCAACCTCTTTCCCACAGAAGAGACGTAGCGAGCCTGTCATTGTTCTATCGTTATTTCCATGGCAGGTGCTCGTCTGGGCTCCATTCTCTGGACCCCCTCGCCAATCTTTCTCAAAAAACACCCGACTAGCTGAAACCACCGTCAATAATTTTCCCCACTCCCTATCTGTGCCTAAATCAAAACGTAGATACCATGAACAAAGCTTCTTTCTTAGAACTGCACGCCTGTGGAACTCTGTTCCGCTTGCCTGTTTCCCTCCCGACTTCAACCTGGATGTCTTCAAGTCCAACACAAACAAATTCCTGATGAAACGCCCCCCCTAAGTATTGCACCTCACCAATTCTCCAATACTATTGCTACACTATCCCTTTGATTACTGTACACGCAATAACCCTTATCCTTGGGTGGCCATTGGACCTCGATAAGTGGTGAACTCCATGTAAAAAAAAACGTGAAATGTTACAGAGCGGTGGAAACATGTGTATTTTTGTCATTTTAACAGACTCTGACGAATACATCAGGATTTTTTTAAATGCAAAATTCCAACAATCTTTATTTATAAAAAAATACCATGTCTTTTATGTTGCCCATTTTTAGCTTCGTTTATTTCTGCTTTTTCCAAAACATTATTCATAACAGATTGTAGAATCTCTGTAGTCTTTCGTGAATAATATTTAATTCAAAACTCTTCAGTGACAGGACACCCTGTGTATATTTTCATAAAGGGAATAAGAACACAAGTGTTTACTCATTTTTAAAATGTTGGTTATTTATTTGTAACACTTTGCGTACAGCTCTTCTATCGCACTATTGAACTAAATGAGAATTTGTTATTTATTCATATGTAATGACTATTCTAAGTATTTACGTTACATATAAACATATAAGGTTTATATATGTGTGTGTGTGTGTGTGCGTGTGTGTGAAACGGCGAAACAGTACTATATGTGGATGACTATATATATATATATATATATATATATATATATATATATATATATATATATATATATATATATATATATATATCAAAGACAGCACCTTATATTTTGGTAGAGGAATTTACGATTCTTCGGATTTATGCGAATCGATTTTAATAACAAATTTTCCAGATGGCTTGCGTAATATGGCGGCATCACTGTTAGACTTTTATTATTGTCTGTAACGACCATTATTTATTTATTTATATTCGATGTTTTTGGGTGAACCACGCTAATAGCTTTCTCCTGTCTAAGTGCAATGGGACGTGGAAAAAGGCCATAAAGAATAAAGTAAATTCTGCTATCACAAAGTGGCAACTCTTTTCAGATTATTACGTAGAAGTAAGTCCGTTATGTTGATGCGGCTAGAAGATTCCGAAAAGAATTTCACCAAGAGACAATCCGATTTTTATATTTTTTTATTTATTTCATATGATACACACCAAACAAGACATAATGCAACATCAGAGTAAGGGGATATTGTCATAGGGCCATTTTTATAAGGGGCATCTGAGGTTGTGTGGAGAAGTTCGAAAGTAATATATTTGTTCATATTATATTTAAATTTATGTATTTTGTTACAGTCGGGGAAACAGTGGGCAGAAATTGAATTCCAATGGCAAGCAGTCCAAGGATAGAAGCTAATAGAATAGGAAGTCTTCCGCAATCTCAAAACTTCTACATTGAATGGACGGGATTTTGCTTATCGTCGGTGAGGTTAAGATATAACTGTGGTAACTGTGGTTCGTGCTTGTACGATGCGGATGGCAAAAGTTTTTATAGGATATACGAACACACACAAACACACAGGCATTTGCTCTTTATATAAGAGATTTTCTCAATTCTCTTTTTAAAATATTTTAAAGTATTACATAAGTGAAACTGACATTTAAGTAGTAATTATAAGTAGAAGATGAAAAGGACCGAATCGTTTACTCTAGTAGACGTCATCTAATGGTTCACGGACTGCTGTTGGTCAGTGCAAAACGTTTGATTGTCCACAGAAAAAGTGGGATAGTTTATGAAACTGCAGATTTAAAAAGCTGAATAATAAATGGTATATATGTTCAAAATGTTGTGTCACAACATGATAAATACGAGTACACAAATGTGACGTGCTCCAGAACGAGGATAACGTAACACGACCTGCAAAATCATATTCAATACTTGTTACTGAATGGTTTATAAACGACAATAATATTCTCACATTGGTTCGTGATATATCAACGCGGATAAGCAACATTGAGTCTTGCCATTACAAGATGGGTTACCATTTGGGAACACCAATCGCTGTATTTAGGAGGACGTCGACAGCTTTCTGCAAGAACTGCACAAATTTAACGTCATCTCCCCTGACAGGGATATACAAGCAACTGGTGATCGCTTGTAAATTTTATATTCTTATGAAACTTCCTTAGAAGAAAACCTGTTCAACCAGCCTAAGATCAGCGCTGTTTCGGTATCATTACACTGAATAGTTTCTGACCGTTACTTATGTTAACACGTTACTGGATGTTTTATTACCATAATTTTATTACCATAATTATAGGATTAGAAGAAAGAAAGAGAGTGTGTGCAATGTTATTAGTGCACTATGCGTTACGAAAACATTGAAAATGTTGCCTTTTGTATAGGATAAAAATATAGAGTATTTTCTAATACTACATCTTATATATTGTCGGTCACCGGATGAGAAATACTTTTAGACTGAAGCATTTTTTTTAATTTTAGGTCAGATACCGAATGATCTTTTTGAGTGGCACTGGATTATTTACCACATTAAAAATCGACCTTATTTTGTAACCATGCTCCCATGAGGAGACAAATAAATAAGAACTATCTATCAACTATAAGCTATGCAAGGAAAATATGAAAACCATAATATTGGAAACAAGTGCAGAATCGGATCAAACCTACCTAAGGAGATGAGGATGCTGAATTTGATTAAACTGATTTGAACTAAAATTTGAATTAATAGAAGAATTATTTTTATTTAGATTGCTTCTTTTTTTTTAATTCATATTAGTGGTCTGCCAAATTTTAAATTATTTGATAGTCGATCAAATTCAAAAGGGTGCTCGACCGCTAAAATTTCCACATACTTTTTACTTGTTCTGCAAATATGCCAAGGCATGTATTTGACAAACATCTCAAGTAAAATCGATATGATTACCAGCATTAATATTTTCTGATACAGCATGATCATGTCTACTTAGAGAGGGAAAAATGACATAACTCCGCTTAGAAATCAGCTTAGAACGTGTTCTCAAATTACAGGATTTTCTCGTGTATACACGTATATATGATTGGCTAAGGCAGCAATGTATAAAAATAAAATAATAGACGACTCTAATGTCACTATGACACGCAACCTTAGATCTATAAAATATATAGAGAGAAAGAAATCACTTGTTTTAATGGATTCCATTTTTGCTTTTAGCACAATCTCTCTTTTACAGCCCGGCGGCTGTCTTAGGAACATGGGGCAAATATATTACGCTTCCTGCTTTATGAAATAATCGCCAGAACATGGATCATAGGAAAATTTATCGCATACACACAATTCAAGGTCAAGCACAAGCACACACACACATATGTAGCATATATATACATATATGTTTTATATATATATACATATATATATATATATATATATATATATATATATATACATACATAGAGAGAGATAGACAAAGCGAAAGAGATAGAGAGAGACAAAAAAAAAAAGAGTAAGATACTAGCTGACTCGGGTCCCGGCGTTGCCCGAGAAAGTACATTTCAATAAATGGCATGCCTAATCGTGAACTATATTTTTTCTTCATGTAAATATCACTATTTATGACTACATATTATTACTATATATATATATATATATATATATATATATATATATATATATATATATATATTTATAAATATATATACATATATATGCAAGTGCAAAATCTTTTTCTATTTAACAATTTTAGGCTTTCTGTTTTTTTTCATCCTTGTATAGTTGAATTCTCTTTTATAATTATAAAATTTTTGGAAGTCGGATTATGTAGATGCTAAGTCTGCGATAGGTTAAATTTAGTTTTTTTTCCGGGGATTTAAACTGCATTCTTTATTTTTATTTTACATTTTTTTTTACTCAAAGCTTTTTAGAATATATATATATATATGTGTGTGTGTGTGTGTGTGTGTGTGTGTGTGTGTGTGTGTGTGTGTGTGTGTGTGTGTGTGTGTGTGTGTGTGTGTGTATTACTAATATTACTATATTACTATATATATCATTTTTTGCTTATTACTATATATATATATATATATATATATATATATAAGTGGGGTAACACAAATAGATCACTAATAGAGCTCAATCAGTTTCAGAAAACAGTGGTCTGTGTATTAGTGAATTAAGGGAATCAATTCATACAGTAACTGAATGTTTTGTATCGCAAAGATAATGATGTTACTGCTATTAATATTATACCCTAAATTGTTATTATGATCGCTATAACTACCATTATTATAATTTATGTTATTACTATCCCAAGTATTTTTTTTTATTTGTATCGTTTATGTTTATTTAAATTTTGTCGTTATATATATACTAGTATTTCATCCCGGCGTTGCCCGAGTGTTTGGTGGTGTATATTGAGCCAAAAAAAAGCGGTCGACTTTTTAAACTTTGACCCCTATTATGACCCCTGAACATTTATTATTTGGGGGTCACATCAAGTTATTAAGTTAGATCCCCGTCAAAGGAACCTATATCTAAAATTTCAAGTGTTTACACCCCAAATTGTCGGAGGAGTTTGGTAGAGTTCTCAAAGGTCAAATCGTTGAACTTTGACCCCTTAACAGCGTAATTTCTGGTCGAAAATGGATTACAAAGATTTTCCCAAATCTCAGTACCCTGCATATCAATTTTCGAGTCTCTAGACTGAGAATTGACAGAATTATTGCGTAGGGAAATGTACACACACAGACACACAGAAACACACACGTTCACTTTTATAGATATACTAGCATTTCAGCCCGGCGTTGACCGGGTGTTTGGATGTGTCTGTTGAGCAAAAAAATTTCAAAAACCAATAAAAAGTGGTAGTAGACAGCCAGGCTCGAACCCGTCCGCAAAGGAGGAAAAAAACGGGGAAAAAACCTGACGTCTATGCTGTTACGACCAGCGCCAAACCGAAAGTTACACTTTTTTAAATTAAGGCTAGACAATCGAAAGGAGAGGATGACTTTAAAAAATATCGGAGAAAAAAGCGACCACTTCCCCTGTAGAAAAGTTCCCAGTTGACGATAAATCTTTTTAGCCAATTTTTCTATATTTGTCGTCTGAAAGATCGAACTTTAAAACGATACCTATCTTGTAAAAATCCGTCGCCTCTGTCGAAAGTTTAGACAGACATGCAAACATACATACATACATACATACATACATACATACATTTATATATTGGTAACTAAAAGTTTTCCACCCAAAGCGATTAAAAAGCTTGCCCTATCTCTGAACACCCTTTGTGTAAAATTTCAAATGTTTAGACCAGAAATTGTCTGGGTAATGTGATAGAGACTGCAGAGGTCATGTTTTTTTTACTTTGACCCCTATTATGACCCCTTAACGTTTATTGTTTTGGGCTCAAATCAAGTTATTAAGTTAGATCCATGTCCAAGGAAGCTATATCTAAAATTTCAAGTGTTTAGACTCAAAATTGTTGGAGGAGTTAGGTAGATTTCTCAAAGGTGAAATCGTTGAACTTTGACCCCTTAACAGGCAAATTTCTGGCCGGAAACGGATCACAAAGATTTTCCCAAATCTCAGTATCCTGTATATCAAATTTCGAGTCAGTAGACTAAAAATTGAGAGAGTTATTGCATAGGGAAATGTACACATACACACAGACAGACACACAGACAAACAAAAAGACACACAGATACACAGACACGTTCACTTTTATAGATATACTAGCATTTGTGTCCGGTGTTGCCCGGGTATTTGGAGGTGTATGCTGAGCAAGAAATAAATAAAAGCGATCATTTTTTTTAAATTTGACCCCTATTATGACCCCTGAACATTTATTGTTTTGGGCCCAAATTAAGTTATTAAGTTAGATCCATGTCCAAGGAACCTATATCTAAAATTTCAAGTGTTTAGACTCAAAATTGTCGGAGGAGTTTGGTAGAGTTCTCAAAGGTCAAATTGTTTAACTTTGACCTCTTAATCGCCAAATTTCTGGCCGAAAACGTATCACAAACATTTTCCCAAATCCCAGTACCCTGTATATCAAATTTCGAGTCTGTAGACTAAAAATTTATAGAGTTATTGCGTAGGGAAATGTACACAGACAGACACACAGACAGACAGATACACAGACAGACAGATACACTGACACGTTCACTTTTGTAGATATACTAGCATGCGTTCCCGGCGTTGCCCGGGTATTTGGAGGTGTATGTTGGGCAAAAAAAAAAAAGTGGTCAATTTTTTTAACTTTGACCCCTTAAAATTTATTGTTTTGGGCTCAACTCAAGTAATTAAGTTAGATCCATGTCCAATGAACCTATATCTAAAACTTCAAGTGTTTGGACCAGAAATTGTCGGATGCGTCTGGTAGAGTTCTCAAAGGTCAAATCGTTGAACTTTGACCTCTTAATCGCCAAATTTCTCAGTACCCTGTATATCAAATTTCGAGTCTGTAGACTTAAAATTGACAGAGTTATTGCATAGGGATATACACACACAGAGACACACAGATACACACACAAACACACAGATACACACACACACACAGACACTTTCACTTTTATAGATAGATAGATAGATAGATTATATATAAATTTTATATTATTATTATTATTATTATTATTATTATTACTATTATTATTATTATTATTATTATTATTATTGGCACACAAGGATCTTTCACACAGGTTATAAAAGATCTCATTCGAAACAGCCTGTGGTGTGGTTTGGAAGCTAAGTGACAAGTCTCCCCAGATTTCCAGTACTCTCCACCTTTCGATAACATTTGTAAATTAATTTGTGTTATCGCAGCAGTTGCTTGCCTTCGGTTTCTCGTTTGGGGGAAGTGATATCGTAAGTGGGGATAGGGGTGGGGTTAGAGAACTTATAGGTATGCAGCTTCAATGTTCTTGCTTCCATGTAGCGGTTCATGTTTTGTCTCTGCAGCAGTTTGTCTGGCCCGCGCTTGCGGTTCATGTCTGTTAGTCTCCACATTCAAGGGTTTTCATTAATATTTCAGCTGTTTTCATTATTGTTGTTCGTTTTATTTTCCAGTCATTCCTCTGATTCCATTTTCTCACATTCTATTTTACAAGTTTTTCAGAATTGTTCCTAGTGCTCTTACTATTATAGGCATTATTTTGATTTTCTTCATCTTCCATATCCCTTTCAGCTCTGTGGCTAACTCTGTGTATTTGCTCCATTTTTCCTTTTCTTTGATATTCACCCTATGGTCAGCTGGAACAGCAAAGTCTATGATTTGACAGGATTCTTCTTTCTTGTTAATTATTACGACAATCGGTCTTCTTGCTTGGGTGGTTTATCAGTCTGTATGCTCATGTCCAATGGGATTTTCTGATTCTAGTTTTCAAGTACTGTTGCCGGCTTATGTTTGTACCACTGGTCTCTGCGTTCGAGATCCAGTTGTTTGCATAATTCCAATGTACTGCCCTTCCTACTTGGTCGTGTCTGTTCTTGTATACCTTTTGAGCTAGTTTGCTGCATTTACTTACTATATGGTTTATCTTTTCGTCTCTTTGTCCACAGAATCTGCATTTGCTGTTTTCTTGTGCTTTATCGATCTCTTCTTTTATGTGATTGGTTCTTATCGAGTTATCTTGTGCTGAAGTTATTAGGGATTCGGTTTCTCAGCTTATGTATCCTTTTATCATCCATGTCCAAGTGTTTTCGTTATTTTCACTTTTTGTCATCCTTACGAATCTTCCATCTAGTTGTTTTTCTACCCATTTTTCTTTTCTCGTCTTATCCTTTATCTCTCTGTTTTCTGTTTTGTCGAATTTTTCAGTGTTTCTCGCTGCCATGATTATCCTTTATCTGTCCTGCGTTATGTATTTTTCTAATTCTTTTTTGCGGCATGCACACAGTCTTCTATACAAACGAGTCCTCTCACGCCTTCTTTTCTTTTCACGTAGAGTCGGTCAACATCGTCCTTTGGGTGTAGCGCATTGTGTATGGTCATGAGTTTCCTGATCTTCTGATTCAGTTCTTTTTTGGTCCACTCGATGAACGGTCCTGAGTATCTTATCAGGTTTCTGCTTTCGAGAAATTTTCTTGTTCCTCTGAATATTCCTTTCCAATTCTCTCTTTCATTTCTGTGGCTTTGATGGCGTCTGAACTCCCAAGTATTTTTAGACGACTTGTTCCCTGACGGACCTCATCTCCGTTCAGTTGGGTAGTTCCATGCTTTCCGTTGTCTTTAGTTTTCCCATTCTTATGACTAGTAGTGCTCACTTTTTCATACCAAAACTCCATTTAGATATACTGGCTGAAGATCCTGGTAGTGTTTATTAGTGTCTCCAGTTCCTTTTCGGTCCTTGCAAAAATTATTATTATTATTATTATTATTAGTAGTAGTATTATTATTATTATTATTATTATTATTATTATTATTATTATTATTATTATTAAGTATGGCTTAATCATGTTGACACACCGGTTCCCCGCTAGATCACTGAAGTTAAGCAACGTTGAACTTGGTCAGTACTAAATGGGTGATTATTTGGGACTTCCAAGTGCTGTGTTTGCTCTTCGCTGATCTCGGCATTGTTTCCGGTCGTCTTGGACTTCTTGCCACTGGACTCAAACAGAGCCGATTTATGAGAGTTGTGGTTGGGGGTTGCACAATTCTTGCCTCACAATTACACGCGCAGCTGCCCCTACATGAGGTATCCTTCGTCTTTTGAGGCTAAGCGAACGCATCGAGATAATATCTTATTTTACTATTCTTGTATTAGAATTTTGGTTATTAGTGGTTTAGGGAATATTATAAGGGGGGAAAAAGAAGGGAGAAAAGAAAAAGGAAGGAAGAAAGAATGGAGGAATAGAAAAAGAAAAGGAATAAACTGCAGAACTAGATTCTTATCTGAATTTAATTAGATATTGTTGACCTAACTCTTGAGTAAAATCGATAATAATCCCTGCAAACTAATATTTATTGTCTGACTATTTATTTATAGTTTAAAGAAAACTAATGTTTATTGTCTGACTCACTATTGTACGACTGTATCTTATTTGCTCCTATCTTTTCCACCTACTCTTAATAAGTGTCTATATATTTCAATTCTATTTCTTAACGGTTTTATTATCGACTATTTTGTCTCAACTTCGCCCATCCATATCCTCAACCTTTGTTTATATACACATCTTTCCCCCTCCTTTAACTACTTACCTCCGCTCATCCTCTCGCCACTTCTGTGTAGTATTTCCTGGTAACTTCATCTCTTCCTATTAATAACCTTGAATTACGCCTTCTTTCTTTCCCTCCCTTTTTTCCTTTCTTTTTTTCTTTTTCTCTTATTCTTGCTGTTTGGGGTACATATGTCACATGACCCCTTCACCCCCTCCTTTAAATCTATCATATTTCAGTTTAAGAAAACGTAACTTTTTTTTGTTTTTCTTCATTTATAGACTGGTTTCTTCTGTGGAAAGTAACCATTTTTAAGTCAACTGACGGGGACTTGTAGTGTTTACTTACCATCTCTCTGAAACATGAGCATTTTCAGTGAAGCGACATTGTAATGTTTTTATATTAATAAAAATAGATCTTGCTTTAATTTTATTGAGCACCCTTAATAACCTCGTATAAAATTCATTAGTTGTCACTTTTAAATACTTATATATATATATATATATATATATATATATATATATATATATATATATATATGAGCAAACAGTTAATAAAATATGTTAAAAAACACTTTGAAATAAGTTAAAAACATATTTAATCTGAAAAGGAAACACTAGATAAATGGATAGTCCTTAATCCGCAGAGTTTCGAAGAAATACTTTCCTTCTCATCAGAGGGTAGGAATTAGCAAAATGCGGGATCGGATTTTGCATGTAGAAGTATTTGATGAAACAACAAGTAAGTCAAAGATCTTACTTGAAAACAAAAAAAGTGAAGCAGAGGGAATATGGTAAAGAAAATATGAATACACACGAATGGATAGTCTGGTAGAAGATAAAACTTCGTGTGCAATCATATTTTTCTTTACCATATTCCCTCTGCTTCACTTTTTTTGTTTTCAAGATCTTTTTCCTTTTCAGGTTAAATATGTTTTTAACTCATTTCAAAGTGTTTTTTAACATATTTTATTAACTGTTTGCTCATATTATAAGCTCGATTTCCTATTTGGTTTTATCGAGCTTTTATATCTGGCTGAGATAATTTTATAAATATTAATTCTTTAATATTTATAATTTACTTTAATTTTACGATCTTGGATTATTTTGGTAAATTAAATTGTAATTTTCAGTATATATATATATATATATATATATATATATATATATATATATATATATATATATATATATATATATACATACATAAAAATATATATATTTTATATAGATAAAATCAATACCAATAAGGTGGTATAAACATAAAACCAATATGATAAATTGGTATATATATATATATATATATATATATATATATATATATATATATATATATATATATATATATATATATATCAATACGAAAAATATATAAATGTTTCTATCTTTGATGTATTTATTTTCTATTTCTTGACGTGTAGGGATACAAAAGTCTCTCGAAAAAAACGAAAACGTTCCTTTTAAGAGCACATGATCCTCGACCGATTCTTCGGTATTCTTCAATGTAGACGATGAAAACATGAGTGCAGGGCGGGCAGGATTAAGAGCAGAAGGGAGAACGCGTATAGCCAATGAGGTTAAGGTCTATCTGAATACAGCTTGGAATTGTTAGCAATTTGTGTGGCATTTATTGAAAACCAAGTGTTTCATTAAATGTTGAATTGGGCACCCATGCACCTCACGTACACACTCGCATACGTAAATATACATGCATGTACACCCATACATTATTACCACGCATGATTCTACACGTACTCGCAAACACACAGAATACGCACACACACGTTTATAGACGTACGTACACATACACATGGAGACTGGTGAACAGATGTACACAGATAAGTGGAAACTTCTGACCAAACGCTGATGCTACCCTTCGGAATCATAAATTTATTATGGTTCTTTGTATGGAACGGGATGAAAGAGTAACGTGTTCCTTGCCTGTCTGGATGCTATGTATGGACACGCACACCCACACAGACAAACATATATATATATATATATATATATATATATATATATATATATATATATATATATATAGTGCAAATGAACTTGGCCTTCGGGACAAGATCAAAGTGTAGTATCTGTTCCGGCAGATACTGCAAGCCATGACTAGCTATGACTAGCAAAGACCAGATGTGGGGGCAACCCCACATGCTTGACCTTTAACCAGCTCCCATTTCCCACCTCTCGGGAGCTGGTCCCCTTTTCCCCTCCCCCCTCCCTTCACTCCTCACATTAAAAATCGGCCTTGTGCCTAATTTGCTCGGTGGGGGAGCAAATAAATACCATCTGTTCCGGCAGATACTGCAAGCAAAGACCATATGTGTGGGCACCCTCACATATAAGACCTTGGTCAATGTAGGGGCAACCCTTCATACCAATTGTTACTATCCAACTCCCCTACTCCCCGGGGAGTTGATCCCCATTTCCCCTTCACTCCTCACATTAAAAATCGGCCTTGTGCCTAATTTGCTCGGTGGGGGAGCAAATAAATACCATCTGTTCTTCAGATGCTGCACTTCTATTTCTTGTTCTCTTTCGGTGGAGGAGAAATCCTTCACGACTGAGACAATTTTTATTTTTGTACCTTTTCTCCACGTTAAAAAACGACCCTGGTGTCTAACTCTGTCCCGTGGGGAGGCATAGTAAATAGGTATATATAGTGCAAAGCTTTGTGGAAATTCAAAGACTTACGTTTTTCTTTTTTATAACTTTTATTTTCTCCTGGATCTTTTTCATTATAGCTGTTTAATAAACAAAAGTTATAAAAAAGAAAAAGCAAGTCTTTGACTTTCAACCATGTTTTGCACTATATATGCTCTGCACCTTTTAAATAGATACATTGAGCTTAACTCGAAATTAACGGTGATGAGGTTTTTAACATAACAATCTAGACCCGTTAAACGAAAACGGTAGGCATTGAAATTAACGCTATTTCAAAAATAAACATTAAAATATATATATATATATATATATATATATATATATATATATATATATATATATATATATATATATAAATTACAATTAGTTTACCAAGGTAATCAAAATGGTAAACTTAAAATATATTATAAATATTAAAGAGTTAATATTTACAAGTAAAGTAATCTCAACCAGATGTAAAAGCTCAATAAAACCGAAAAGGAAATAGAGCTTATAATATGAACAAATGATTAATAAAACATGTTAAAAGACATCTTGAAAAAGAGTTAAAAACATATTTAATTTTAAAAAAGGAAGCACAAGATAAGTGGATAGTCCTTAATCCGCCGAGTTTCGAAGAAATACTCTCCTTCTTATCAGAGGGCAGGAATTAGCAAAATGCAGGATCGGATTTTGCATATAAAAGTATTTAATGAAACTACAAGTAAGTCACGGATCTTACTTGGTTAAAAAAAAAAGGTGAGGTAAGGGGAATAGGAGGTAAAAGAAAAATGATAAAAAGATTTCACATGAATGGATAGTCCGGTGAAGTCTTTTAACATGTTTTATTAATCATTTGTTCATATACATATATATATATATATATATATATATATATATATATATATATATATATATATCGAAATCATGAAGCGAAAACTTTTATAATTCATAATTACAAATAAAATGCGTTTTAAAATGAAGAAAATATGACGAAGAAGTGGACAGAAAAATAAAGGGGGGGTTCAGCTGACCGGCTTCGTCCTCGCTTTCTCAAACCTGTATCGCGGGATTTAAAAAAGGGAAAATCGAAAATATGTACATTTAAAATAAAATTACAACACGTCCATCATGTGTGGGAAAATAAAGAAAAAACGGGGGAAAGTTATCAAAATAAAGCAATATTATGATTTTTTTCAAATAGACTAATCACAATCAAACCTCAGAGACATTCCCACTGTTTTCAGAAAGAAGGCCTTCTCAGCCGAAAGTGAATAGTCTCCAAGATCTTTAAATGCAATGTTAAGTGGGTACGACTCAGAATTTAAAATAGGTTCGTGCTGAAGTTCGCTGCACATGACGGGTTTTTAATGATGTGGTCAGTGATTGAAGTGTTGGCATGTGTTGACAAGTATGTCTGTTGCTAGGTATGTCCCATTTCTGATTTTGGTAGGTACGTTTTGTTGGATATTTCCATCTAATCTCAATGTCGTTCACATTATTATTATGATAAGGGGGTAGAACATCTTTTCGAGAGGGTGGCATTAACGTTTTCGTAGAGAACACAATATGCACATTTGAAGCAAAATAACATTTTTTGCACCGTTGAGCTGATTTGCTTGGCGAATTTCTCACTCACTCTCCCCAACCGCTCTAAACATAAATATATTGAACATTAATTCATAGTTTGAACTTTAGTTTCAGAAAACCCAGTTATTTCCTTTGCATAACTGACATAATCCCATGCAGAGGGTGCAGTAATCATTTTAAATTCCTCATCCAATTTTAATTTTGAACAAATCATAAGGGCACGATGCGTTAGGGTCCAAATAAAATTGATCTTACGTTTTAGAGGGCAAAATGAATCCCAACGTGTATGCAGTCCCGTAATATAGATTTGCGGTATATTGATGTAAGGTAACTAGATGGTATTCCTGTTACAAATACATCAAGAAAAGCTATAGACGAGTTACCCTCTCCTTTAAAAGTATTGAGGGTGCATTTTATTGAGTATGGAGAAAAATTATTTTAAAATCCCTTAATACAGCTTTGGAAAAGTGAGGGCGAAACCTTGATTTGTTTCTTTTTTGCACCTTTTTCTTATTTTAAAACACATTTTACTTTTAACCATGAATTTCGTAATTGCAGTATTTAAATTTTGCATCGTCCAAAAGCTCATGATATATATATATATATATATATATATATATATATATATATATGTATGTATGTATGTATATATATATGCGTGCATGTGTGAGTATATATGGATATATATATATATAATTGTATAGATATAAAACTACTTCATTTACTCACATAAAATTAATATACGAATGTATAAATTTATGCGTAAACTTTAAGTATTTACTTCAAAAGTACTCAATACGTAGGTAGAGCTAGTTAGTAATTTACAAAATATATATGGCGATTAAGCTACACTGAGGTGTATTTTAACAGGGCAACCAATATCTATGAAACAGCCCTAAAAATAGTGGATAGAAAAATATTGATATGAAATATAAGCAACAAAACATCAATAACTATAATAAAATTAAAAATTAAACAAACAGAAATATAATCAGGTATATGGCCCCATACAATCAAATGCTAAAAACAAAACTTGGCAAGAAGTTTCTAGATCTTATCGAAAAACACTTTCCCGCAACCAACCCTTTACACAAAACTTTCAATAAAATACCCTAAAGTTATCTTACAGCTGCTGCAGAAATTTAGAGATGATAATTAAATCACATAATAACAAAATATTAAATAAAAACAATGTAAACAATAAAATAAACAATAAAATGAATGCACCATGACAAAAATAAAACTAACACAAGACATATTTAACTAGTAAAAATAATAAAAATAATAATAATAATAATAATAATAATAATAATAATAATAATAATAATAATAATAATAATAATAATAATAATAATAAACCAACTTCGGACAACAGCAATCATACTAGAAATAAAAATAAAAATACTAATAACGAACAAGATAAATGCAACTGTAGATACCGCACACTTTGCCCACTTTAAAATAAATGTCTAACCCAAATCGTAGTTTACCAGGCCACAATATTTGCGAAAGAAAACCCAAATAACAAGAAATAGTACGAAGGTATGACTTCCTTAGATTTCAAAACTCGATATTATGACCACAAAAGTACATTCAACAATAAGAAAAACACAGTATGAAAACAACGCTAGCAAATAAATACTGGGAACTCAAGAAGCGCGGACATTCGCCTGAAGTCGAATGGAAAATAAGACAAGCTACCACATGTAGAGACCTATAAGATCCATATAGATTATGCCTTCATGAAAAATTTGCTATCCTGTACTTTTAGGAACCCCAACATCTATTAAATAGCGAACAACTGTGTTCACAGGATAAGATTTACTCTAAGATAGCGATACAAAATAGTTTTAAAACTAACAAAAACAATAGAAAATAAACAAATAAATAAATTAAATAAACATGAATACACATAAACTATCACACGTATATGTATGTATATATATGTATATATATGTACACACATATATATAAACTAACATAAAAAACCTTAACCTGAATTTAAAACAGGTCAAGAAACTAGATATCCAGGCTAGATAGAGCACACACAAAGGAACAGACCAACCAGAGGTCAAATAGGCCTTTGTCCTGTAAGTGCATGTTCATTGGCTGATAGGAAGGGCGCGGTGGATACTAGAAAGCTGATTGGTTAACTAAAATCTCAATAGAAGTTGCGTATATAAAAACGACATACAACCACAAAATTCGCGCATAAGCCTGAAGAGTCCTAGAGTGGATGAAACCCGGAATATTCAGTGTAGCTTAATCACCATATATATTTTATAACATTTATATATATATATATATATATATATATATATATATATATATATATATAAACTAACGTAAAAACACTAGATTTAAAACAGGTCAAGAAACTAGATATCCAGCCTAAATAGAGCACACACACAGAATAATGTCAACCAGAGGTCAAATGGGGCTTTGTCCTGTAAGTGCATGTTCATTGGCTGATAGGAAAGGTGCGGTGGATACTAGAAAGCTGATTGGCTAACTAAAATCTCAATAGAAGTTGCATATATAAAAACGACAGACAACCACAAAATTCGCGCATAAGCCTGAAGAATCCTAGAGTGGATGCAACACGGAATATTCAGTGTAGCTTAATCTATATATATAAAAATGTAAATGTTGGTTCGTTCGGAATTAATTGTCTAAAAAACCACTGGACGGATGGCTTCCACGTTTTGGCATAATATGTTTACCATATCCATGTGTGTTTTTATATATTTCTTTTTAATTATAATATTATACTTAATTTTTCTATGATAAATAGGTGGATTTCTTTGTACCGAGAGGCCATTTTTTTATTTAGGGACAATTATTTATTACCGCTTCCTGTCACGTGACCAGTGTTACAATTTAGCGGTTTTCCTGCTATATCTGGAGATTTCGGTTACAATCTAGCGGGAAATTCTAGAAAATCTGGAGGTATTTGGCACCCACACACCCGCATTAGATTATTAAAAAATAAAGAAAAGCGCTTGAAAATATTCAATGTAAGTAAAAAAAAGTAGCATTTATTGCCTAACAATTATTTATTGATTATTTGTTTTGTTTTTCACCTTTTTTTCAACTAACCATTCTTAAATCTCACTATAAAATCGATTTTTCCAAGTACATTTTAGGTGGGGGGGGATTCCAACCTCCGAAGTTTGGGTTTGTATTACTGTACACATAGATTCGAAAAAGTTGTCAAAAACAAATATATAACAAATAAATGTTATCAAAGGCAAGATAAGTTACTTTTCTGCCAAACTGGATATTTAAATTAACCACACGTGGTCGCAAAATGAATGCCGACGCTCCAAAAAATCAGGAAATTAACGAATTTTAATGAAAATTGCAGTATTTTTCAAATAATGATCGCAGAATATAATGAACTAATTATTTTTACTTAACTCTTAGTGAAAATGTTTTATTTTGTTTGAACAAAAAATACCTTTACTAAAGTTATGGTTTTCAGTAGTAAATAAAAAACGCAAGAATTTATTTTTGCTTTTTTTAAAGCATCGTAATTTGTAACAATACAAAATAATTTTTACAGTAACATTACGAAAAAAAGCCCCTAAAGTCCGTATTAATGTATTCGATATAACTCGAAGAAAAATGAATTATCGGATACTATTCAGGAAATTCAAGATTCAATTAGATTCCTATTTCAGTCACCTAAATTATTTAGGGTGAAATGAGTTTAGGAATTTATAGCGAAACCTAAATATTTTTGTTTGGTAAATATCCAGATACGCTACTACAGAACACCGACCACTCTAATTTGTTTTTTTTTGGGGGGGGGAACAAATATATAACAAATAAATGTTATCAAAGGCAAGATAAGTTACTTTTCTGCCAAACTGGATATATTTTTCGTGTTTTTATTCAATGTAACATATTTATTCAGCTCGAAAAACATACAGTGTTTACCAATGTATTTGAAAATTCAAGATGGCGTCTCACACCCTCTTTAACACCGAAAGTTTGGAAAAAGGTGTTATAAATAAAAAACTATATAAAAAAAGGGTTTGTATTAGTATACACATAGATTCGAAAAAGTTGTCAAAAAACAAATGTATAACAAATAAATGTTATCAAAGGCAAGATAAGTTACTTTTCTGCCAAACTGGATATATTTTTCGTGTTTTTATTCAATGTAACATATTTATTCAGCTCGAAAAGCATACAGTGTTTACCGATGTATTCGAAAATTCAAGATGGCATCTAACACCCTCTTTAACACCGTAAGTTTGGAAAAAGGTGTTATAAATAAAAAACTATACAAAATACTATTAAAAACCCGCCGAATATATGTCAACCTATGTCACAGTAACATGTATTGAGCGAGTTTTTAACAGTATTTTATCCGGTTTTTTATTTATAACATCTTTTCCCAAACTTACCGTGTTAAAGAGAGAATCAGACTCCATCTTGAATGTTCCAATACATCGGTAAACACTGTATGTTTTTCGAGCTGAATAAACACGTTACATTGAATAAAAACACGAAAAATACATCCAGTAAGGTAGAAAAGTAACTTATCTTGCCTTTGATAACATTTATTTGTTATATATTTGTTTTTTGACAACTTCTTCGAGTCTATGTGTACATTAATACAAACCCAACATATTTATTCAGCTCGAAAAACATACAGTGTTACCCGAAGACTTGGAAAATTCAAGATAGCGTCTGATTCTCTCTTTAACACGGTAAGTTTGGGAAAGGTATTATAAATAAAAAACTATACAAAATACTATTAAAAACCCGCCGAATATATGTCAACCTATGTCACGGTAACATATATTGAGTGAGTTTTTAACAGTATTTTACATGGGTTTTTATTCATAACACCTTTTCCCAAACTTACCGTGTTAAAGAGAGAATCAGACGCCATCTTGAATTTTCTAATACATCGGTAAACACTGTATGTTTTTCGAGCTGAATAAACATGTTACATTGAATAAAAACACGAAAAATATATCCAGTTTGGTAGAAAAGTAACTTATCTTGCTTTTGATAACATTTATTTGTTATATATTTGTTTTTTGACAACGTTTTCGAATCTATGGGTACAGTAATACAAACCCAATATGTTACATTGAATAAAAACACGAAAAATATATCCAGTTTGGTAGAAAAGTA
Source organism: Euprymna scolopes (assembly GCF_053919585.1). NCBI lineage: Eukaryota > Metazoa > Mollusca > Cephalopoda > Sepiida > Sepiolidae > Euprymna > Euprymna scolopes. The sequence goes on along the minus strand of NC_136503.1, from coordinate 49,834,478 downwards.
ACTTATCTTGCCTTTGATAACATTTATTTGTTATATATTTGTTTTTTGACAACTTTTTCGAATCTATGTGTACAGTAATACAAACCCCACCGACCACTCTAATTTGTTTGGGGGGAATGTGATGTTGGGGAGCGCGCGCGCCCCAACATCACATCCGCCCCCCCCCTCCAATGTACAAAGTAAAATCTTCGGAAAATGTTAAATGGTGTTCTAATTGGTAAATGTCGGTGCGTTACTTACGGAAAATTTGAAAATTCGATGTTCCAGATAAAAAAAAAACAGATAAATTAACCCCCCCCCCTACTCCAACTTGGTGTGCTTTCCTTTTCTTATTTTATTTCTTTTTCAGCTAATTTTAAATTTTCCACCCAGAAAGCGCTATAATGTATTTTTGAAAATTAGAAAATTCTATGTCCTGGAAAAAAAAAATCCCCTCCCCCCCAACCTAGTTTACTTGGTGAAGCCGTCGTTTATGCTACAGCGTGCATGCGCGTAGCATAAACGGAAGCTGCAAAATGGTGGAAAGAAGTTCGTGGGTTCATGGGTAAATACCATGCAAACGGTAAATTTGCCCCAAGTTTGACTATCAGATTCGTTGTCAGCGACCTCAATTACCTATACAAAAACAAATTAGAGTGGTCGGTGTTCTGTAGTAGCGTATCTGGATATTTTTTTTTTTCTTGCTTAAAAAAAAATAGCATTAATACAGTAAGTTACGTAAACTGACTTTTTCGTTTAAAAATGGAATTATTTCCCTTTCGTTATTAACTTTTTTTTTAAATTTTTTTTTTAATAAATATTTTGTGTTTTATATACATAAAGTACAATTGTTAAATGTTACTGTTTTGATTATATTCGTTTGGGGGGGCACAATTAAAAAATTAAGAAGGATTAAAATGAAGCGAAATTTAAGTTTCCGTTCCATTTTTACAACAACCGTAAAACAGTGCATACTCAGCAAGGTTTATCGTAATTTATAAGCATATTGAAACACTAAATCAACATTTTATTTTTTTTTTGCATAATTAATGATGGAAGTATTTTTCTGTTTATTTTCTTAACATCTGTTAAAAAAATAAATAATTTGTACATTCTCTTGAAAAAAAGAATCAAACTTTTCTCTACTTTCACATGTGTTCCATTTTAACAAACTGAGCCACAGCAACGCGTGGCCGGGTACAGCTAGTCGTCATATATATTTTATAAATTACTAACTATATATATATATATATATATATATATATATATATATATACACTGATTAAAACGCTTGCCGCATGTCTGAATACCCGTTATATATAAATTCTAAATATTTAGACCCGAAATTGGCTGAGCAATTTGCTAGACACGACACTTTCGAACTTTGACCTCTTGGCAGCTCAAATTTTCGACCCAAACTGATTAAAAACTTGACCTATCTTTGAATACCATTTCTATAAAATTTCAAATGTTTAGACCAGAAATTGGCTGAGTAATTTGGTAGAGACCACAAAGGTCATCTTTTTTTAAACTTTGACCCCAATTTTAACCCCTAAACATTTATGCTTTGGGGCTCAAATAAAAGTAAAAAGTTCGGTCCACGTCCAAGTAATCTACATTTCATTTAAAATTTCATGTGTTTAGACCCAAAATTGGCGGAGGTGTTTGATAGAGTTTTCTAGCCGAAAACTGATTAAAAAGATATATATAGTTTAAAATATAATTATCCATTTACACGTAATTCGTCGTCTATGATTCATGAGAGTGGCTGAATCTGGGGAGAAATCGTGACCCCAAGGTAAGAAGCGTAAACCTCTACCACTATGCTATCTCGCGTGACTGCTGATTATATCGCGATTTGCGTAAATGTTATTTATTTGTTTTTGTTTTGCGATACTTTTGGAATTAATTCAATTATTTATAAGTGCATTTTTACATAAATGCGAGTTGGGAATAATTTTCCCTTTGACCAATTTGTACCACCATTATATATATATATATATATATATATATATATATATATATATATATATATATATATACCCCCAAAACCTCTGGCTTTGATGGAAGGGGGACTAAAACTTGCTGCTATGGTTTCAATGGCTAACAGCAAGGAGAGACTTGATTCCAAATATTTCTAATATGTTAGATCTTCCCTTATTTGGAAATAAGATACGATTATGAATATGTATATTATCAAATAATCCTTATACATTGTGAAATTTACTTTATGTATGAAAACCAAAGAGTGGGGATATGACATATGAGAAATATTAGGAATAAAGTCTCCCCTTGCTGTTATTTCAGAACCATAGAAGCAAGTTTTAGTTTCAAATGCTCAGAACAAGGAAATGTATGTTTGCGTATGTGTTGAAGTAACATGTTTAGTCGACTTACGAGTGCCAACCTCTGTATGCCAAGTATCAAGTCTGTGGACTATAACTTGGCAGAATAGTTTTAGAGAAAATATATAGCAGATTATATTAAAAGAAAACTTATTATTAAGCATGAAAATTGAAAATTTTAAAAACTTTAACAACTGTGAGGTTGTTGGTGTACCTATTTACTATGCCTCCCCACGGGACAGAGTTAGACACCAGGGTCGTTTTTTAACGTGGAGAAAAGGTACAAAAATAAAAATTGTCTCAGTCGTGAAGGATTTCTCCTCCACCGAAAGAGAACAAGAAATAGAAGTGCAGCATCTGAAGAACAGATGGTATTTATTTGCTCCCCCACCGAGCAAATTAGGCACAAGGCCGATTTTAATGTGAGGAGTGAAGGGAGGGGGAAGGGAAAAAGGGGACCAGCTCCCGAGAGGTGGGAAATGGGAGCTGGTTAACGGTCAGGCATGTGGGGTTGCCCCCACATCTGGTCTTTGCTAGTCATAGCTAGTCATAGCTTGCAGCATCTGAAGAACAGATGGTATTTATTTGCTCCCCCACCGAGCAAATTAGGCACAAGGCCAATTTTTAATGTGAGGAGTGAAGGGAGGGGGAAGGGAAAAAGGGGACCAGCTCCCGAGAGGTGGGAAATGGGAGCTGGTTAAAGGTCAGGCATGTGGGGTTGCCCCCACATCTGGTCTTTGCTAGTCATAGCTAGTCATAGCATGCAGTATCTGCCGGAACAGATACTACACTTTGATCTTGACCAAAAGGCCAAGAAGAAGGTGTAAAGTCTGTGGAGGATCTAAAATAATCCGAAAATGAATTCCGGTAAAATGTTCAGTCGAGTTGATTGATCTCGTTAATAATTTTAGTATATATATATATATATATATATATATATATATATATATATATATATATATATATATATATATATATATATATATATATATTCCACAGTCAAACAAAATCACAGCTCATAAGAGCCATGGAAGTCAACAAAACGGAAGTCCAAGACTCGAGCTCCAACCTCATTTGGGCTCATCAGTTAGGCATAAACCCGAGCTTTTTGCATGCAGGCGAGTACTCTGTCATATAAGCAAACGCGCCATACGCAAGAAAGTCTATTTACTAAACTTTAAAAAAAAATATGAGTTGCATTCCATCAGGTAGAATCGAAATCGAAACTTTAAGCGGTCTAGCGTTATTCGTTACTGTCTAAGCTAAGTCCACACGCATATGGAAACTTAAAAAATAACATTGTTAAAGGTATGAATGTATATTTGTGTATGTGTTGAAATAATATGTTTAGTCTTCTTACGAGTGCTATCCTCTGTATATCAAGTATCAAGTCTGTGGATTATAACTTGGCAGAATAGTTTCAGAGAGACCGTTCTACACAGAGAGACAGACAGACAGACAAGGTCACATATATATATATATATATATATATATATATATATATATATATATATATATATACAGACTGAAAAAAGAAAGTCCCCACTAATTTTTTAAAAAACTGCAAATTTAAGCTAAATTTAATGCAACTGTTTAAACGGACAATACTTCATTTGGCCTTTTAGTCTTCTATAATTTAACCTGTTCATATTTGAATTTTAATTGAAATATTCTAATGTTCACGTCAATTTAAAAAATAACTTCAAATTGAGGAGGCAAAAAGAAAGTCCGCACAATGGAAAATTGTTATTTAAATGTAACTTTAGGACATTAATGAAGCGCAAGTACACCAGGAACACAATGATCTAGTTAATATTTAGTAGCATAGCCCTTCTGCAATTAGACAACCTGCAATAGTTTTGGAACTCCTTGAATTAGATTGCAGCAATACTCCGAGGAAATGGCATCTCACTTTTCTTTAATTTTTGTCCAAAGTTCTTTCAAATTTGAAATTTTATCATTGCGCAATTGTTGCTTGATGTAATGCCATACATTTTCGATAGGACTGAGGTCTGGAGATCGTGCAGGCCAATCCAAACACGGAATATCATGCTCATCCAGGAACCTCTTGAGATTGACAGCTGTGTGAATGGGGGCATTATCCTGTATGAAAATGGGATTATCATCCAAATTCCGACAAATTTGACAGTAAAAAGAGAGCACTTTTTTACAAGATAGCACTATTGTTGGATTTGGGGAGTCGTTTAAAATCTTTTTCTTAGGCTGCGGATCTTGATAGCATTTTCTTCCCTATTAAAAGTTATTCAAGTACGACCAGATTAAGAGGCATCACGAACACTGCCAGTGTTTTGGTGCTTTTGCACAGTCTTTCGTGCCGTTTTCTCATCACATTTCAATCTGCGGCCGATTTCTCGATTGGATAAACTCGAACCGTGGAGATTAATGAGCTCTTGATGATCACTAAGAGAAATCGTGGCATATGGACTAAATGTAACGTTGTATAACCTGGAACAACAACAATTCCGATTAGAGATGCCTTATTGCCTGTAGGTGGATATTTTAAACTGATTTAAGGGCGATAATTTAAGCTGTTTTGAAGGGAATTAGTTGCGGCAAACTTTCTTTTTGCTTCCTCAATTTGAAGTTATTTCTTTAAATTGACGTAAACACTAGAATATTTCAATTAAAATCAAATATGAGCAGGTAAAATTATAGAAGAATAAAAGGCGAATCAAATCAGGTATAGGTTGTTTAAACACTTACATTAAATTAAGCTTAATGTGCAGTTTTTGGAAAAATTACAAGTGCGGACTTTCTTTTTGTCGATACTGTATATATGTGTGTGTGTGTGTGTGTGTGCGCGCGTGTGTGTGTGTGTGTGTGTGTGTGTGTGCAAGTGATTGTAGTTTTGTTGCAATTAATGTTGTTTAAATAAAATTCTATTGATTTTCTTCACATTTTAACATTATTATCGTAATGTAATTTCAAAAAACGCGAATCAGGATAATAAAGGTATAATGTTATCGAGATCTTTTTTATATGAAAAAATGCATGCGGTTACATAAGAAGCTGAATAAGGTTAAGAACAAACTAATATAAGGGGAGATAATCTTTTACAATTCACGAATAAAAACAGAATTAATCGACGCAGCTGCACAGAAGGCCATGATGTATGAAACATAAGTAACCATTATAATTCAATATTTTTTTAGATAATGATTACATATTTGTTCTAAAGACAAAGCAAAGAGACAGGAAATGTATCGCTTTCATTTATTTTGCAAAACCTTACGATGTGTTAGTTTGTCTTTTTTATTATTTGAAATCATCTACTTTTCTCAAAGTTGAAAACAAAGGAATCCAAGCTTTTTTAAGGGGCAATAAAAATGGGATAGTTTTTCGACAATTACAAATTTCCAACTTACAAAGATAGGAAAAACACAATATATCATTTTGCATTTATCAGTGCTCGAAGAAAAAATGAAAAGAACACATTATTTAAATCTAGAATGATATAGTGAGTAATATGGAGAAAATGTTTAACAAAAAAGTAATATAGAGAAAAAGGTTTTTTTTTAATCTTATTAAAACCTATATTCGTTCTGGGTGTAAAAATGTTAAACACGTACGCTATGAAGTGTCTCGAAAGAAGACCGCTTTAACGATTCTAACTAAATCGATTTACTTATATATATATATATATATATATATATATATATATATATATATATATATATATATATATATATATATATATATAAACTTAACTTTACTCTCTCTCTCTCTCTCTCTCTCTCTCTATATATATATATATATATATATATACAGATATATATATATATATATACAGATATATATATATATATATGAAACATGTCAATATGTCAATATTCAAAATTTCAAGACGTTGTCCATCTTACCATCTATTTCTTTAAGTAGGTGGAACTGCACAATTCTTGACACTATCTGTTTCATAGCGCAGAATTATTCATGTAATTATTATGTAAATCTTTGGATTTTTTCCGCCCTTCAAAAGAAATAAAGCTTACCACCTTTAAAAGAAAGTAAAGCAACATGGGCATCATGACAAAATCCGAAATAGGAAGAGAAGTTGCAATTACTATGAAATGATTATTATTAGGGCTAGGACAACAGCACCTTCTTCTCATTGCGTTGACTCTCGAGTATATAACCTACACACTTAGACAAAGCTAATCAACCAAGAACCACACCACTTTATATATAAAACACGTAAGATATCAACGGATATATACTCGAGGGTCAAAATATTTTTTTTTAATAATATATATATATAGAGAGAGAGAGAGAGAGAGAGAGAGAGATAGATAGATGTGTGTGTGTGTGTGTGTGCGTGTGTGCGTGTGTGCGTGTGCGTGTGTGTGTGTGTGTGTGTGTGTGTGTGTGTGTGTGTGTGTGTGTGTGTGTGTGTGTGTGTGTGTGTGTGTAAATTCTCAACGTAAACCAATAAAGTTTAAGTTATGGGTGTGCGCTTATTTTGTTTTTTGTAAATTGAAAGTAACCGCGTCGAGAATTTTTAAATACATCTCCGACCGTGCTCTGTGCTAAATGTGCCTCATCCTTGAATGGAAGGGATATATTTTGAATGGGGGAGAAAGCGCTTCTTGTCCTAAAAAGTTCGAACAACCATCTTTGTGCAAAGGAAAAACGTACACCCACAATTATAAGCTTTTTGATGTACGTTGAGAATATACATACATATATATATATATATGTAGAGAGAGGGAGAGAAAGAGAGAGAGAGACAGACAGACAGACAGACAGACAGATGCAGGAGGCATTTTTATTTTCATATATTTTTTTATTTTCATGTATTTTTTTGTTTGTATTACGTATTTTTCTTGTTGCAGCAAATATATATATATTTGCTGCAACAAGAATGCCTCCTGCCTCTGTCTGTCTGTCTGTCTGTCTGTCTCTGTCTCTGTCTCTCTCTCTCTCTCTCTCTCTCTCTCTCTCTCTCTCTCTCTCTCTCTCTCTACATATATATATATATATATATATATATATATATATATATATATATATATATATATATATATATATATATATATATATATATATAATCCATTAGATGAAGCAGAACTCCAAATGCATAGTTTCGGTGGAATACAAAGCACATAGCTATGAGAATCTGTGTCTCAAGTAAAATATTGTATAATGAAAAGTTCACCAAAAAAGTTGGTTATTCGCTTTCGAATATTTTTACATCATTGTCATAAAATATAAATGCGATCTTTGCTATTTATATCAAATAATTTTGCATTATTCGCCAATGAATCTCACGCTAGACGTCGCATCCCCACTATGCTACCTAGCATCTTCTCTACTCTTCTGATGGGAAGCATTAGTCTTCGAAATACCTTAGTCTAAAGAGTCCCCTCTATCCCCCTACTAAATGCTTGTATACCCTTATTAAATAAATGAACCATTCTATATTTATCGATATATAAGTTTTGTGATTTTATTTTCCACTCTTATTGTTTCCTATATATAGATATATAGTAATTTATAAAATATATATGGCGATTAAGCTACACTGAATATTCTGCGTTTCATCCAACTATAGGATTCGTCAGGCTTATGCGCATAAGCCTGACGAATCCTATAGTTGGATGAAACGCAGAATATTCAGTGTAGCTTAATCGTCATATATATTTTATAAATTACTAACTAGCTCTACCTACGTATTGAGCACTTTTGAAGTAAATACTTTAAGTTTACGCATAAATCTATACTTTCGTATATTAAATTTATGTGAATAAATAAAGTAGTTATATATATATATATATATATATATATATAGAGAGAGAGAGAGAGAGAGAGAGAGAGAGAATACTGAGGCAGGATAGCTTTGCACCATTTTTATGTCCTCTTACTAAGATTAAAAACCAGATGCGAGATGTCTTCAATAAGTTTCCAGACTTTTTCGTATGGGCACTTTTATTAATTGTATACATATGAGACTCTAGTCTCCTTTAACGTAATCTCCTCCGGCTGCAATGCACTTGTCGTATCGTTCCACAATTTCTGAATTGTTCCCTGGAAGTCCTCTTGTGTGAGCATGTCAATGACTCTCGTCACAGTCACTTTTATCGCCTCAAGTATCACATAACAACAGCCTCTAAAGTTTTCTCTGGGCTTAGGAAATTACCAAAAATCACAGGGAGCAACGTCTGAACTATAGGGAAACTAAGGATCTGTTTAAATGCTCATCACAACGTCTTGCTTTATAATCTTATCTGAACACGCTTGGGACACGCTTTACACAAATCTTCCACAACTTCAGTTTCTCGCAAATAATTCTGTGTACAGTTCCCACACTGACATCAAATTGTGCACTTATTATCTCTATAGGCATAAGACGATCCTTATCCATGAAATTCTTTATTTGGCCAATCAATTCTGGTGTTCTGACTTTTTTACTCCTCACACACCTCTCATTATCTCTCACAGATTTACTGCCTTCCTTGATTCATACAAGATGGTTCAAAAGCAGTCTGAAGCATTCCATACGTTTCTGTAGCATTTTTTCCAAATTTAAAGCAGAATTTTATTGCATATCGTTGTTCTAAAATATCCTCACGTCTAGATTGCATTTTTGAAATTCACTAGCTGTGACGATCAGGCTTTAGTAGGGTGTATTCTAATTCCTGTTGTAGCTGTTTATTTGAACCCAAAATTATAAAAAAATTGTCATTCATCTCATAAGATATATAGCAATCACATACTGAATTTTCACGAGTCTGCGGCAATTTTAAATTCTTTTACAAAAAATTTGGAAACTTATGTAAGGCACCTCGTATAATGCTAGTAAACCTCATGGCTCGAATTCTTATTCCAATTTCGGTCAAAATTCATTACATGATTTTGATAACCGAAAATGGCTTAAATGTAAGATTCAAACGAAAATGGTCTTAAGAAAAATCCAAATTCAACGAATTTTACTTAATTTATGTCTAATGACTATGGATCGCTTTTAATATAAACGCAAAATATTTAAATTTAAAGGGCGGTTGCACTTTTAAAACCATTTAAAATAACACTAAAAAAACTGAAAATAGGGAATATTTATGTATTGATTTTAAATATATATTGTAAACATTTCACAAAATGAATGTTACCTGAATGTTCAGTGCTTTGCCTTAAACTAATTTAAACTAAATACAGCCTAAAATATTCACTTATGCCTTGTGTATATGTTCCTAATATATTTATAAAGATAAATTAATTAGTTTATGGCAGAATCCTATATATATATATATATATATATATATATATATATATATATATATATATATATATATATATACATGTTGTGTGTTGGTTCTGTAAAATGCTGCATAGCCCGATCGTTCGTGATTGTCAGGGTTTATTGAGTACAAATATTTCGATAACAAATAGGAACAGAAAGAATGCTATCAAAGCGGAGTATGTATTTAAAAACTATGTATTTAAAAAGTATGTATTTAAAGTTTATGTATTTAAAGAGTATTATTGTAAGTGTATGTATTTAAAGAGTATGCATTTAAAAAGTATGTATTTAAAGTGTATGTATTTAAAGAGTATGTATTTAAAAGGTATGTATTTAAAAAGTGTGTATTTAAAGAGTATTTATTTAAACAGTATGTATTTAAAAAGTATGTATTTAAAGAGTATGTATTTAAAGAGAACGTAATAAAAATGTATGTATTTAAAAAGTATGTATTTAAAAAGTGTGTATTTAAACAGTATGTATTTAAACAGTATGTATTTAAAGAGTATGTATTTAAAGAGCATGCATTTAAAAAGTATGTATTTAAAAAGTATGTATTTAAAAAAGTATGTATTTAAAAAGTATGTATTTTAAAAGTATGTATTTACAGAATATCTATTTAAAGAGTATTTATTTAAAAGGTATGTATTTAAAAAGTATGCATTTAAAAGGTATGTATTTTAAAAGTATGTATTTAAAAAGTATGTATTTAAACAGTATGTATTTAAAAAGTATGTATTTAAAGTGTATGTTTTAAAGGGTATGTATTTAAAAAGTATGCACTTTAAAAGTATGTACTTAAAGAGTATGTATTTAAAAAGTATGTATTTAAAAAGTATGTATTAAAAAGTGTGTATTTAAAGAGTATGTATTTAAAGAGTATGTATTTAAAAAAGTATGTATTTAAAGAGTATGCATTTAAAGAGTATTATTTAAAAAGTATGTATATAAAAAGTATGTATTTACAGAGTATGCATTTAACGAGTATTTATTTAAAAAGTATGTATTTAAAAAGTATGTATTTAAAAAGTATGTATTTAAAAAGTGTATGTATTTAAAGAGTATGTATTTTAAAAGTATGTATTTGAAAAGTAAGTATTTAAAGTGTATGTATTTAAAAAGTATGTATTTAAAGAGTATTTATTTAAAGAGTATGCATTTAAAAAGCATGTATTTATAAAGTATGTACTTAAAAACTATGTATTTAAAAAGTATGTATTTAAAAAGTATGTAGTTAAAGAGTATGTATTTAAAAAGTAAGTATTTAAAGTGTATGTATTTAAACAGTATGTATTTAAAAAGTATGTATTTAAAGAGTATGTATTTAAAGAGTATGTATTTAAAAAGTATGTAAAGAGTATTTAAAGTGTATGTATTTAAAGATTATGTATTTAAAGAGTATGTATTTTAAGAGTATGTATTTAAAGAGTATGTATTTAAAAAGTATGTATTTAAAGAGTATGTATTTAAAAAGTATGTATTTAAAGAGTGTGTATTTAAAACCTATGTAAAGAGTACTTAAAGTGTATGTATTTGAAGAGTATGTATTTTAAACGTATGTATTTAAAGAGTATTATTTAAAAAGTATGTAGTTAAAGAGTATCTATTTACAGACTATGTATTTAAAGAGTATTATTTAAAGAGTATATATTTTAAAAGTATGTATTTAAAAAGTATGTGTTTAAAGAGTATGTATTTAAAAAGTATGTAAAGAGTATTTAAAGAGTATTTAAAGAGTATGTATTTAAAGATAAAATATTTATTTTAAAATGTGTATCAAGAATCTTCACTTGGTAAAAAAAGAAATTTTAGTTTTCATAACTAACACAAACAGGGATTTGGGTAAACAATAAAAGTGATTTATTGGTGATGTCAGTGAACCAAAGAAAGAAATGATTTGGTAGATATATATGTGAACAGTGGGGGGAGATTAGTTCGGTATTCAACGGGGTTCATTTCACACCAAAACCAGTTCAAACACCTGTAAATCAAAAGCGACCGTTAGTTTAGAGCTGTAATTGCCGCATAACCTATGCAGATATAAATCATTCCACTTGCAAAATTTCAGCTAGATCAGACAACTGGGAATGGATCGGAGGCATTATTTATTGAACGCCCCTTGAAGGTTATGTGATGATAACCAGTCTGTGTGCATGACGTTTAGCACAATTGCAATTAATGAGAATTTAGATGTAGAAAAAGTATATTTGGATTTGATACAAAGTATCTCAAAGCCAAAGCTAACATACATTGTATCATATGGTCTCAAAATGAAAACCATCTTTTTTCTGTTATTGCATTTATAATTTTTTAGCTATTGAAGTTGTTACTTTGGTGATTCCACAAAGAGGCGCAGGTGCTAGTGTGATTACAAGAGTAAGGATTGGATAGAGTAAGTTCAGGGAACTTTTACCAATTGCAAATCAGCAGAGCTTTATCAATGTTGACCAACGCAAAAGTTTAAAAGGCATATGTATGATGTGTGATGATGCATAGAAGTGAAATCTGTACAGTGAGAGATGAGGACATGCGTTGCATAGAGGGGAATGATGTGAAAATCAATGTGTAATGTGAGGCTTAGTTCTCATCATCTCAAAAGAACATTAAACCTGAAGAATATAGGAAGAAGTGTGCATAACAGGAAACTTTGGTGATATGGTCACATTGAAAGAATGAATAATAGTTCTTGGATTAGTAGATGCACAAACGCAGTTAAGGTATCTTATCAAGTTAATAAGAGAGACCGAAGAAAAAACTTTAGAGAAAGAGGGATAAACAAAAACCGAATCAAAGATACCTAAGTTGGCCTTAGAGTCAGATTCAATCTGGACCGTATAAAGAGATAAGTATAGAAGAGAGTTCGATCGTATGGCACTGTTGAAAGAATGAATAGCATTCGCGACATCTATAATTTCAAAACCCACAGATACGACCATAAAATGGAAAACATTAAATGACTCCAGGTAGGTTTATATAAATGAAAATTTGTCTGCGCGTGTGGGAGAGGAAGAGAGAGAGAGGGGGAAAGAGAGAGAAAGTTCTCTCTGTACTCGGAAATGGTTTGACCGAGTTTTCAAATTTCAGACAAACGTACCTGATGTGTCTGAGGGTGTTCTTATGTAGGTTTTTGTTTCGGGTTGGACCGATAAGTATCGAAAATCGATAATCGAAACAGTTCGATTAGAGAAGGAAGTGCGATTTTTACCAAAGTTAACACTCGTATATAACCTAGCATCACAAGTGCATTTGAGAAGTTTTATTATCGCACATGCAGAAAGGCACAACCTATAAACTCGACTGTAGATTCTATTATAAGATAAGCGCGCATTCGAAATGAATGTTTCTTTTTAGAACACAATTGAACTATGATACTTGACTTTTGTAGGTTTAATTTTAATTCAAGTGATACTGTAAAACTAATGTCATTCAGTATGGAAAATTTGTTGGTTCTCATTTCAATCCCGAGCAATATCGGGTCTCCGCGTCTGTTCATTTTAAGAGAAGGATTTGCTCTTTTTGATAAAAAAAAACAAATATAATGGAGATGAACTCTTATGTGTATCACTCAAATGTATCTATCTGTATACTATAATCAAGTAATACAATCGAGTAAGTTCCCTTAATGAACGGGTTTTCGTTGTCGTAGCTGGCAATATCCTTAAGCATAAGACTTTCGGCATATCTTTTGACGTCTCTCCCAGATTACTCTACCAATCTGTATTAATAACTTAACTAGTCATTCTTGTGAAGAGGAACCCGGATTATGGATGTTCATTATACCAAAAATCAATACGTAAATATATTTATCATAGTTACTTACTCCCTCCTGCAAATCTAAGTAGTGAATATTTTCACACGAAATTCTACAAATACTTATTTTGTACTAGCTAGTAAAAACAGTAGACACTATATAAAAAAAGGAAATTGACACGCATGGGTACTTTACCAGGGAGGGGTATAAACTATATTTTTGATTATTTTTTTGGCCGCGTTTTCTCCTCAAAACCTTTTTTCTGTATTTTTATATGTGACCAAGTAGACAAGCAGAAATATGTAAAAACGTATTTTTAATGTTTATGCAATAATAACTTCTCGTAAAGATTGGTGCAACGGATAAAAGTGCCAATTATACTTAGTTCTAAGTGACAGTCATTTGATAGTTGAATATTAAATCCTTAGTATGAGCGATAGTAAGAATCCAATTGCGAATTGTTAAAGACTCGTATTCAGTCACTGTTTCTCGTGGATTAGATATATCCTCGAATTCGGCAGACAGAATGCAGAATTCAACAAGATCTATCTGAAGAATGTCGGAGGTTACATCGGCCAAAACGTTGTGAGAATAACTCACAAGATGAGGGTAGTAGTCTGGATAATCGAAATAATACAAATAAATTAAAGTAAACTAAACGTATGTTCAAATATTAAATTCCTGTTCAACGACATTTTTATAATAATGAGTTATCACTTATCAGGGCCTAAAAGCTATTCAAGGATACATATTTAGATCTAGAACCATACTATGGAGGAATTGGAGATTTATTCACGAATACTAGGTTAAAATATGGACATTGTTAAACGCTTCAGAAAATCATTTAAGAATATCACAGAACAGTAAATTGAAAATGTGATAACAGATGAATTGAAGAAAAGGACAATTGTTAGATGTATGTGCTGTTTGTTTTTAAATACGAGACCAGAATATTGGAAAAATATTTCGAAACCAAATTGTTGTATTATTGATATGGTATTCATGAATATATCTATGTTATCTAATGTGTTATTCATGAATATATCTATGTTATCTCATGTGTTATTCATGAATATATCTATGTTATCTCATGTGTTATTCATGAATATATCTATGTTATCTTATGTGTTATTCATGAATATATCTATATTAACATATATGGTATTAATGAATATATCTATATTATCATATGTGGTATTCATGAATACATCTATATTATCATATGTGGTATTCATGAATATATCTATATTATCTCTAACATGGGTACCCGGCGTTGCCTGGGTTGACATGAAGTTCCGTTTGGAACACACCTGCCATACTAATCATTTTCGTCATGGTCAACGTGGATACCCCCACAGCAATTCCAAATATAAAAGAACGTATAAAAACATATAAATGTAATCGCCACAAAAAAGAAGAAGTACGTGATACTCTCTCTACCAGATATTTCGGAATAAGGGCTACAAAGAGAAGAAACTATTCTCCGGATATTGAGAACTGGAAAGGAGTCCCTACAAAAAATAAATAATTAAAAATAAATCATGAGTATTTTGTATAAATAGAATGGCAGTGAATGCCCGTGCGATCGCCCAAAAAAAAAAAGATTTAGCTAAGTAGGCAGACCCCTAAAAAAAAAATGAAAATCTACGAAAAATTAATTCCAAAAATAATTAAATTAAATTTTTCGTCATATTATGTTTCTAATGTAATCCCCCCCCTAAAAAAATATAATTTGTCATATTTCGTTTTGTTTATGAAATTGTTGGGTTGTAGAGTGGTCTCATAAAAATGAAATTTATCGTTATTTTATGTTTCAAATATAATTCCCGCCCCCCCCTAAAAACTGTATTTGTCATGTTTTGTCCCCCCCCCCACTCTTTCGCCAAACTTTAAAAAAGCTACCGGTGAAATGTCTCGTTGAACGATTGGTGGCCAAAAAGTGGGTGCTCATTTTACGTTAAATATATATGGAAAAGTGTTAATTTTCTTTTTATTTTCAAAATTTCTTTACTATTATTTATAAATGCTGTTTAAACGTATTAGGCAAAAAAAAAAGTAGGTCTTCATTTTTTTAGGGATTAAATGACGCTGGGTAACGTCGTAAAAAGTTACCATTCTTAATTAGAAAGTTAAGTTTGCAATTGATGGGATTAACGTGGAAAAAGAAAAGAAGGTGCAAATTGTGGTATTTAGAGGGGGGCAGTGGATCTTTATTTTGTTTTTAGGTGTTAAACGATGCTTGGTTACATCGTAAAGATTTACCGATTTCTGTATCGCCCTTTAAAGAATAATAAAAACAAACACACGAAAACTTCTCAGTTTTTCGTAAGTGTTTTTTTTTTGACTATTTAAAAAACAAAAAAAGCCAAACATTTTTCTATTTAATTAATTATTTTTCTATTTAATTGATTATTTTTTCAAGCTAGAAATTTATTAAGATTACCAAATTTTATTTGGTGATATTTTTTTTGTTTACGTTCCGAAGGGCAAATAACTCTAAAAAATATTTTTTTTAAATCGATTTTGGAATAATAATTCCAAATAAATTTAATTATGTATATTATCAATATAATTATTGTTTAAAATTTATTAAATAACAATTTTAAATAGAACACTTATAACAATTCTCCCGCTAGAAACATTAACTAAGGTACCGCTATTTAATAAAATGGATTTTTAAAATTTAATATACAAATGAGATGTTCTCTTAATTGTATATAGTCTGAAGAATCACAGTATATATAGAAATAAATGAGAGAGTAAAGTAAGGATAGTTTAGAGCTTGGTTTCGGCCCCCTCGGGGGTCCGGGCATGACTCTCAAAGACCATATGTGGGGGTAACCCCACATATCTGACCTTGGTCACTGAAGGGGCAACCCTTCATACCAACAGTTTCTAATCCAGCTCCCACTTCCCTCCTCTCGGGAGCTGGATCCCCTCTTTCCCTTCCCCCTATCTCCACATTAAAAAACGGCCTCCTGCCTAATTTGCTCAGTGGGGAAGCAAACAAATAAAAGTAAGGATAGTTTTGTATATATTAATCAAATTGTGAACAAACAAACAATCAAACAAACAGACAGGAATACGAATTTATATATACAGGATGACCAAAAAAAACAGACGACATTCAATTGTTTTTATGAGCATTTTAAAGTCAACGGAGAAAAAAAAGGCCCAAGACCCTAGTGTTTTGATGCGATGTTTTGAATATAATAAACTAGTTATGACCAAAGTTTCATTTCATTCGGACAAGACACTAAGAAAGGGGGCCTAATCAGAGTTGGGCCCGTTTTTTTTGGGGGGGGGTCACCCTGTATATATATAGATATGTGGTATTCATGAATATATCTATATTATCATATGTGGTATTCATGAATATATCAATATTATCATATATGGTATTCATGAATATATCTATATTAACATATATGGTATTCATGAATATATCCATATTAACATATATAGTATTCAAGAATATACATATATTACTACATGTGGTATTCAAGAATATACTTATATTGCCACATGTGGTATTAAAAAATATGCCTATATTACCACGTGGTGTATTCAAGAATATACCTACATTACAAAATGCCGTATTCATGAAAACACGGGCTTGTTTGTGGTAATATTTAAATCCTAATTACAGACTACGGAACTAAAGAAAAAAAAAGCCAACTTAACAAAGTGTTATTCGGGAAAGATGGATGCATTATTGTATGTGGAAATTTACAATGCAAAAGTTATTTGTTAGACAAGCACTAAAATAAAGATAATTTTTTATAAAAATATGTTCAAATTGTTCTGAATTCTTTACTTTCACTTGTTGGAATGAATTCTTTTGTTTTCGAATTGATGTTTCTCCACCTGCAATAAAAGCGTCTGAAAGCTTAATGGAAGAAATGAAAGATAGGTTTTCGGAAATATTCTGACTGATAACACTAAGACAAAAGTTAATTTTAAAGTCTAGAAAAATGTTGAAAAATATTTCCAGGCGTAAAATTGTTGGCTGCGTTGCTTTGGAGTCAATAAATAAGAAATTGAAGCGGCAAGAAAAATTAGATCTCATCTTAAAATCGAAAATTCAGACCGGGTGTCTGCAACAGTATAGGCAAAAAAGGAAAAAAAATCACAAAATATTTTTACGTAGATTTTTCAACTGGCTTAAATGATGGTATAAAAACACACGCATATCCATCGCAGCGACATTTTTTGTACGTTCTGTTTCCTAAAATAATTATTTGACAATGATATATAAATTTTGTACGTATTATGTGGTGAAAAGTAAGTCATTTTGCATGCAAATATTATGGTAAACGAGTGCTTTACTATTTCATTTCAAATACAGGGTGTCCCAATAAAATGTATACACCCTTTAAATTATCTCAACTTCCTACATGAACACGCTATGTCGCGTTCCCAAGAGATGTTTAGGAATAAAGAATGGCACTTCCAGCAGGTGGGAGCACTTCCCCACTATCATCATGACGTAAGAGCATATCTTGATAGTCACCTTCGAAACAGATAGTTAGGACGAAGAGGAAGTATCGAGTACTGTCCATGGGATTCGTCCTCCCCCACCCCTCATGAACTTTTTTTTGGGGGGAGGCATGTTAAACACAGAGTTCACAACATAAAACGAGCTACAATGAATAAGTTGAAAGCAACCATTGAAAGAAGATGTGTCAACATACCAATTGAACTGATTATGAACGTTTTTGGATCCAATCAGTGAGCGTTGTCAGCTGTTCATGGATAAACTATGAGCGACGATCTCACCAAGCCATTTTGAAAACATTCTGATTGCAGAAAAGTAAACACATACTCATTGCAGCAACTGGGAACATATTTTGCAAAATTAAAAGATAGTGTTTGTAGGTCTGGATTTATCGAATGCATACATTCAGCAAAATCAAGTTAGTTTCCAATTAGTTACTGACGTTGAACCTGGGTGACAATGTGCGAACATGAGGTAACGTCTGCTTATCCCGTCATCGTTTCTATTTACCTTAGACACTGTTTATAAGGGAAAGGCAAATTAAAACTCCTAAACTGCGAAGCGTCGCTGCTGTTGTAATCGCGACTGTTCCAACCATATTATTGAACTACAATTATAAAATGTATATTTTGTTTAAAAATAAGGAGATATGCACGGCTTATCGAACTTGATCCTGATAAGGAATTTAAATAAATACAAGTTCTCCATATGATTGAACGAAATTTAAATTATGATTAGAAAGAAGTTAGTGTTAGGTTGCGGTTAATAATTAAATGTAGAAATGGTAAATTAAATTAAAGGATTAAAATGATTTCCTGAAAATTTTTATTCTAAATTTATAAAACTTAGGTGTCTAAAATATAAGATTACTAAATTGTAAGGTAAGTTAATAACTAGTAGTAGTAAGTCTCTGCCGGTCAAGGTTGACCATGGGTTATGCATCCTTTGGATGTTAGTCTAGAAGGTTTGATATGGAGAATAAACTGCTGCTCACGTAGCACATCCACTCTTTCCACCTCGCTGATGAATAAAAAAAAAATAGCAGTAAGGCCGGTACAATTTAAAATAAGGTGTTCTAATAGAGCTTTAGGTAATGCCTAACTGCCTTAAAGGGTTTCACTCCGAATTTTCACTCGAAGTTTAATCCTAAAACCTTTTCTCTTGGTGGGTATTCAACAATGCACGGAAGTTTCAAATCAGAGTTTAACTTTTTCTAGATGGGCTGCTTCCCAGAGCTGACCAGTTCAATCTACACGAAACAAAAATAGATAAATTGGAATTTTCCAATTAAAATCTGAATCAGGCTAAGTGTTCTGGCAGTGACGTTACAGACAGGAAGCTTTCATTGTTACGTGGCAAATGAGGAGGGAGAATATTTCTATTTTAACTTACCACCAAAGAGAGAGAGAGAGAGATAGTAAGGTGGGATTTTTTTATATCTACTTATCGGGTGTTTTATCTATACACATATATTTATGAAAAAAAGAGAACTTTTTTAAATTCAATGTTATCCATCCGTATTCATTACCAAAATATGTCAACACTGTTAATGAAAAGAAGAAAACAACACTAGGTGTGATAGAAAAATGAAAACTTCTCTTGCATATTAGGTATTCTATGTCGATGACGATTAAGTTAACTTGTGTGAATTTTGACAAAGGTCACATTGAGTGCATAATAACCGAGATCTGTAAAACAGAATCATTTCCAGGGTTGAATGAAAGATAGATGGCGTAATGTTGAGGCATGTAGCAACAGATCAGACGGTAGACAAAACAGAGCTGAACGATGAAAACGCCGATACTGGCTAGAGCGAAGAGAAAACTAAGGTGTACAGATCATTCATCTCTCCGTAGAAGCCATGCGAATGAGGCAGGACCAACAATGTAGAAAAGTGATAATCTCAGCGAATGTTCCCGATCTCTGTCTATTCATTTCAGTTAAGTGAAGAAGTGAACAATAAGCTTAGATAACATTAGTCTCTCTCACCTGAGTCGATTCTCTCCAAATAAAATTTTTTATGAAAACTCAGCGAACGTCACTTTGTGTTGTTTTCTTCATGAAATGAAATGATAAAAAGACGTGGAAGCTCATAAAAGACTAGTACATATCAACACTCCGCACGTATGTATAAAGACATTTATTTTGCTAATGAAACTGTTAAAGCTTCGATCACCACAAGAATACAACCAGCTAATTCTGTCGAGGTGAACGCATTCATATGAGATGAGTTACTATTGCCAATTGTCTCATAACGATAGCCTCTCGGGTTTTCCTTGAGTTTAGGAGAATAAATAGTAGTTCCAAGAGGCAAGGTCTGAACCATAGAGAGGGTGAGGGGATGTCTTGATACCCATCCTGGTCAAATAGTCTGTGACAAGGATGGAGTTGCGAACTAATCTTATCTGAGCATTATTGGGACAAACTTCACTCAAATCTTTCATATCTTCAGTTCCCACACTGACATGAAAGTGTACACTTATTGTCGTTATAGACATCCGAGTATCCTTATTCATTAAATTCTTATTTGGTCAATCATATATGGTGTTCTTGCCTTTTTACTCCTCCCATACCTCTCATCATTCCTCACAGACCCCTGCTTTCCTTGAATCGCTTATGCAATTCAAAAACTGATGCTTGATTCATGCAAGATTGTCCAAAGGCAGTCTGAAGCATTCCATAGGTTTCTGTGTCATTTTTCTAATTTTAAAACATAATTTTGTTGCATATAGTTATTTCCATGGTAAGTCCTCGTCCGAGCTCCAATCTCTGGTCGCCCCTCGCCAATCCTTCATGATAAACACCCGTCTAGCTAAAACCACTGTCAATAATTTCCCCCACTCTTTATCTGTACCTAAATCAAAACGTAGATTCCATGAACATAGCTTTTTTTTCTGAGAAGTGCACGCCTGTGGAATTCTCTTCCGTTTGCCTGTTTCTCACCTGACTACAACTTGGACGTATTCAAGTCCAACATAAACAAATTCCTGATTAATCGACCCTTAAGTAAGACACTTTATCAAATCTCCAATACCAACTATTACTACGATATTATCCCATTAATTATTGTACACAAAATAACCCTTATCCCCGAGTGGCTTACGGGCCTTGATAAGTGGTGATCTCCATGTAAAAAAAAATAAATAAATAAATAAAAATATCGTTCTTCTAAAGTGTCCTCATACCCAGGTTGCATTTTTTTTAATTCACCAGCTGCGACAATCAGGATTTAGTAGGATGTATTCCAATTCTTGCTATAGCTGTTGATTTGAATATAGCAATCACACACTGAATTTTCAAGAGTAAAGTCTGAAAACTTATTTAAGGCAACTCATATGAACTCATTCTCCTGCCACGCATGACTTCGCGTAGCGGCTGTGACGTCATACACGTTTCTAATGTGATCGTCTTTTCTAGTGTGCTCTCTTTCCTTTTAGAGTACCTTTTGTTTTGCATATTACCGCCATACGCACGTCCGCGCTCTGTTGCAACGGTACACAGCCACGCAAAAAGGCCTGACTGAGTTAGAATAATTTAAAATCTTTAAAAATTAGGTAGGCAGAAAGGTGCGTGGAATTATTAAGAGAACCTTTAAAAGTCTGGCGGCATAGAGACAGAATACAGTAGAATACGATCATCTCTGGGTGTTTACAGGATAACACAAGACTTGAACGCAGTATTAGGTCTCCAGGCAAACTGATGCTCTTCCGAAAAGTTAAATCCATATATGATAAACTACTACCAAAATAATACACGAAGTTCAAACAACACCAGAACTTCAACTAAATATTTCACTACTGGGAATAACGTTTTTATCATGATATTCAGAAAAATAAAGAGAATTAGCAGAACTTTTATTCCCATAATACAATTAATGCGATATGGAACACACAATTCATATAAATCAATAAGATGCGTTATTTACTCATAAATCTGTTCTCTTTTCTGTAACTTCAGTAACGAAAGGACGTTGACTGTTTTAATCAAGCAAATTTGGCTCAAGCATAATGTCGATATAACTAAAAAAAAATATACAGTAAAAACGATGAGACATTTATTGATACTGTTTTAATAAAATATTTTAATAAAACGTAATTTAGCGTATTTTTTTTAATTCTTTCTAAACCACATAAGAATATTATACATATATATATGTGTGTGTGTGTGTGTATATATATATATATATATATATATATATATATATATATATATATATATATATATATATATGTGTGTGTGTGTGTGTGTATGTATAAGCGTTCGTATATAGGCATGAATGATAATGTACAAGTAAAAATAAATCGGTACATTCATATGCGCAATCATTTCCCCAGGCAAAACAAGCGCTTGATTATTGGAAATTTCCTATGACATAAAAATTGGAGTATGCAAATCTTAATCCGTATTTCTTTTCTTCTGAGGTAAAAATCTTTCTTTCTTTTTTAACTTAGAAATAAAAGCAAGAATAAACTTATAGAACTAGATCAGCGTTAAACAGGTCAATAACCAATTATATTCGAAACCGAACAAAAATCTAAACTGTTTTAGAATCCGTAGCAATCAGACTTTGAAGTAGCGTATACGACTTTGTTTCTTTCTAGTGTTGCAGCAAATCACGGGAATATAAACCAGGACGAACTGTTTAAAATAAATCATACGGTATCCATTCTGACTATACAGTCTCCACAGCTACGCACGTAGAGAACGAAGCTATAAAACATAGTCATATGGAACAACAGAGAGAGAGAGAGAGGGAGGGAGGGGGAGAAAGACAGACAGACAGACAGATAGAGAATAGCAACCCGAGCTGAAATCAATGTCGCCAACGATGTTGGCATGAGTGAAATAAAAAAAAATAAATATCAAGGTCTTATTTATGACGTGAAAAGAAGCTGAAACCTTATGAAGATCGCATTCATTCCAATAATCCTAGGAGTCACTTTGCTCATTGAAAAGAACTTGAAAACTTACCTGCTGAATACACCCGGTGAACCACGTGCAAGTATGATCCAAACAATTAAACTTTAAAGGGCGGTACGAATATTTTGTGTACGTACATTATAATTGGATATCTAAAATAATCAAAATAATGTATTCTATGAAAGCACATTAGTACATACTTACGTCTCATTTCGAAATTAGTTCAATTTTTCAAAATTATGAAGAATGATAAAGTAAAAAATAATTTTCAAGTAAAAATGAAAATATATTATCGTATATTATCAATTCGCCATTTTGTAGTTTGAAATCGCGGAAAAAAAAGATATATAAGTCAGTTTATCATACAGGACTTCATACGATAAACTGATTTATTTTCCGTAATAGAAGAAACATTTTTGCTATTTTAAAAAACAGAATTTGCATGGGATCCAGTACAACCAAGAGACCACAGGAAAAAGATACTTTAACATATTTAAATAGTTAATTAGGAAGAGGAAAATTATATTATCAACTTTTTTACTAAACCTTTTTAAAAAGTAAAGTATTGTTGCTGGTTTTAAAATTCAGAGTAATTTTATTTAGAAGAAAAATCCATTTGGTACAGAAGTGGGGCCACGTGATTAACGCTATGGTCAATGTTAAAATCAAGGATCAAAGTCGAACAGAAACAACGAGCGAACGATCACAATCTATGCAATAGACGTACAAAACTGATAAACTCACATAACCGCCCCTTTAATTAAAAACTTCATCAAATCTCCACACTAACGTAATGTACTTGCAATAACCCTTATCCCTGAGTGGCTTCCGGGCCTTGATAAGTGGTGATCACTGTGTAAAAAAAAAAAAAAGTAGACGTTCTGCAAGTGTCTACATTTACGACAAACAATCGGTATAAATATTAATTTATTTATTGCGGATAATTATCCTCATCTTTCTTAGATGTTGTTTCACGACGTTTCGGCCAACTATTCCTCTGGCCTTCGTCAGGTGGTAACCGTGGCGGGATAGGAAATCCGAATTTCCTAACTGCATTCTCAGCAATTACTGCCATCCATAGTTGTTGTCGTCTCATCACATTTTGGTCAAGTAAGCCTCTGGCCAGTTTTGGGTAGGATTGAAACCGCTATCTTCAGACCATTTTCGCAGCAACTATGGATGGCAGTAATTGCTGAGAATGCAGTTAGGAGATTCGGAGTTCCTATCCCGTCGCGATTACCACTTGACGAAGGCCAGAGGAATAGTTGGCCGAAACGTCGTCAATCAACAACTAATAAAGACGAGGATAATAGTCCGCAATAAATAAATTAATAAATAATACTCATCTCAATAATGAATTCCAATTAAATAATATATATACGGTATAAATATGTTTCCATCATAGCAATTCTTATGCACACCAATCTTCAATGTTAACGATCAGTGAAATTTAGGAAAGTGCATTAAAGTCTTTTAAAAATATGTATGAATACAAAACTGCTGATCCAATTTTTTCCATTGTTGAATTTATGAATTTAGTTTATTTATTGTATTGATATTTTGTATACGGCAGTCTTATCATTTTAAAATGTTTTCGGAAAATATTCTAAATTTTAAGCTATATACACACTTACAAATAATTTTCTAAATTTCAACAGACAGTCCATTGTAAGTTTTCTCTTTCATTTTCTTTTATTTTCGCATTCTAAATTACAGACTTATTCAAATTTAAAACAATGTTTTGTTTCGTTTCTTTACAAATTCACAGTGCCACGTGACCTTCTCGAGACTTGAACATTTAAAACCATCACCGTTTGAATCAACACGCGCGCTTCGCTCTTTTGTTCGACTACTTGCCACATAAAAGGATGAAGAAAAGGAAAAAAAGAAAGAGTAATCGATGATGAGAGAGATCTCATCGAAAATTTGGATTATAAACTATTTTTTTTCTTTTTTTACAAAGTCCTGCCATTTTTAATTACATATTTATTCAAATTTAAACAACGCTTTCTAAGAAGAAAAAATCCTCACACACACACACACACACGCGCGCGCGCACACACACACGCACACACACGTACACACACACACACACACACATATATATATGTATATATATATATATATATATATATATATATATATATATATATATATATACATATTATTGCATCACCCCAAACAATGCAAGTACCACTTTGATGTAGAGGCTACCTTCTGAGACATAATTTGAAGGAGTACTAGCAAGAGGTATGTTTACTTTATACTTGAACTTCTGCATGTCAGTACAGTCGGGGAAGCAGGAATTCGGAAGCGAATTCCAAAGTCTAGCAGTCCTAGAGAAGAAACTATTAGAGTAGAAGGCTTTCTTACATCTAGGGATTCTATTGTGTAGGGGTGGGATTTTGCTGCTTGCCGGGTTTGTCGGGGGTATTTATGTTAAGGGGGAGTACAAGGTCTAGTAGTTCGTCGGAGAATCTACCATTAAGATACTTCTAAAATAGGCAGAGGGATACAACATTTCGTCGATGGGACAGCGGTTGAAGCCTAGCTGATACTGTGGGACCTATTAGCTTGGCGACTCTCTTTTGAATCCTATCTGAGAGGGAGAGATTAGTAGCAGTTGCAACAGTCAACATGTGGCAACAATACTCCATACATGGGCGAATGGTAGATACAGGATACTCT